>NC_136167.1:3824904-4144712 GCF_965212315.1 Lampetra planeri
AAAGGCAGGGCGTAACTGTGGCCAAGAAGACCCGGAGCTTCATGTGGTACGACAGACCAAGTAGTTTCCATACAGTCTTATGCAGCTGATGAAAAGATAATGCCGCTCGATTGATTCGGAGTGAGACCTCTGCTATCAAACCGGAGCTGGTCACAAGCACACTGCCCAGGTATGGAAACTCCTCCACTCTCTCCACAACCGCCCCATCACTCATGGTTTTTGGAGTGTGTGATGGCATACCAAACCCAGGCAGGTGTTTCGCTTTTGTGGGACTGATAATAACGTCCCCCCACCTCTTAGTGGCATGCTCCAGGTTCAATAAAAGAGTTTCCAACTTCTCAGTGGGCAGCAATTATCAGATTATCAGCGTACATAACATGTTTGACCAAATAGAGAGCCATCCCTCCATCGCACCCGGGCATCGATCAGCCTCCCATTGTATCTGTTCCAAATGGAGATTCCTCCAGTACAGCCATGGAAGGCTTCTCGAACTGCGTGGTCAAAACGATGTTAAATAATGTGGGAGCCAGAGGATATCTCTCTCGCACCCAAAGGTGAACGAGGAATGGCTCCGAATCCTGGCCAAGCAGCTTTACCCGGGCTTGCTTACCACCATCATAAAGGCCCACAATGCTTGTGAGCAGAGAGGGTCAGTGACCCCAAAAGCATGAAGAATAACCCAGAGCCCTGGCCTATTGATGGTATCATAGGCATTGACCAGGTCAATAAAGCAGATATATAGGTCCTGTTGAAATACTCTACACGTCTGGCAAAAAGGGGATATTGAATAATCTTTTCCAGGACCTTGTATGGCCTCCCGCTGGAGGGAATCCTGCACACAAATGCCACCTTTGCCGGATTTCATACTTTGGATCGCTCTCCATGCTTGCTAAATAGATGGCACATCAGCCAGCCACTCACAGGAGTTGGCTGCTTCCTCCAATATTTGAGGGATATCCCCTCCCCCTAAAATGAGGACACAGCGACATGGGGACACACAGAGAAGTAGAGACACAGGGACATGAACACACTGGGACGTGGAGACACACAGAAATGGGAACGCACACGCAAGTGAGGACACACTCAGACATGGGGTAAGAGGGACATGGGGACGCAGACACATTGCGACTCACTGAGACATGGGGACACAGGGACATAGGGACATGCGGATACACGGACATGGCGACGCACTGAGAAGTGGGGACATGGGGACACAGTCAAGGGGACACAATGACATACATAAAAGTGGGGACACAGACCTCGGGACAGAGGAAAATGGGGACATACTGAGACATGGGGACACAGGAAAATGGGGACAGAGGGACATGGGGACAGAGGGACCTGGGGACAGAGGGACCAGAGGAAACAGAGACATGGGGACACACTGCGATATTGGGAGACACTGAGACATCGAGAGACAGGGACGTGGGGACACACTGAGACACGGGGGGACACACGGAAGAGATGCCCAGCGAAGCGTGAGACATCACAGTGCGAACCCGCGAGCGTGAACATTCGGCTGCCGCGTCACCGCCTGCAGCCCGCTCTCCCGTCCGTTCAATTAGCGCAGCCCGCCCCATCGAGCGCCGCTAATTGGGAGCGATGGCCACCGGCAACGCCGCACCCCACCGGGGACAAAGAGGGCGCTTGTGGCGGCCCGTGGGAGGGACGGTGGTGCAGGGAGGGTTCAGCGTGGCCGTGGCCGGGATCCCCCGAGCCAGTTCTGCCCGTGATTCTTAGCTAGCTGCAAGCGCTCGGCGCCGAGTGTGGGTTTTTAAATGTTTACTATACTAGGAACGGCTTTGACGACGACGACATCATGAGAGATCAGGTTGCCAGAAATACGTGGCCACTGCTTGAGGACATATTGGCACTGCAAGACAGAGAGAGGAAAGTGTCAACAACGAAATGTGCAGTGGACACCGCCGCCTACTACTACAGGGCTACCTGCCCCATGGATCATGATGCTGATGCACTACACTACTATACACTACACTATATACTACACTATTATACACTACATTACACACTACGTTATACACTACGCTATACACTACACTATTATACACTACATTACACACTACACTGTACACTACACTACGTTATACACTACGCTATACACTACACTATTATACACTACATTACACACTACTCTATACACTACACTATTATACACTACGTTACACACTACACTGTACACTACACTACGTTATATACTACGCTATACACTACACTATTATACACTACATTACACACTACGCTATACACTACACTATTATACACTACACTATTATACACTACATTACACACTACACTGTACACTACACTATTATACACTACATTACACACTACGCTATACACTACACTGTTATACACTACATTACACACTACACTACGTTATACACTACGCTATACGCTACACTATTATACACTACATTACACACTACACTATACACTACACTATTATACACTACATTACACACTACGCTATACACTACGCTGTACACTACACTATTATTCACTACTTTACACACTACACTGTACACTACACTACTATACATTACATTACACACTACACTATACACTACACTATTATACACTACATTACACACTACGCTGTAAACTACACTATTATACACTACATTACACACTACGCTATACACTACACTATTATACACTACATTACACACTACGCTGTAAACTACACTATTATACACTACATTACACACTACGCTATACACTACACTATTATACACTACATTACACACTACACTGTGCACTACACTACGTTATATACTACGCTATACACTACACTATTATACACTACATTACACACTACACTGTACACTACACTATTATACACTACATAACACACTACACTGTACACTACACTATTATACACTACATTACACACTACACTGTACACTACACTATTATACACTACATTACACACTACGCTATACACTACACTATTATACACTACATTACACACTACGCTATACACTACACTGTACACTACACTACGTTATACACTACACTATTATACACTACATTACACACTACGATGTACACTACACTATTATACACTACGCTGTACACTACACTACTATACACTACATTACACACTACTCTGTACACTACACTATTATACACTACATTACACACTACACTATACACTACACTATTATACACTACATTACACACTACGCTATACACTACGCTGTACACTACACTATTATACACTACTTTACACACTACACTGTACACTACACTACTATACACTACATTACACACTACACTATACACTACACTATTATACACTACATTACACACTACGCTATTATACACTACACTATTATACACTACATTACACACTACGATGTACACTACACTATTATACACTACGTTACACACTACACTGTACACTACACTACATTATACACTACTACCATGATGAAGATGATGAAGGCCCAATGAGCAATATAGCTCTTCTTTGTTCTTTCGGTAAAGTCACGTAGAAGGAAAATAATGAAATAATACATTTTAATTAAACATTAAATAAAAATTCTTACGACGTTTCGGCCACAACACAAACAGCCGTCCTCAGGTGAAGAGAAACAGAGCTGTCGGATTGGGACGCTGTCTTTCCGACAGCTCTGTTTCTTCACCTGAGGACGGCTGCTTGTGTTGTGGCCGAAACGTCGTGAGAATTTTTATTTTATGTTTTATTTAAATGGTATTATTTTATTATTTTCCTTCTACATGACTTTACCGAAAGAACCAAGAAGATAAATCCCTGCAGTCACGAAAGCTTTAAATAGCAATATAGCTCTTCTTTTAGAAGCAACCTGGCGCTATCACAATCGATAAGCTCAACAAAGTGGCTTACCATCACGTGGAAGTTTATAGCAGCCAAATGCTCTTAATCATTAGTGGGTTTACATTGGTCAGCGTGCTGTGAACGGGACTTTAAGCCCTGGATCTGGGTCTCCCAGGACCCTGGTTGTGTGCGTGGGTCTCCCAGCACTCTGGTATCCCTCGGTTTACAAAAGGGATGCCGTTCTTCAAGCAGCTGGCGTAAAACAAAATTTATAAAAAATGGGAATGGCTTATCTCATTCATTTAGTACAAAAAATGATTGCGATGTGTTTCGAATAGTCATTACAACTCTACTCCTAAAAATATAATACACTTACATCACTTTTCGCAAAACGAAAAGAATTATGATAATAAATAAGAAACTATATGGTAATACCCAATTTTACATCGGGGATGCGTTCCTGAAATGTGCGACGACGAATATCGAAACGACGTGAATCAGAGTGATTTGTCTACGAGAGTGAATCATAGGCAACGGAGGGCATGGTGAAGCTGTCTGTTAATGCGTGCAATCGTCAACCTCGACATACCAGCAATGTTATTCATTACACACAAATGAACCACCAATACCTTGCTGATCTCGTCAAATAAACATAAACCATCACCGTGCGAACTCCGGTCACCCTTGCAGCGTCGGGTTTTGGCTAGCCGTCGAACAAAGACTCTCACTGTTTTCGGATGCGCTTCTGCGGTCGTCTGGAACGCTCTCCCCTTCCAATATTAGGAAGCCACTGGAGCTATACACTTTACATCATCTCGATTGACAAAACTCAAATCTTTAAGACTGCCTTTTGTTGTGTTTAGTTTGTTGTCCTTCCCCTGAACCTCCGATTAGCCCCGTTGGCTACTTAGGGTGCCAAGAAGGTTCAACATTTACGACACTATGCACCACGTACGACACTATACACTGCGCTACCCACTATACACTATGCGACTATATTAAGCTGAAAACTCATTTCTTTAGAACTGCTTCTTGTTGTGTTTTGTTTGTTGTCCTTCCCCCGCGCATCCGACTAGCACGGTTGGCTACGTACGGTGTGAAAGAAGTTCTACTTACGTTACGTTAAATTACAAAAAATACTGTACTCAACACTGTGTGTACAGCAGTAAACTTTTAACACAAATTATACAGAGTACAGTAAGGTACAGTAAGGTACAGCAAGGAGACCCTTGAATATCGCGAGGGGTGACGTTCTTGGAAAGTGACACAACAGCCAAAAGCGCGACATTCAACACTTCCACCTTGCCTGAATAAGGGGCTCAGGCACACGGTAACCAACAAAAGACACCACAATTGAAATCCGTACTGTACAGTATGCCAAATAGACTAAAAATATCCATAAAATAGTTTTTTTTGGGTTAGATCCGTGTAAATATATAAATGTGTCGTTAAACCCGCCACTACCCGAATACAGCCAATTAGTAAGGTTTGCCATTTAAACAGAACATGCCAATTCGTTACAAGTAACAGCACCACCGGTGTGTTGGAGAGCAAAGCCACAACATTTACAATCCGAGTACGACGTTTCGCCAGTAATTACAACGAGCTTCATCAGGCGGCAGCCAGATTTGTGGATAGAGAGATAGCTGTGATGACGTCACTTTTGAGCCCTTCACGTGCGAAGGGGGGAGGGGATTAATGAATGCATATAAATTACAATGAGTATCCATTGCTGGTTGTGTTATTCATATGGTAATCAACGTACATTATGCATGCACATTGTTCTTGTATCTCCTGTCGTTTGCGTGCACTAAAATAGCAGTACCTATGATTGTTTGCGTACAGGTAATCCCCATTGACGTATGGTGATCTGTATACGCGATCTAATTAAAAAAAACTACATTATGGATGATATGGGTCGCGAAAGCCTACGTGTTAAACTAAAAAAATTGTAATTGAAATAAACACACCCTCTGCCAAAAATATTCTTCGACAATAAATAGGAGTATACATACTGAATAAATACCTTAGTTGTCAATAATGATGGTCCAAAGTGGGTGTGTGTTTGTGTGCGAGTGGGGAGCGGTTGTGCAGCAGTTAGTGTGACGCACTACGAACCCGGCCAAGTAAGTTCGATTCCCGCTCACTTCCAACACCAGTGACGATTATCTGAATCAGTCCTGGGCCTCCCCTAGGTCGACTCAGCCTTTAATGAGTACCTGGTGCGGTGTGTCAACATCAGCACTTGGGAAGATAAAGCAGCTGGGAGTGGTGCTGGCCGCTCACCCCCTCGTGTGCTGTGCCGGCCTTCATACTCGCGAACAGCACTTGCCCCAAAAGTCTCTTTAGGCTATAGGGGGGGGATCTTTATCTTCATGTGCGTGTAGCTGTGTGTGCCTCTGTGTATGTGCAGCTGTGTATAGCTGTGTGTGTAGCTGGGGAGACAGGCGGCAGGGCGTGGAGGCTGGCAACACCAACCCTCAGCGCTGGCCTTCATCGGTGCTCACCATCTATGGTCTGTTGATCGACCGGTGATATTTGTCTTCAATGTGCAGATATCCCAAATTGGTGACCAAGCAAAGCATGGAGTCTCTGAGGCAGTGGCTGGCTGTGGGAGACCCAGTGAACGAAGGTAAGCCGTCTCCTCCTACCATCCCCAATCGGCGCCTCCCATCGCCATCTCCTAGCACCAACCAATAACAATCTCACAACTGCAGTCTGTTCCCCTGTAACGCCGTGTGTTTTCATCGTAATGCAAATTTAATGTAACGCGATTAATGTATTAGGGAACACGTTTTTTTATGTATAACGCGGATGCGAATTGGATATAATGCGATGGAGCAAACGGAACTCCGTGGCGCGAGAAGGAATAAGTGGTCGTACAGCTGCCTTGGCGCCACATCACACGAGGATGCTGCCGGATGCTTGTAGATGCTACCCACAGCTCCTCGGTCTTTGTTCAGCCCTGTGTACGCATCCCACGTGTTATCGCGGACTGTGCTTTACCCCCTGTATTGTATATATTATTTATTTATAACGCGATTTTCCCATTTAACGCGGTGTTTCTCAGGAACGCAACTACCAGCACGTTATAGGAGAACGCAGACTGCACATCTCTCACCGCAGTGCCATTGAATCTCTCGGCTTCGTGGGTCTCTGCCCTCTTGGAACGCCCCGGCCACCTTCACAAAAATATTTTCACTTTTCAAACTCTGTCTGCGATTTGCTGCGTAAATAACTATTTTTACTTTAGCAGCTATGTAGCTCTCTTTCATAAGCGACCTGGCTATCACAAATGATAGCTCAACGAAGTGGCTTATCATGTGGAAATTTGTAGCAGCCAAATACTCTGAACACGTTACATTGATTATAAATGTGGAGGGAAAAAACCGGAGGACACTGAGAAAAATCAACGCGGCCACGGGGAGAGAGACTCGCACACTCCAAATATACAAGCATTGTCAGGGTCGGGATCAAACCCACGACCTCATGTATACCAGGTGGGGTAATTAACATCTGGCCATCATGGCGCCCCACGTTACCAGTCTGTGGTCCAGGAGCTCGCACACTGAACTCGATGCACAGTTAAACAATGCAATGCTCATCATGCCGGCCACTCTTGAGACCAACACCAATCCCCGTCTCGGTGTTCTTCCGGTCGTGTGCGTGGGTCTTCTGGTTACGCACGGGTCCCCTGGTCGTGTCTGTGGGTCTCCCAGTACCGGTATCCCTCGGTTTACAAAAGGTGTGCCGTTCTTGAGACAACGCACGTGAAACGAAATTTCGTGAATCGGAACGGCTTTTCCCATTAATTTAGGAATGCGTTTTGAACATTCCAACTAGTAACCTAAAAATATACACCTATTTCAATTTTCCCAAAACGAAAATAATAATTCAATAATTTCAATATTAAAACGATTTCATAATAATTAATTAAAAACTTCGTAGCCTTTTAAGGGAACTCGCCAAAAGTGATGTGGAGGTGTTACTGTTGCACTGTAGGGGCACCGTGGTCCTGTCATGGATCAGAATCTTTATGTACCCTGGCGGAGGAATCTGATGAGCTACGAAGCTTTATTTTCGCAGTAGCAGACGGATGATGCAGCCTCCCAGGTGGCTTCTCGTTTGGTGATTCCGTGGCACGTGCCGGAGTGAAATTTTGTGAACCCGGAAGGAAATTCAATTTTATTTTACCAAAAATTGTCTCTAATTTGTGATTTGCGCTCATGCGAAATGAACGTAAACCGAACGTACGTTCATAAACCAAGGGTCTCCCAGCACCACGGTCACTCTGCTGGTGACTTGTTGGGAGTTTGTTTTCGACAGACATGTGTATGGTGTGTGTGTGTGTAACTCTGTGTGTGGTGGGTGTATAACTCTGTGTGTAGCTCTGTGTGTGTGTGGTGCGTGTGGTGCGTGTGTGGAGCGGTTGTATTGTGGTTAGTGCGCTGCGCTACGAACCCGTCGACCCGAGTTCGATTCCTGCTCATGGCCAACACCAACATTGGTGACGATTTTTTGTGAACTGGTGCTAGGCCTCCCCTGGGTCGACTCGGCCTCAAATGAACACCTGGTGTGGTGTGTTGTTACATCGCCACTGGGGAGACGAAGGCAGCCGGGCATGGTGCTGGCCACCCACCCCCTTTGTGTGTTTTGCCGACCTTTCATAGGTGCTGCTGCTCGCTAATAGCACTTGCCCCAACAGTCTCCTGAGGCTATACAGGGGGTCTTTGCCTTTGTCAGTGACTGTCTACAGTGCATACCGCGTGGATGAGGAGTGGTGTGCGTCGCTTCTCAAGTCCTACGCCCACGATCATCCTGCCGGCTACCCCTGGTCCATCGGTAACTCCTGCACACGCACACAGACAAAGATATCCCCCCTGCGTAGCCTTAACAGACTGTTGGGGCAAGTGCTGTTAGCGAGTAGTAGCACCTATGAAGGTCGGAACGGCACACGGTGGGTGGGTGGCCAGCACCACAGCACGGCCGCCTTTGTGTCCCCAGTCCTACAGAAGGCCCAGGACCTGCTCAACTGTTCGCCATTGATGTTTTTTGTGCGGGCGGGAATGGAACTCGAAGTCGGCGCCAGGGCGCTAACCGCTGCGCCACCGCTCCCCCACACTTGTCGGCGATTCATCAAATTGGCCAATTTCGACCGCGACACCGGCGGGCACGCGAACAAGAGTGGCAACGCTCCTCTTTCCAAACGATGTCACAGAATCTGTAACGTTCACCGCGAAGCGGATGGCAGGGAGAATCGTAATTCACGTTTCCGCCACCGCACCGCCGAATGGCCTGACGACAACGACATCATGAGAGATGGGGTTGCCAGAAAGACGTGGCCTCTGCCTGAGCACAAGACAGGGAGAGGAAAGTGGGAAACAACTAGCGACGAAATGTGCAGGGGACACCACCTACTACTATGGGGCTACCTGCCCGTGGATCGTGATCATGACGCTGATGATGACCGCACCGTGGTAATGACCGGGACGGCCTGCCGGAATTGAACTGCGAACCCCTTGCAACGAGCGGTGAGCGTGCCGCCACCGCCCGGCGAGTCCTCGGGGTCTTGGGGTCTCAGGGTGCCAGGGGGTCTCGGGGGTCCCGTGAGTCTCTGGCCGCCTCCCCCGTGACCGTGCTGTGTGTCTCTGTGCCACAGGGGAGGAGCTGTCAGAACAGCAGAAGACGCAGCTGGTCATGTACCTGGTGAGAGAGCGCACGGGGCACACACAGCACGCACACAGCACGCACACAGCACGCACACACAGCACGCACATAGCACGCACAGCACGCACACAGCACGCATACAGCACACACAGCACGCACAGCATGCACACAGCACGCACACACAGCACGTACACACAGCACGCACACACAGCACACAGACAGCACGCACACACAGCGCACACACAGCACGCACGCAGCGCGCACACATAGCACACACACAGCACGCACACACAGCGCGGACACAGCAAGCACGCACACACACACAGCACGCGCACACAGCACGCGCACGCAGCACGCACACACAGCACGTGCACACAGCATGCACACAGCACGCACACACACACTGCAAGTGGGGTACATGCACACAGCATGCACACAGCACGCACACACAGCATGCACACAGCACACACACACACTGCAAGTGGGGTACATGCACACAGCATGCACACAGCACGCACACACAGCATGCACACAGCACACACACACACTGCAAGTGGGGTACATGCACACAGCATGCACACAGCAGAGACCCGCTATATGTGAGATATGACCATGTCTCTCTGGTGCTCGACAAGCTACATTGGCTTCTGGTTGCCGAAGGAATACTTTAGAAGGTGGCACTCATTACACACAAAGTGTTTGCCACAATGAGCCCCACAACACCCTGCTCATCTCGTCAAGGAACATAAACCATCCCTCGAATGCCAGCAGTCCTCGAAGCAGCGACTTTTGGCTAGCCACCGAACAAACACGGTCACCACATCATGCGCTTTCAGATGCGCTTCTGCGGCCGTCTGGAACGTTCTTCCTTCCGATATTAGGAAGCCACTGGGTGCTATGCACTTTTAAATATTCGAGATTGAAAACGAATTTCTTTAGAACTGCTTTTTGTTGTGGTTAGTTTGTTGTCCTTCCCCCAGTGTGGTGCTGGCCACCCCCCACCCCCTCGTGTGGCAGCCTTCATAGGTGCTCACTAAAAACACTCGCCCTCACAGTCTGTAAAGGCTGTACGGGGGATCTTTGTCTTTGTACCCTTGTGGGGGGCGGTAGCGCGCTACGAACCTGGCAACCAGAGTTGGATTCCCGTTTAAGACCAACCCCGGCGAAGATTATTATCTGAACCGTTCCTTGGCCTCCCCAAGGTCGACTCAGCCTCAAAGGCTGCTGGGTGTGGGTGCTGGCCACCCACCCCTCTCGTGTGCCACAGTGCCGGCCTTCATAGGCCCTGCTACTCGCTCACAACACTTTGCCCCAACAAGTCTGTTAATGGCTACATGGGGGGATCTTTGTTGTGTGTATCGTGTACATGTCGTGTGTGTCGTGTGAGTCTGTGTTATATGTGTCATGTGTGTTGTATAAGGTTGTGTATGTGTCGTTTGTGTGTGTGCGTGCAGGCTCGTAAGTACATGAAGAACGTGGAGATGACGCACTGCTCTCCGCTACCCGCCAGCGAATTCACGTTGCCCTGGGTTCCCTGAGCCTGCTGCCCCTCGTCACCCCAACTGCCCCCGTCCCAGCTGCCCTCGCCTGCCCCGTCAATGCGTTTGAGATTCCAGCGACATCGCTGCTCCCGTCCGCCCGGACACAAGACGAGCAGCAGCCCGTGACTACTGCTGATGAGTCGGGGTTAGGGGATAGGGTTAGAGTGAAGGGAATAGGGGATAAGAGTATGGGCAGAGTGAGGGGATTTGGGGATGGGGTTAGGGGTAGAGAGTGAGGAGGTTAGGGACTGGGCAAAGGTGATTGGGTTGGACACACGGCTAATGCAAGGCATCGGGTTTTGGTTGAAGATGGGGTTTTGCAATTGAATTTCAAGATGTAGGATCAGAGGCAAGGTTAGGGATACGCATTCGTGAGGAATATATAAATAGTGTCAGCATTCGGGATCGGGGTATTGCTATGGACAGCGATGGAGATAGGAGCTTTGCTTACGTACAAATCTGTTGATGTGATGCAGTTCGGGATAGCATCCGAGGTACGCCTTGACATCTGGGGTTGTGGTTGAGGTTGGAGATGGGGTTCGGAGTTCTGGCTGTGCATGATCACTATCCCCTGTAACTACAACTGCCACCTCTGCCAACAACAGCACAACTGCCACCACAGCCACCAAAAGACAAAGGTCCTCTGTGTCGCCTGAACAAGACTGTTGGGGAAAGTGCTGTTAGCGAGTAGCAGCGCCTATGAAGGCCAGCACAGCACACGATGGGGTGGGTGGACAGCAGCACGCCCGACCGCCTTTGTCTCTATAGTTGGCGATGTTTACTAGACACGGCATCAGGTACTGGTTTGGGAGGTCATCGGGTTGGGAGGCCGTGAGCGGGAATCAAACTCTGTCGGGTTCATAGCGCAACGCACTAACCACTGCGCCGCGGCTCCCCACACCATCACCACCACAAACACCACCATCACCAAACACCACAACAGCTACCACCACTACAATCACCACCATCACCAAACACCACCACAATCACCACCACAACTACCACCGACGCCGCTTTGTGTGCGAAAGAAGTTCAACACATTATTACATCGGTCTCCGTTGCAACGTGCCCAAAGTGAATTTCCACGTGAACGGGGAAAAAAATAATTATCTTTTCGTGTTTTACATTAATAATTTATTCGTCAATTGCGTTAACGCGAAATGGTGCGAGGCGGGGAACGTTCGTTGGTAGATCGAGGGGCGACCCTCGCGTCGTTTGTAGAATGTGCAGGCATTGGTGTCCGTCTCGACCCTCCGATGAGGTCTCTCTGTGGGTTGGAGATAAAACCCGGAGTGGAACCCCCAGGCTCTGGGAACTCTCTAGGGGACAACTGCTCGGCTGCTGACTTCCTCGCGACTTCCTGTTTTGCATTCTCGCGTATTGCATTTTGGGTAACGGATCATTGCAAGAATCAAATGTTCAAATTATTACTATCGCAGCAAAAATCTCCGGCATCCAATGGAGGGTTTGCTGGTTCATTTAATATGCCGGTTATCTGAGAGTTATATATATGAAGTATTGGAAAATGACGGCAGGAACTCCTTGACGGGAACACACTTCTTTTATTAAATCTTGACTCGTAACAATACAACGCGTGGCCTCTCTTCTCACAATGCGCTTCTCTTGACTCTGGATTCTGTGCTGCCGGCTCTCTGTGCCTCGTGTAGACTCCGCGCCTCGGCTACACTCCTCTCTCGCCTCGTGTAGACTCTGCGCCTCTGCTACACTCTCCACTCGCCTCGTGTAGACTTTGCATCTCCCTCTGGCTACACCGTATGCATACTCGGCTCGTGTAGACCTTTCTCTCTCGCTGGCTACACCGTATGCATACTCGGCTCGTGTAGACCTTTCTCTCTCGCTGGCTACACACTATACATTACTCAGCTCGTGTAGACCTTTCTCTCTCGCTGGCTACACACTATACATTACTCAGCTCGTGTAGACCTTTCTCTCTCGCTGGCTACACACTATACATTACTCAGCTCGTGTAGACCTTTCTCTCTCGCTGGCTACACACTATACATTACTCAGCTCGTGTAGACCTTTCTCTCTCGCTGGCTACACACTATACCTTACTCTCTCGCTGGCTACCCATTACTCTCCTCTCCGGGCTCTATCTCTGCACCTTCGTCTTCATTCTTAGATGGTTCCACTTCTGCCCCCTGCTCCTCTGTGCATCACCTTATATACCCCTTCTTCCCGGGAGACGGAGCGGATGCGGACCTCAACGTCGGCACCGCTCCTCAGTTACCCAATCCCCACGCGCTATCCCTACGATCCGGTTCCGCTCAGCGCGTGTTTCCACTCCCCGACCAATCACACCGCGCTGCTACCCGATCACTCCCTCTGGGCGCGTCACCGGCACACAGCCAATCAGCAGCACTACCCCCACCCGCGCACTGACGCCTGCTCCTCCCCGTCAGCGCGCGTCACCACACACACACCCGTACATACGCGCTGGCACACGACATATACACCCAGCGCGTATCACCACTACATCACCCCCTCCCACATAGCTCGCAGCCGGCCCGGCTGCTAACAACAACCAACCGCGACGATAAAACGACAACCAACAAAAAAAAACCCCGTAACCCCCCGAGTGTGCCCCGTAACATAACACAACAACAACAACAACAAGAATAACTATGTACAGATTGACAATGAACCCGAAAAGTCAACAATAACACGATACGAGCAAATTCGAAACGAACGCGCCCCACGTCCCTGCGACTACACGCAGTGACGAGGCGCTCCAACTGCCCCGACTCCTCACGAGGCAGGTCATGCAAAGTAGCACGACCTGGCGCGAGTCCGTCTGGCTGGTCCATCGTATGGGGCGGGACACTGACGACCGTCCGGCGGTTCCGGCTGCTCCAGACGGCGCGGAACGGGCCTGAAAGGGCCGGCCCCGCCGCGGAGATCCGGCCGCCGGTGATCGGCAGCTGTCAGTTCCGAGACACCTGGGAGCAGATCAGGCGAAGATACGTGTGGATCAGGCAGAGACATTTCCCCCTCTGGGTCGCCGGTCACGTCACACGCCCGGCCATCACGACACAAGGGGAGGCCATATGGAGGCGAGAACGGTTTCAGTCGGGAGGGGTGAACGTACCACCGGCGCTTTCCCCACTTTATCTGAACGCACTGGGGCCGTGCAACGCGCACGACCTCCACGGGTCCCCTCCACGGTCTCAACAATTTAGGCGACGTAGCCAAGGGTGCCTGAGGGCAATGCAGCCAGGCCCTGTCACCTGGTTTCCATTCGTGCATGGACACCTTCCGTGCCCGCAACCGTTCATTAGCAATTTGGCGAGCCCGCGAATTAAGCCGCGCGGCCTCCCTTGCCTCTGTCAGCTTGTGAATATTAAACTTAATATGTTCTGCCAAATTAGAATTAGTTCGTGGAGCGGACAGGCCAAGTTGCGTTTCTATTGGCGGGTCAGCTTCCCGACCGTACATCAAATAGAATGGGGAAAACCCCGTAGCTGCATGGGGGGCCATTCTATACGCGGCAAGGACTCCCGGGACCTGCAGGTCCCAATCTACATGTGCCTCGCACACCTGCTGGCACAGCATGGAAGTCAAGGTTTTGTGGAGTCTCTCCACCATCCCGTCAGTCTGCGGGTGGTACGGGGAGGTACGCACCTTCTTGGTACCCAACAGATCGCACACCTCTTGCAACAATTTACTCGAAAAATTTTTACCTTGGTCGGTCAGCAGGCGTTCGGGAGCCCCCTTGTCCAGGACATAGCCCTGGACGAAGGCATCCGTCACAGCCGCTGCCGACTGGTTAGCGAGAGGCCACGCCATAGGCCATCGGGTAAAGTATTCGACCCCCACTAACAAATATTTATTCCCTCTCGGCGTGACTGGGAAGGGCCCCAAAATATCGAGTGCAACGAGCTCGTTGGTACGCGAGACCTGAATAGATTGCAGCGGTGGATTAGCTGCCACGGCCGGTGGTTTACGCCTGGCGCACTCAACGCACCCCTTCAGAATATGCACCACATCACTTCCCATTCCCGGCCAGTAATAGTCACGCTGAAGCAGGGCAAGCGTCTTATTAACTCCCAAGTGCAAGAGGCGTTCGTGTGCCGCCAAGACAACCCTCCCCCTCACAGCGGAAGGCACCACGAGTGCGTTCCGCCGGGACAAACTGTCCCATTTCAATAACACGCCCCGCTCAAGTACATAGGAGCCGGTACGCTCCTGGTCCCCCTCGGGACCCCCAACCTTGCGGCGCAATGCTAGCAGCGAGCTGTCCGCCATCTGGAGGCGGCCCCATTCGCTGAGCGACAGCGAGAGCAGCGAGTCCCGACCCTGAGAGGCAGTGGAATCATCCCCGATCGGTGCGCCCGCTGTCGCAGCCAGTGCCCCCATCTCCCCCGCAAGCGTCGGTTTACAGCGCGCCGATCCCGACAAACACGCGCATTCATCACAAGGCAACAACCGCGACAAGCAATCGGCATTCGTGTGTCGCAACCCCTTACGGTACGTAGTCGTAAACTGATAGTCCTGGAGGACTTCCAACCAACGCGACAACTGGCCCGAGGGCTGGGCGACCCTCAATGAATACTGTAGCGCCGCGTGGTCCGTTCGGACTGTAAAGTGACGACCATAAAGATATGGCCTAAACTGCTGCACAAAAAAAACAATGGCAAGCAGCTCGCGACGGGTGACACAGTAGCGCTGCTCCGCCGGAGACAACACCCTACTACCGTAGGCGACAACTCTTTCGACACCCCCAACGACTTGGGATAGCACCCCCCCAATGCCCGTGTTGCTAGCATCCGTGTCCAGCAAAAAGGGACTGGCAAAATCGGGATAACACAAGGGTGGGGCACCCACCAAGGCGTCCCGGAGGGAGCGAAACGCGGCCTCCTCCTCCGGTCCCCATTTGAACTTCACTCCCTTCGCCGTTAGAGCGTGCAAGGGTTTTGCAATAGTGGCGAAGTGCTCAACGAACCGCCGATAATAAGAAGCAAACCCGATGAAACTACGCACGTCAGAAACGGACGTAGGTGTCGGCCACGAACCGACACAATCCGTCTTCGCGGGATCGGTGGAGATCCCCGAAGAATCGACAATGTGACCCAAGTATCTAACGGACCTACGAAGGAGGTGACATTTGGCCGGTTTAAATTTCAACTTAGCCGATCGCATTCGCAAGAACACCCCTCTCAATCGCCGGAGGTGTTCCTCAAACGTTTTACTGAAAACAATGACATCGTCCATATAAATCAAGCATGTATCCCACTGCAAGCCCGACAAAACCAGCTCCATAAGTCGCTGAAACGTCGCTGGAGAGGAGTGAAGTCCCATGGGTAACCGGTTAAACTGGAACAGCCCCCCTGGAGTCCGAAATGCTGTCTTAGGTTTCGACTCTTCGTCGAGCGGCAACTGCCAAAACCCCGATAACAAATCAAGAGTCGAAAAATATCGCGCACCAGACAATGCATCGAGGGACTCATCCATCCTGGGGAGCGGATACGCGTCAGCCACAGAGATCTTATTCAGGCGACGGAAATCAACGCAGAATCGCAGGGACCCGTCCTGCTTCTTAACCAGCACAATAGGCGCTCCCCACGGGCTAGAGGAGGGCGAAATAATATCGGCTTCTAGCATATCGTTAACAGCCGACTGAACATGTTCCTTCTCCACGGGACTCAGTCGGAAGGGATTTAGCCTGACCGGCGCCGCATCGCCCGTTTCAATGTGATGGTGCAACAAATCCGTGCACCCAATGTCATACTTATGTTTACTGAATACATCAGAGAATTCAATGAGCAACTCGCGCAGCGCACCCAACTGCGCCGCCGACAAATCGTCCGAGGCGGCACATAACGAATGGACCCACTCAAGGTCTTCCCTTGGCTCAACGTTCCGCGCGGGGCTCGAGCCCACCTGCGCAACCAACCCATCATCCCCAGGGACCTGCGCCGCGTGAGCCAGCACGGTGCCCTGCGGAATGACAGCTGGTCGCGACCCCGCGTTCAAAACCATCACAAACGGATCCCTGTCAGCCCGCACCAAAGTGTGAGCCACCGATAAATCAAGACCCCCGACAGCCTTGTTAGAAGGACCCAAAAGCATACTCTGTCCCGAAGCCTCCCTCACCCATGGTTTCCGCAACCGGAGGGGAATCAACATCTGTGAACCCGGGGGCACTTGCACTGTCTGCGTCGCCACCGCTTGTATCGTAGCGCACGCCGTCCGAATGTCAGTAGGGCCCGTCAAAAATGAAATCCGGCGACCCGATGGCAGTTCAATGCATCGTTGATCGATAAGAATTTTAATGGGCATTTTAGCCAAAAAGTCAGTGCCCAAAAGACACGGAACTGCCAAAGAAGACGAAACGAAAACGGGTCCCGACAATTTGATATCTCCAATGCAAATGGACGCCCTAACCTGACCGATAATGCCCAACGATCCCCCGTTAGCGGCGTAAAATGGCACATCCACTGGAAGCAGCGGACGACATTGGACCGGAAGAATATTATAAATGAGGTCCGATATAATAGTTGCCGATGCCCCCGTGTCCACTAACACCCTAATCTCAACCCCATCAATAGATCCCGTAACAACGGACGAACCCGCCGAAGCAGCCACAATTCTATGCCCCAATTCCGCCCATTCAATGTCTCCCTGGTCCCGGCCGAACCCCCCTCGCCGAACCGAATCCCCGAACCTTAACCGGCCCTCCTCCGCCGCAACGCGGCGTCCCATGTGTGCCGAATAAACAGGCCGAGCGTGTGAGGTGCCGCGACTTGCCGGGGATTGTAGAGATGACTTGGGCTCTCGGTCGTCGTCCAGCCGAGCTCCCATGGCGCGCTGCCGCGGAGCGCGGCACCCGGACGCCACGTGGCCCCGGAGGCCGCAGTTATAGCACGTGACGAGGGTCGGAGTAGATCTTGGTTGCTCCGACTTTCGGCCCGATCGCAGAGGCGACCGGGCCCCCGGCCTCCAGTCCCCTGGTCGTCCCGTGGCGAACGCCTCCTCTCGTGGGCTGACGACTTGGGGTTCGGCGACCACCAAACCCGGGGCTGCGACGACAGCAGCGTTGCAACCAACGCCTTGCTTCCGTTGTAGGGCCTCGTGCGCTTGAATACTCGTGGCGACTCTCAAAGAAGAAATATCAATCTCGTCAGCTGTGTTGATAGGGACCCCCAGGTCCTGCGCCAACTTGAGCAGCTGCTCCAAAACCATCGCGTCTTGGCCCTCCTCGTCCATCCGAGGGAACGCAGCATCAGCAAGAGCCAGCAACGCCGTGCGATAGGCCAGCGCGGTCTCCGTGGCCGTTTTCCGTCTTGCGTAGAACTGATGGCGGCACGTAGAGGGAGGCCCGTAGACCCTGGCCAACAACCCCAGCGCATCCTTCAGCGTGGAGCGGTCCGACTTCCGTGCAGCCCTGAAGGCCGCGAGCGCATCGTCGTCCAGCATGGCGGGCAATGCCCGCAGCGCCGTAGCATCGGACCACGCTGACATCTCTTGATGGGCCAAAAACCTTCGCTGAAATTGGCCCCAGTCTCCGCCTTCCGCCTTGAAGGCTGACAACGTGGGCAGGCGCTGCTGAAAAATGAAGTCATCCGCCTCGTGGTTCCTCTCCGCCTGTCCGTCGGTGTCTAAGATGGCGGCTCCAGCAGCAGACGTAAGATGGCGGACCCCCTCGCGCGCTGATGACGTCGATGCGCGCGCTTGGGAACCCACCACCACGTGGCGCTCGCCGTTCCCGCCAAAAGTAGGCCCAGGCGCAATGGCGGGAATCCCCCATTCGTTTTGGCGGGAATCTGCGGGGCGACCTTGTAAAATGTCCCCCACCGTCCCCGCTCCTCCCGACGAGCTGATCTCCGCCAAGATGGACGCGGCGGCGAGCAGCAGCTCCGCCAGTCGGGAGTGCGCCTCACGAAGCCCGGCGTCTGTCCCCGGTCGCTCGGCCGGCGCCGTCGACGGACCCTGCAGCGTGGGCAAGTCCTCTTCCTCACCCCCCGCCACCAGCGGCCCCGAGTCGTCCAGGTCTTCCTCGCGGTCAATCCCGTGGGTCCTACGGGTCTTCCTCGTCTCCATACTTGGAAGCCCGTTTCACTTCTGACGCCAGATGAAGTATTGGAAAATGACGGCAGGAACTCCTTGACGGGAACACACTTCTTTTATTAAATCTTGACTCGTAACAATACAACGCGTGGCCTCTCTTCTCACAATGCGCTTCTCTTGACTCTGGATTCTGTGCTGCCGGCTCTCTGTGCCTCGTGTAGACTCCGCGCCTCGGCTACACTCCTCTCTCGCCTCGTGTAGACTCTGCGCCTCTGCTACACTCTCCACTCGCCTCGTGTAGACTTTGCATCTCCCTCTGGCTACACCGTATGCATACTCGGCTCGTGTAGACCTTTCTCTCTCGCTGGCTACACCGTATGCATACTCGGCTCGTGTAGACCTTTCTCTCTCGCTGGCTACACACTATACATTACTCAGCTCGTGTAGACCTTTCTCTCTCGCTGGCTACACACTATACATTACTCAGCTCGTGTAGACCTTTCTCTCTCGCTGGCTACACACTATACATTACTCAGCTCGTGTAGACCTTTCTCTCTCGCTGGCTACACACTATACATTACTCAGCTCGTGTAGACCTTTCTCTCTCGCTGGCTACACACTATACCTTACTCTCTCGCTGGCTACCCATTACTCTCCTCTCCGGGCTCTATCTCTGCACCTTCGTCTTCATTCTTAGATGGTTCCACTTCTGCCCCCTGCTCCTCTGTGCATCACCTTATATACCCCTTCTTCCCGGGAGACGGAGCGGATGCGGACCTCAACGTCGGCACCGCTCCTCAGTTACCCAATCCCCACGCGCTATCCCTACGATCCGGTTCCGCTCAGCGCGTGTTTCCACTCCCCGACCAATCACACCGCGCTGCTACCCGATCACTTCCTCTGGGCGCGTCACCGGCACACAGCCAATCAGCAGCACTACCCCCACCCGCGCACTGACGCCTGCTCCTCCCCGTCAGCGCGCGTCACCACACACACACCCGTACATACGCGCTGGCACACGACATATACACCCAGCGCGTATCACCACTACATATACATACTTATGATTCAGAAAATTTTCCAAGTACATACAATACACCTTTTCAAGAAATAAACGTAAGCCTACATTTTTTTTGTAACTGTGATATAAGAAGTTATATCTTTTTTTTTACATCGGGTACTGACAAGCCACACTAAGTTGATTGGGGCCGTTTAGAGTGTACAGGATAGAGTAGTACTGTACTGTATGTTGAACTTCTTTGGCACCGTACGTAGCCAACCATTGTTCATCGGAGGTGTGGAGAAGGACAACAAACTAAACGCAACAGCCAATTGTACATAAATTAGTTTTCAATTTAGTAGCTTATAGTGTAGTTAGCATAATGTGTAGTGTATGTATGTTGAACTTTAGTTTTCAATTTATTAATAGTGTATAGTGTATTATGTAGTGTATAGTGTAGTGTATGTTGAACTTCTCTCGCACTGTACGTTAGCCAATCGTTGCTAATCAGAAGTTGCGTACAGACTGCCATGAGCGACAGCTCCCTGGCAAAACGGATCTGACGTGAAGCGCACGCACTGCAAGATGCCCGATGGCTGTCGGGAATTTATTTTTTCCGGATACAGATGAAGTAAGATTCGTCTTAGATTTGTCTAAAACTAATTTAATTGTTTTTTTTCTATTTTGCCAGGTAAAGCCCACTGAGCGATGTAGTTATTTTCCAGAAGCGACCTGGCCACAAATGATAATAGCTCAACGAAGTGGCTTATCATCGTGTGGACATTGATAGCAGCCCAAATCACCTAAAGGCACGCTTTTAAATGTGTAGGGGAAAACCGGAGGATCCGGAGAAAAATTCACGCGACCACGGGGAGAGTGAGACGCACAACTCGTGAATACACAACGGGCGTCAGGCTGGGGATTAACCCCCCACCACCTTTTGTATTCCAGGCGGGAGAGTTAAGGAGCCGTCCATAAATGACGTCACGCACCTGGGGGGGGGGGTTGAGAAATGTGACGTCACATCAACATGCGCAACTTTAAATAAATATAGACAACACGTTCTACTTAATTAAATAGACTTTCTTGTAATTTTTTCTCCTTAAACAGAGTGCAGCGCCACATTAAATACGCACTACAATGACAATAGTTTAAAGCGATTTGAAGCATGTTTTATTTGGGGGGGGCAGAGCTTTTGAACGTCATATTTGAGGGGGGGGGGGGTCTGACTTTGTGACGACGAGGGGGGCGGTCAAAAATCGTCCAAAATCGCGTGACGTCATTTATGGACGGCCCATAACGTCTCGCCACCATCCCAATGGCGAGCTCCTCTGGCAGGCAAGACATCTCCGAGCCACCGTGGCGCCATAAGATTTGTCTATGGGGACCGATGCCGGTTAATAGAAACATTCCGGATGGTTAAAGTGCCAGATACAATGGGGGGGGGCTGCTTTTGCTATCATTTGTTTTAACTCTGGAGGAGACGAACACAAACGACGCTGCAAAGACTGCGCCAAGTGAGGTCACTCGTGTTCACGCACAGACTGCCGCGTCAGTACGGGTTCGAATCCTGACCCAGAGTTTATACCGCAAAGGGGCCGTCCATAAATGACGTCACGCGATTTTTGACGATTTTTGACCCCTCGTCACACGGCGTCACAAAAAGTCACCCCCCAAATATGACGTCACAAAGCTGCCCCTCCCCCCCCCCCAAAAAAATCCATTTTTTTAAATAAAACATGCTTCAAATCGCTTTAAACTCATGTAATTGTAGTGCGTATTTAATGCGTCGCTGCACTCTGATGTACGAGAAAACATGTATTTGAAGATAAAAAGGAGGCGTAGGAAAGCTTAAATTTTGCATAAAATTCACTTGAAAATATTATATTGAAATTATCTTATAATTATAAATTATTGAAAGTAATTATAACTATAAAAAAAATACTTGAAACTTTGTAGTAGAACGAAGCAAAATTGAGAGTACAATTATAACGATCATATTCATTCCACAATGAAAAGACCTGGTAGATCATTGAAAATGTATGCTTCTCCATTCTCCCATGGAGAAGCAACATGCTCCTTCATGGAATAAATAAAAGGTGGCCTTAGTAAATTTAAATAATCAAATAGTGACTGAAAATGAATAAAAATTAGTGTTATAACAATTCAATATTTATTTCAAGTTGTGCATTTTGATGTGACGTCACATTTCTCACCCCCCCCCCCCCTTCGTCACATCATCACAAATGTCTCACCCTCCCCCCCCCCCCTAGGTGCGTGACGTAATTTATGGACGGCCCCATATAGACGGACTTGCCCTAACAGTATGAGGCTATACGGGGGAGCTTTGGCGGCGATGGTGGTAATTGTGGCGGTGGTTATTAGGGGCAGTGGCTAAGCGCAGCCATAACCCCGAACCCCATCACCCTCCAGCCCTTTGGGGGGGTGGGGGCACCAGCGCAGCAAACTCGTCGTGTGCATGTACCTGGCCGGCCGACTTTGCGGTGGGGTAAAGTTGGTATTCCCACCCTCCATGCAAGACATTCGACCAGCGTAGGAAGAGTAGGCCAAATCCCCGCCAGTCTCTGCAGGGCCGCCCCACCCCCTTGATAATTCCCTTTGCCTGTGAGTGATGGTGGTGGGGAGTGGTGGTGCGGCGGTTTGCGCGCTGCGCTCACGGTCAACATCAGTGTCGATTATCTGAACGGGTCCTGAGGCTCCCCTAGGTAGACTCGGCCTCAAGTGAGTACCTCGTGCGGTGTGTAAAAATATTACTATTGGAAAGACAAAGGCGGCCGGGCGTGGTGCTGGCCACCCACCCCCTCGTGTGCCGTTCCGGCCTTCATAAGTGCTGCTACTCGCTAGCAGCACTTGCCCCATACAGTCTGTTAATGCTATACGGGGGATCTTTGTATGTTGTGTACCCTTGTGGGGAGCGGTGGTGCAGCGGTTTGCGCTCCGCTGCCCCCGTTCCAAGCCCGGCCATCACCAACCACAAGTTGACGATCATCTGAAACGGCCTCCCAAATGAGTACCTGGTGCGGTGTGCAGTGAACACCACCACCGGCGGGAGAGACAAAGGCGGCCCGGGCTTGGTTTTGGCCACCCACCCGCCGGCTTTCATAGATGCTGCTCCCCTAAACGCCACCTGGAAATCATCAGAATACATACGCCGGAGGTATCCGATGAGCTGTAAAGCACTTCGCGTGGCAGGCTCCACGGGGGGGGGGGGCGATGTTTGTCTGTTGCTGCGTTGGGGCGGGCAGCTTCACAATAAAATAGACGTCTCGTCGTGTGCCGAGTCCTGCCCACGACTCACTGCTGGAGTGAATGGGGTCGCCAAACTGGTAACCGCCTCTCGCAATCGGTTACCGGTTCCGAGAGTCGGGAGAGTCTGGGAGCGGTAACCGATTGCGGCAGAACGTTGGCAGGGAGACGGAGGGGGAGAGAGGAGGGCGGTGGATGGCGCAGAGGGCGCAATGGGAGCGGGGAGGAGAGAGGGTGGGGGGGAGATGGTGAGGGAGGTTGATGGGGGCAGGGAGATGGGGAGGGAAAGGAGATGGGGAGATGGGGGAGGTTGATGGGGGGGAGGGGAGGGGGGAGATGGGGGGGGAAGTTGATGGTGGGGAGGGAGATGGGGAGAGGTTGATGGGGGGGGGGGGAGTTGGGGGGGGGTGATGGGCAGGAGGCGAGATGGGAAGATGCGGAGGGAGGTTGAGGGGGAGGGAGTTGGGGGGGGGTGGAGGTTGATGGGCAGGAGGGGGGAGGGAGATAATGGGGAGGAGGGGGGATGCGGAAGGAGGTTGATGGGGGGGGGGGGGTTGATGGGGGGGGGTTGATGGGGGGGGGGAGATGGGGGGGGGGGTTGATAGGGGGGGGAGATGGGGGGAGGGAGATGAGGGGGGAAGGGTGGGGGGTTAGGATGTAATGTGAGCGGGGAGAGGGAGGGCGAACGAGGGAGGGAGAGATAGAGGCGGGATGCGAAGAGGGGAGGTGGTGGTGGTGGGGGGCACGGCGGTGCAGCAGTGCGCGTGTGCAGGAGGCTGAGCCCATCACCACCGCCACCTCCGCTGCAGCAGTGCGCATTGTCGGCACCATCACCACCATAGTCACCGCCGTTATCGCATCGGCATCATCATCACCGCCGTCATCGCATCGGCATCATCACCACCGTCACCATCATCACCGTCATCGCATCGGCACCATCATCGCCACCGTCGATTCAACAGGAGCATTGCACTACCAGCTTCGTCGCCACCGTCTATTCCACGCAGTCATCGCCTCTTCTAACGTCGCCGTCTCGTCAGTCGGCATCGGCACAGGCATCGGCACAGGCGCTGCTGCGTCTCGCCCGTGCAGGTGACGGAGTCGGAGTTGGGCTCACGCAGCGGGCTGCGAGGTGAGCGCTACGCAAAGGCAAAGATCCCCCCCTCCCCCGTGTAGCCTTGACAGACTGTTGGGGCAAGTGCTGTTAGCGAGTAGCGCCAATGAAGGCCGGCACTGTGGTACACGAGGGAGTGGGCGGCCAGCACCACGCCCGGCCGCCTTTGTCTCTCCCCCCCCCGCCCAGTGGCGATGTTTTAACGCATCGCATCAGGCGCTCATTCAGGGCCAAGTCGGCCTCGGATGATGGAGGCCCCAGGAGCGGTTCCGACGATGATCCTCACTTGGTGATGCTGGTGGTGGCACCGCGAGCGGGAGTCCAACTCGGGCACGCCGGGTTCGGAGCGCGGCGGCGCAGCGCCACCGCTCCCCTGGGGCGCTCACGGCGCACACGAAGTGCTGTCAGCGAGCAGTGATGAAGGCCAACACCATGCCGGGCCACCTTTGTCTTTCTGATTCCGATCGTAGCAGAGACTTATTTAAGGCCGAGTAGACCTAGGTGAAGCCCGGGACCGGTTCAGATATTCGCCGTCAACGGTCGCTGGGGGAATCCAACTCGGGATCGATGGGTTCGGAGCGCAGCGCTAACCGCAGCGCCACCGCTCCCCACACCCACAACGCCCCGTGTGTGTGTGTGGGTACACAACGCCCCGTGTGTGTGTGTGTGAGTACACAACGCCCCGTGTGCGTGTGTACACAACGCCCCGTGTGTGTGTGGGTACACAACGCCCCGTGTGTGTGTGAGACACAACGCCACGTGTGTGTGTGTACACAACGCGCCGTGTGTGTGTGTGAGACACAACGCCCCGTGTGTGTGTGGGTACACAACGCCCC
Source organism: Lampetra planeri (assembly GCF_965212315.1). NCBI lineage: Eukaryota > Metazoa > Chordata > Hyperoartia > Petromyzontiformes > Petromyzontidae > Lampetra > Lampetra planeri. The sequence continues at coordinate 3,850,178 of NC_136167.1, forward strand.
GTGTGTTTGTGAGTACACAACGCCCCGTGTGTGTGGGTACACAACGCCCCGTGTGTGTGTGAGTGCACAACGCCCCGTGTGTGTGTGAGACACAACGCCCCTTGAGTGTGGGTACACAACGCCCCGTGTGTGTGTGTACACAACGCCCCGTGTGTGTGTGAGACACAACGCCCCGTGAGTGTGTGAGACACAACGCCCCGTGTGTGTGAGACACAACGCGCCGTGTGTGTGTGTGTGAGTACACAACGCCCCGTGTGTGTGTGAGACACAACGCCCCTTGAGTGTGGGTACACAACGCCCCGTGTGTGTGTGTACACAACGCCCCGTGTGTGTGTGAGACACAACGCCCCGTGAGTGTGTGAGACACAACGCGCCGTGTGTGTGAGACAACGCCCCGTGTGTGTGGGTACACAACGCCCCGTGCGGGTACACAACGCGCCGTGTGTGTGTGTGTACACAACGCCCCGTGTGTGTGTGGGTACACGACGCCCCGTGTGGGTACACAACGCGCCGTGTGTGTGTGTACACAACGCCCCGTGTGTGTGTGGGTACACAACGCGCCGTGTGTGTGTGTGGGTACACAACGCCCCGTGTGTGAGTGAGTACACAACGCCCCGTGTGTGTGTGGGTACACAACGCCTCGTGAGTGAGTGAGTACACAACACCCCGTGTGTGTGTGGGTACACAACGCCCCGTGTGTGTGTGTGTGGGTACACAACGCGCCGTGTGTGTGTGTGGGTACACAACGCCCCGTGTGTGTGGGTACACAACGCCCCGTGTGTGTGTGAGACACAACGCGCCGTGTGTGTGTGTGTACACACCGCGCCGTGTGTTTGTGAGTACACAACGCCCCGCGTGTGTGGGTACACAACGCGCCGTGTGTGAGTGAGTACACAACGCCCCGTGTGTGTGTGTACACAACGCCCCGTGTGTGTGTGAGTACACAACGCCCCGTGTGTGTGTGTGAGTACACAACGCGGCGTGTGTGTGTGAGTACACAACGCGCCGTGTGTGTGTGTACACAACGCTCCGTGTGTGTGTGAGTACACAACGCGCCGTGTGTGTGTGTGAGTACACAACCCGCCGTGTGTGTGTGAGTACACAACGCCCCGTGTGTGTGTGAGACACAACGCGCCGTGCGTGTGTGGGTACACAACGCGCCCCGTGTGTGAGTGTGTGTGAGTACACAACGCCCCGTGTGTGTGTGGGTACACAACGCGCCGTGTGTGTGTGTGTGGGTACACAACGCCCCGTGTGTGAGTGAGTACACAACGCCCCGTGTGTGTGTGGGTACACAACGCCTCGTGAGTGAGTGAGTACACAACACCCCGTGTGTGTGTGGGTACACAACGCCCCGTGTGTGTGTGTGGGTACACAACGTGCCGTGTGTGTGTGTGGGTACACAACGCCCCGTGTGTGTGGGTACACAACGCCCCGTGTGTGTGTGAGACACAACGCGCCGTGTGTGTGTGTGTACACACCGCGCCGTGTGTTTGTGAGTACACAACGCCCCGCGTGTGTGGGTACACAACGCGCCGTGTGTGAGTGAGTACACAACGCCCCGTGTGTGTGTGTACACAACGCCCCGTGTGTGTGTGAGTACACAACGCCCCGTGTGTGTGTGAGTACACAACGCGGCGTGTGTGTGTGAGTACACAACGCGCCGTGTGTGTGTGTACACAACGCTCCGTGTGTGTGTGTGAGTACACAACGCGCCGTGTGTGTGTGAGTACACAACCCGCCGTGTGTGTGTGTGAGTACACAACGCCCCGTGTGTGTGTGAGACACAACGCGCCGTGCGTGTGTGGGTACACAACGCGCCCCGTGTGTGAGTGTGTGTGAGTACACAACGCGCCGTGTGTGTGTGGGTACACAACGCGCCCCGTGTGTGTGGGTACACAACGCGCCCCGTGTGTGAGTGAGTACACAACGCGCCCCGTGTGTGTGGGTACACAACGCGCCGTGTGTGTGTGAGTACACAACGCGCCCCGTGTGTGTGGGTACACAACGCGCCGTGTGTGAGTGAATACACAACGCGCCGTGTGTGAGTGGGTACACAACGCGCCCCGTGTGTGTGGGTACACAACGCGCTCCGTGTGTGAGTGAGTACACAACGCGCCCCGTTCGTGTGGGTACACAACGCGCCGTGTGTGAGTGAGTACACAACGCGCCCCGTGTGTGAGTGAGTACACAACGCGCCGTGTGTGAGTGGGTACACAACGCGCCCCGTGTGTGTGGGTACACAACGCGCCGTGTGTGAGTGCCTGCCGCTATGAATCCCCACGTGATGGCTCCGTTGAGCTGTCACTTGTGGCCAGGTGGCTTCTGAAAGAGAGCTACGTAGCTTATCGGGCCTTACCTGATACAACAACAATAATAATAATTAAACAAAGAATAATATCCTAGATGTCATTGATCATGACATCTGAGTGGGTGGGTGAGTGGGTGGGTGGGTGAGTGGAGTCTGTATGTTCTCCCCCTGTTCTGCAGAGTGAGTGCGTAGAGTGTGTATGTCCTCCCCCTGTTCTGCAGAGTGAGTGAGTGGAGTCTGAATGTTTTCCCCCTGTTCTACAGAGTGAGTGCGTAGAGTGTGTATGTCCTCCCCCTGTTCTGCAGAGTGAGTGGAGTCTGAATGTTCTCCCCCTGTTCTACAGAGTGAGTGCGTGGAGTGTGTATGTCCTCCCCCTGTTCTACAGAGTGAGTGCGTGGAGTGTGTATGTCCTCCCCCTGTTCTACAGAGTGAGTGTGTGGAGTCTGTATGTTCTCCCCCTGTTCTACAAAGTGAGTGTGTGGAGTCTGAATGTCCTCCGCCTGTTCTGCAGAGTGAGTGTGTGGAGTTTGAATGTCCTCCCCCTGTTCTGCAGAGTGAGTGTGTGGAGTCTGAATGTCCTCCCCCTGTTCTACAGAGTGAGTGTGTGGAGTGTGTATGTCCTCCGCCTGTTCTACAGAGTGAGTGTGTGGAGTCTGAATGTTCTCCCCCTGTTCTACAGAGTGAGTGCGTGGAGTGTGTATGGCCTCCCCCTGTTCTACAAAGTGAGTGTGTGGAGTCTGAATGTTTTCCCCCTGTTCTACAGAGTGAGTGCGTGGAGTGTGTATGTCCTCCCCCTGTTCTAGAAAGTGAGTGTGTGGAGTCTGAATGTTTTCCCCCTGTTCTACAGAGTGAGTGTGTGGAGTCTGAATGTTCTCCCCCTGTTCTACAGAGTGAGTGAGTGGAGTCTGAATGTCCTCCCCCTGTTCTACAGAGTGAGTGTGTGGCAGAGGTGTGGACTCGAGTCATGTGACTTGGACTCGAGTCAGACTCGAGTCATGAATTTGATGACTTGCGACTCGACTTGGACTTGCATAACAATGACTTTGTCCCACCTCTGAGATGTGGACTCGAGTCATGTGACTTGGACTCGAGTCAGACTCGAGTCATGAATTTGATGACTTGCGACTCGACTTGGACTTGCATAACAATGACTTTGTCCCACCTCTGGTGTGTGGAGTCTGAATGTTCTCCCCCTGTTCTATAACGTGAGTGGGTGAGTAAATGTGTGGCACCTACATTATTTAACATGTTTTTTTTCGACCACTTAGTTCGAGAAGTATTTCATGGCTGTACCGGGTAAATCTCCATCTGGTACAGATACAATGGGAGACTGATCGATGCCCGGGAACGGTCGAGGGATGGCTCCCTCCTGGTTAACCATGTTAAGTATGCTGATGATCTTGTGATTGCTGCTCATTCAGAGCAGGAGTTGGAGGCATTTCTGCTTGACCTGGAGCGTGCTACTAATATGTGGGGCCTAACCATCAGCCCCTCCAAAACTAAGCACCTGCCTGAGTATTTTGTTTCATCAAACACTCCGCCCCCTCAACTCTCCATTAGCGGGGCAGTTGTGGAGGGAGTGGAGAGGTTTCCGTACCTGGGCAGTGTGCTTATGATCAGCTCCAGTTTGACAACAGAGTTCTCACTGAATCAGTCGAGCGGCATTATCTTTTCATCAGCCGCTTAACGCTGTGTGGAAGCTACCTGGCCTGTCACTCCACACGAAGCTTCAGTTCTTCTCGGCCATAATCATGCCCTCTCTTCTCTCTGCTTAGGAAAGTGGACCCCCCCCCCTAATGGAACATCTTAGACTTTTATAAACATTCAAGCTGGCCTGCCTACAATCCATCCTGGGTTTATCCAGGCTGGATTGTGTGAGGAGCTCACGCATGCTTGAAAGATCTGGACAAAGTCCCATCAGTGAGCTCCTCCGGTAGGCAAGGCTGCATTGGCTGGGTCATGGAGACCGCATGCCAAGCGATCGCATGCCTAAACAGCTTTTGTTCGGCTGGATAAAGGGGTCTAAATGGGCACGGCATGGGCTAGAGAATAGGTGGAATGATGCGGTACAGGATGATGTGGAGCTGAGTGGATTTTCCGACGACTGGCACCAGCGGTGTCAAGATCGGCCTCTGCAGAGAAGGCTCGTGAAGGACGCTGCTGGGCAGTTGGAGGCAGTCGCCCTCCAACAACAACGGGAGGCGGAGGAGCGACGTTCACAATAATAAGCGAAGTGCCAGGTGGCTAAAGCACAGCACACGGTAAAGTCACCTACGAGTCACCTACGTGACATTACCGAAAGAACCAACGATTATGGATCCGTGCAGTCACGAAAACTTCAAATTTAGATTAAAGCACAGCAAGTTGGCACAGTAGGGGGCACAGGTGGTGCATCTGCCAGTCATCTCAGTCAACCCATGGCACCTGGGTCTGTCCCGTCACCTGCCAGTGAGCCTTCGACACTTCACGTGGCCTTAAAGTGCACTTGGCCTGGCACAATCGCTGTGGTGACGTCACTGCCACTTAGTGGCGAATGACGATTGTTATTGGAGTCTGTTCTCCTCCTGGTCTACAGAGCGTTTGGGTGAACGAGCGATTGAGTGAGCGAGCGGGTGAGCGAGTGGGTGAGCGAGAGTGTTCAGTCTGGATGTTTTCTCCCCCTGTTCTCCAGAGAGAAAGAGAGTGGTGGTTGTGTGTTATGTGTCGTCAATGCGGATATTTCGTTGATCGTTAAACGTGTTCACGATGTGTCAATTTGCGTTCCCAAGAAATGTTGCTCGTTCGTGAATTGAGGGATCCCTGTGCTGACTCTCCGGTGTCGAGGGCGCCGCAGTGGCTGGGAGATGTTAACTTCCTCGCCTGGTGGTCGACCCTGACGCCTGCTGCTGTGTATTTGGAGTTGACGTGTCTCTCATCATCATCAACTAGGTGGCTGGGAGATGTTAACTTCCTCGCCTGGTATGCAGGAGGTCGACCCTGACGCCTGCTGCGGTGTATTTGGTGTTTGTGTGTCTCTCTCTCCCCGTGGTCGCGGGGATTTTTCTCCGCGTTCTCCGGATTTCCCTCCACGTTTACAATCGACTTGACGCGTTTCGAGCACTTTGCTCCTGCTATACATTTCCACATGACGACGATAGGCCACTTCGTCAGGCTATCATTTGTGGAAGGCAGGTGGCGTTTGAAAAAGAGCTACACAGCTCAGTAGTGGGCCTTTCCTGGTAAAAGTTTAGTTTTTTTCTACGCCCCCCTTCCCCCTCCTTCCCCCTCCCCCCTTTCCCCCCCTCCCCCAAATTCTTCCTCCTCCCCCTTTCACCCCCCTCCCCCTTTCACTCCCCTCCCCCTTTCACCCCCTCCCCCTTTCACCCCCCTCCCCCTTCCTCCCCCTCCCCTTCACCCCCCCTTCCACCCCTCCCCTTCAGCCCCCCCTTCCACCCCTCCCCCCTTCAGCCCCCCCTTCCACCCCCCCCTTCAGCCCCCCCTCCCACCCACCCCTCTCCGTGTGTGTGTGTGTACACGCGTGTGTGTGTGTGTGCGTCCGTGTGTGTGCGTCCACGTGTGTGTTTGCGTCCACGCGTGTGTGTGCGTACACGCGTGTGTGCGTGTGTACCCGTGCGTGTGTACCCGTGCGTGTGTACCCGTGCGTGTGTGCGTACGCGTGTGTGCGTACGCGTGTGTGTACACGCGTTATGTGTGTGTGTGGTTGTGTACCCGTGTGTGTGTGTACACGTGTGTATGTGTGTGTACACGCGTTGTGTGTGTGTACACGTGTGTGTGTACACGCGTGTGTGTGTATGTGTGTAGTGGTAGTGTAGCGGGTAGCGCGCTGCACGACAACCCCGATCCGAGTTCGATTCCTGTTCACGGCCAACACGAGTGGCGATTATCTGAACCGGTCTTGGGCCTCCTCGCGGAGACAAAAGCAGCCGGGCGTGGTGTTTGCTACTTACCCCCTCGTGTGTCGCTACATTGCAATGTCACTACATTGCTATTCAATGTCGCTACATTGCAATGTCGTTACATTGCAATGTCGCTACATTGCAATACCACTACATTGCTATTCAATGTCGCGACATTTCTTAGTGTCGATGTCCTTACCTCATTGTGTAGCTTTTTGTACTTAGTCGCCATCTCATCCAATTCCCTTATCTTTAGCCTTACTTTTCTCTCTTCTTGTGCTAGTTCCAAGGTTTCCCGAGTTCTCTATTTTATTTTGGGTTTCACTCCGAAGGGTTTTACTGCTTTTACTGCTTCCTGCATTCCTTTCTGTATGCTCAGGTGATGTTCTATTTTGCCCCCCCCATGACCCTTCTCGAAATTTCCTCGTCATATTTCCACTTCATGTCTCCTCGTTCTCGAGTGACTGTATATTACATTTTAATTTTCGTCGCGGGTTGCATCGTACCAAGCTGTGGTCCGATGACACATCAGCTCCTCGGTATGTTCTGCACAGTCGAACTGATCTTTTCCGGCGTCCGTCGATCATTACCAGATCCGGTGCTCTCCATGTGCATGCTTTGCAGTCTTTTTGTGTGAACTGGGTTTTGCATGCGACTCTGTCATGTTTTGAAGCAAATTCTCGCGGATTAATTACGCGTTCCCATCTGGTGTTATCCTTCCCAATGTTTTGCATTACAGTCCCACACAAATATCGTAATATCTGTCCTAGGCAGTCCCCTTCACGTTCTTTCCAGTGTTTCATTGAATTCTTCAATATTCTCTTCTGTGCTGTCTGATGTCGGTGCATACATTTGGATGAAAGACATATTTAGAGGTTGCTCATTAAATCTCGCAGCAATTACCCTTGGACTAACCATGATACTTTGGCTTTTACACTCAACAAGAACCCTCCTCATCTGGTGTGCACTTTATCTTCCCCTTGATGCAGCAGTCGTGCTGTGACGGTTCCACCTGAAGACGGAAGCTTGTGTTGCTTCCGAAACGTCGTGATTTTTATTTTATTTTTTATTTTACTCTTATTAATTTTAATATTCCCCTGACCAGTTCTGCAGCGACGGGGCCGCGCTGGGGAAGCGATGCGACTGAGCGGGTCGACCTCAGAGCCACGACGCTCTGCTGGCTCCGGTTTTTTTAATCTTGCGTTAAACATTGCCCAGACTCTGCACTCAATCAGCGTTGGGCCCTTTCAACTGTGGCCGCTGATTCCACGGTGGCAAGATGTTAACTACCTCGCCTGGTATATTGGAGGCCTTGGGTTCGTTCCCGACCCTGATGGCTGCTGTAAATTTGGAGTTTATTTGTATCTCTCCTCGTGGTCACGTGGTGTTTTCTCTGGGTCTTCCGGTTTTTCCCTCCACATTTCGAATCAACATCACGCGTTTAGAATATTTGGCTGCTATAAATTTCCAAATTGATGATGAGCCACTTTGTCGAGCTTCTGAAAAAGAGCTATGTAGCTCAGTGGGCCTTACCTGGTAAAATAAAAAAAAATCTCGTTTAGATTCGACTTTCTGGTGTTGGCGTCAGGGCTGAGACATTTGCTCAAACCGCAGTATCGATGATGTCATCTCGCTAACATGGTGTGCAAGAGGTCCTGGGTTCGATCCTGCAGGGGCGATTCATCAATGGAGATGGAGTGATGGAATCATCCCATCGCGTTCTAGGAAATATATGGATTATATCCAGCAGTGGATAGTTTGAACTGGATGACAATTACATTGTTCTATAATCTCGTCGAGGTGGTGAGATGTTATTTACCTCGCCTGGTATGCAGGAGGTCATGGGTTAGAATCTGACGAGAAGCTGTGTATTTGGAGTTTGCGTATCTCCTCCCCTGTAGTAGCGTGAATTTTTATCCCGGCCCTCCGGTTTTCCCTCCACATTTAGAATCACTGTCACGCGTTTCGATGATTCACCTACTCTTATGAATGTCCACGTGATGATGATAAGCCACTTCGTCGAGCTATAATTTGTGATAGCCAGGTCGCTTCTAAACAAAGAGCTATATAGCTCAGTGGACCTTACACCTGGTCAAACATGAACAGTTGAGTTTTCTAATCGGCAGGTTGCGCCTGGTGGGTCAAGCCGTGGGTATTCCCACGGCTTTTTCAAGACGTTTGGCCGGCGTGGAAGACTAGGTCAAAAATTACGCTCGATTGTCTATTGTTATAAAATTGGCTTCTAGTTCTCGAGTTCTGCACTTTGGAGGAGTACATTCTTTAGCTTAATCACGGGGCTACTAAGGTCTCCTCTCTAAAAGCTTTCGGAGCCTGCAGCTCAATGTGCAGTGTTGTTGGAAGACACAGGTCCCCCGTATAGTCTGTCATAGACAGTTGGGGCAAGTACTGTTAGCAAGCAGCACCTATGAAGGCCGGCACGGCGCACGAGGGGGATGGGTGGCCAACACCACGCCCGGCCGCCTTTGTCTTCCTTGTGGCGACGTTCACACACCGCACCAGGTACTCATTGAGGCTGAGTCGACTTAAGGGAGGAGGCCCAGGACTGGGGTGTTGGTGGCCATGAACGGGCACGTACCATGCAATAACTTCCCAATACCTGCGCTCTGCGTCTGCACATCATGTAACGACATCGCCTCAACAACACATCAACTCTTATGCATCGCGGATACTCTCCAGCGTTCCATTTGTGCCCCTCAGCTTACCACCCGCTATATTTTAAATATTTGTTATCCAGTGAGGCCGTGACGGGTTTTCCAGTGCTTAATCGAGGGTTTTCTTTGTTTGGGCTATAGGCTTCGTGCAGCTTGGAAGTGTACTATCAAGTGATACACTGTCTAACTGCATGCCTACACAGGTACGTCGGTGGTGATTAACTGTGGGAAGTCAATAACAGGTTTTGAGATTTTTTGGGGACCAAAAACATGTACATACATAATGTAAATACATAATGTATATAATGTACATTATGTATGCTGATTAACTCTGACTAACCCAACCAATAACATATATATCCATTGTAATTTATATGAATACATTAGCACCCCGCCCCTCTGGTCTTCACACCTGATTGGCTCACAACTTATGACATCACATTTATTACCTATTTAAGATCGAAACAGGAGGAGGATTTCTCCGCAATTATGACTATCGCCTGATGATGCTGGTTGTTGTAATTACCGGGCGAAACGTCACGGTACTCGAATTGTAAATGTTGTAGTCGGTTCACTCTCCAACACACAACTGGTGTGCTGAACTAATAACTAATTGCCACGTTTTGTTTACGTGACAAATCTTACTAATTATCTGTGTCAGGTGGTGCGGGTTTAACGGCACATTTATATTTACGTTATCTAACCAAAATAAACCCCTCCATTATGGATACATTAGCACGGTTGGCTATGTACGGTGCGAAAGTAGTTCAACATACATACATTAGCACGGTTGGCGACGTATGGTGCGAAAGAAGTTGGTTTCCATACGTACATTAGCATGGTTGGCTACGTATGGTGCGAAAAAAGTTCAACATATATACATTACATAACAAATGCTGTGAGTACAGGCGACCCCCCTACCTACGACATAATTGGTTCCTGGACGACGCCCGCAATGTTATAAATTGGGGTTCCGTTCCTGAAAACCCATTAAAAAACATTAAAATGCAAAAATTGACCACGAAAATAAATGAAAATAACCTTTACAAACATTTATTGGAACTTAACATAACATTTTACAAACGTAAAAACAAACATTTGAACATTCTTAAGTACTTTTCTGTACGTGCATCATATTTCCTCTTCTCAGACATAGCGAAAAGTTAATATTTGAAAAATTGGAAGAAAATAGACAAAAAAAGTGAAGAGCGTTGTGAAAGAGATTCGTTCGCTCTGGGCACACCTGCAGACTGATGGGCTCTACTGTATATACGAATACGGCGGAAGAGCAAAGCAGCGCCATCAGACGAGTCTGCGCATGATATGCATGGAATGCGCAGACTCGTCACCAATCGACTCGGCGTCAGTAGCAGTCATTAGGCGATCATAGATACAAGTTTTGGTCGTTACTGTGGGGGTCTTACATACTATAAGAAACGTCATAAAAGCGGGGGGTCGCAAGTCCAGCCGTTGTAAGTCAGGGGTCACCTGTAATTTCAAGACTGCATCTTTGCCTTGGAGGCACCGTGATGGCGGTCGTGGATTCGATACAGACCCTGATGCCTGCTGTATATTTGGAGTTTGCGGTGTCTCTCCCCATGGTTGTGTTGATTTTCTCTGGGTCTTCTGGGTTTTTCCCTTTCCACATTTATCATCAACGCTACGCGTTCAGAGTTATTTGGCTACTGCTATGAATATTCACATGATGATGATAAGCCACTTCGTTGAGCTATCATCTGTGGCCAGTTCAGCGGGCCCTTACCTGGTGAAAATAAAACGAGTATTTGGTTTAATTAATATATATGTTTTAGTTTGAACCACTTGCCCGCATCTCTGCATGACAGCCCTTAGTCAGGAGGGTTACAGGACAACTATTGATTTCTGAGGGCTGCGAGAGTCGGAACCCCATGAAGGCCGTGGTATCTTGTCACGTTCACGGGAGGAGCGGTGACACAGCGGTTAGCGCTGCCACGCTAGAAAACCTACCCTGCCCGCACGAGCCCAGCCTTACAGCGGTGCTGAGTTTCCACCATGTGGGATGCGCGCGCGTGTGCAGGGCTGAGGGGAGGATAGCATAAGCAACTTGGGAGATTTGAGGAAGAGAACGCGTTGCGAGGGCAGCGTGGGTTGAGGGCGGATTGGTGAGGCAGGCAACCAAAGAGCAGATGTCAGACCTCAGAAGTCACAGCGTTTCCTGACAAACTCGCCAACCACTCGCACGTGTTTACCAATTAACTCTCTGCCACCCCCATTCAAATACACACGCCGACAAATCGACCGCGGTCACTGCACCGGCCCCCCTCACCCCCCCATCCCACCACAGGCCCCGCGAGGGCAGCTCGGGGTGCAACCCCGGACCATGACGCGCTCCGACACGCCCGACCTCATCGCCTCCGCCCTGCGTCGCCCCCGCGGGTCCCCCGGCGGCGCTCGCCCCGGCGCTTGGCCCGGCACCCTCGCCCCCTGGGCCTCCGAGCCGCCGACACCCTCGCACCGCAAGCGATGCCCCGGCTCCGCGGCGGCCGCTATGTCTGAGAGCGCCGCCGGTCGGCAGCTGGCGCCAGCACCGGCGCGCCCCCAACCCAAGCCGCCGTTACCACGCCGGCCCCCCTGGATCACGCCGGGCCCGCTGTGCGCGTCCAGCCCCGAGCTGCTGATGCCGAGGTTTGTGTCGCGCCAGCCCGGACCTCCGGCGCCGTGGCCACCGCCGCCAATGGCGCCGGGGCCGCTCGCCGAGTGGCGCCACTCGCGGGCGCCGGTGCAGTATCTGACGCCGCTGCGCCGGGCGGCGGAGGAGCGGGCGCGTGAGGCGGTGAGTCGCAGCACCGGCTCACTGGCCACCAAGAGCCAGCTCTACGACATCCACCCCAGCAAGTACCAGACGCGGCACGAGCGGCCCTACCACCATGTGCCCATCCCACTCATCCCTCGGGAAGCGGGCTCCGATCGCCGGCGCGGTGACTGGCGCCGGGAGCCGTCTACTGCCACGACACCATCACCAACATGGACGCCCCGGCGTGGCCTGCCGGACGCGATGCTCTCGGTGCACGAGCCTGGCCGGAGGGCACCGGCGGCGACGTTCACGTTCCGGTCGACGGGGACACCGCTCCACCCGTCCGATCGCCGGCTCGCCACGTCGGCCTCCAGCTTGACCGGGGCACCATCGCATGTGCGGCAGAGGATCGACCTCCACCCGCTGGACTCCACACGCTACCGGTCGTCGCCGGCACGCCGGGAGCAGCCGGTGAACTGGGCGCACAGCCGCTCCGAGCCGCACATCCCAGCGAGCGCTGGCTACGTGCCGTCGTGCCACCTCTTGCCGACGCCGGCATACCTGGAGGGCCGACGCACGTCTGACACGGCGCTGGTGCCGACGCCGAGTCCTCCAGCGCCCCCCACTCGAGGCTCATCATTCTGGACATTCTCCCGGTCGCTGGATAACCTCTACGCGTGCTTGGCGGAGCGCCGGCGTGGTGATGGCACTCGCAGCCGTGAGGGTCGGCCGACTCCGACTCCGACTCCACCACCACGCTCGGCACCGCCGCGCTCTGACCGCATCCCCGTGGTGCAGCTGTCACGATCGCCTCGCCGCTACGCTGCCCTCTCGCTCTCCGAGAGCGCCATCTTCAGCAAGGCGAGCGGGCCCGGCTGGCGCCTTGCACCATCCATTACTATCACCGACAACGAGCTCTCGCCAGTGGGTGGTGGTGGCGGCAGCCGGTCGATGGAGGAGCTGCGTGGAGGCGACGGCGCCGGCGTCGGCGGTGGTGCCACCGATTACTTGGGCTTCGGCAGCCTGGCGCTGCACAAGACGGTGTCGCCGGCATCGCCTGTTGCCAGCCAGGAGCTCGACGAGATCCTCACTGACATTGCGGTGCACTCCTCGCCGCGACTCTCCGACGAGTCCAGCGCGCAGTCTGACCGCTTCGCCCAGCAGCTCCACAGCCTCATTGACAGCGATGATGGCGGCGGTGCCAGTGGCCGGGAGAATGAAGCCGGGGAAGAGGAGGATACGGAGGAGTACAGAGAGGAGAGACCGGTGGACGGAACTGGCCGAGCATTCCCGGCGTCCCCCGCCAGCCGATTGCGGCACCGGCGCCTCTCCGAGGCAGTTGCACCGGCGCCGGCGCCCACCTCACTCTGCCGTCGCGTGCTGCGGCTGTGCCGCACCGACGCCGAGTCGCGCCGCGTGCTGTCGAGGGCGGCGCGGGTTGGGTACCTGTCCCGGGGGCGTGGCTGCCTCTTTCTGGGCTTCCCGGGTCCGGCGTCAGCGTCAGCGTTCCTGCGGCACGGCCTGGACGGCCTCCTGGTGTCGCCCGCCTACCTCTCTCTGCGCGAGATCCAGGCCCATGCGCGGCGGCTTGGCGACTACGTGCATGGTGAGCGGAAGTGAAAGCAAGCGGGCGGGTGGCATCGTTGATTTGGGCACTCTGCGACTGCAACGTTCTCTCACACCCTGTTCTATAGACTCCGGCAACACAACACGCTACCTCCTCGGAGGTGCCGGAATATAATGCTGTGGTGAGCAATGCCACGGGGAGGGAAGGCTAATTTCATGGCACTTGTAGCCACCATAGGGGCCATGGGGGGCTCTGGACAGGTGTGAGGGGATGGTAACCCCTCCACCTTCAGTTTAATTACCACTAAACTACGTGGAAAAAGTCTAACTAAACTTATGCCGGAGGCCCCAGGGGGACAGGCGTCTATGACGTCTACTGGCCAAACCCCATTTGGCGGAGCCAGGAGACTGAGCCCGTACCCTCGGAGTTCCTCCAGAAATGGCAAAAAGCCACTGTGAGTCACCATGTGGAATGTTCTAATGCTCACTAAAGAGGAGAGGCTGCCACTCCCTTGTCGGGAGCCGGACTGGTACCACCTGGATCTCTGACATTCAGGAGGTACAGTGGACTGTCTCTGGCTCCTGCCACCATGATGGGTAAAGAGTCCACTCCTGGGAGGCGGACACTGCTAAACAACAGGGAGTGGCTCTTCTTCTGAACAAAATAATGAATGAGGTGTGGGAGTGTGGTGAAAGAGGTGTGGGAAACTGTAAGCCCTAAGCTACTGTGGACTTGCCTCCCAATAAACCAGAATCAAAGAATGGTGGAGGTAGTTACTTATGCCCCCACCCAAGATGGACATCAGTGGAGGGATGAAAGGCTGATGAGTCAGATGCCTTCTTTGACCTGTCCCAAGTGCTCGCAAAAGTGGGGGATAGAGTCATCCTATTGGCTGACTTTAATGTTCGAGTGGGTCATGATGCAGGCACCTGAGCTAGAGTCAGGGATGCAACCTAGGGGGGTTGGGGGGGTATGCAGCGTAATGAGACACATAGGGGCCCCGAATCAACAGATAAACAAGTTCAAAATGTTGAGAAAAATGATTCACAATAAAATATTCCAACAATTAACCATAACCTGCCAAAAACATTGTTACAAATGAAAAAAATATATTTCAGAAATATACACACAGCGTAAAATATAGTAAGCGCTACTGGTGTGTGTTACTGAAGACAAGGGTGTTTTGCTAACTTACATGCACATGAAAGCAAGACGCATGATAATTGTAAGTATTTTAATATTTGACGAATACTGTCACTGTGAGACTGTCTTCCTCTAATCTAAACCCAATACACAGTGCAACTCAAATAATAAAGTAGTCCCTCGGGTAATGTTTTTAATCTGTTCCACGAAAACTACTGTAAACCGAAATAACTGTGAATATAATTCACTCATAAGTTGTCTGCAATAGAGCTGTTTCCACTGACAAAACAAAAAAACGTTACAGTTATATTGTAAAAAACCCAGTCGAGGTCTCATCACTCATAAATAGACATCGCTGATTGGCTGATGCGATGGCTCAGCCCCACTTATGAGTGCTGGTCTAAATTGGTACCCGCCTTCATAACGTTAACATACCATTAATCAACATCTTAACATTAAATCGAAACCATGGGCTCCTATGGGAGGCGAAACGTTAACAGACAAACCGTTAACTGATGTCACTGTTAACCGAGGGACTACTGTATATATAGAGTTATAGCCCACATATTATTGTAGATGGGTTATATTATCTGTAGCTATTTCAGTAAAAGTAAATCGGGAGAAAGGAGGGGGGTCTACAGGCGTATCTTGCATACCCCCCTTGAAATAGTCGTTGCGCCCCTGGCTAGAATGATTGGAAGGCATGGGCCTGATCAGCTCAATAATAACAGTAAGAGGCTGTTCGACTTCTGTGCAGCCCATGGGCTTGTCATTACCAACACATTCCGGTATCCGCGCATCCCCACAACATCATGGATGCACACCGGGTCAGAGCAAGAACGTCTTCTGCACTATATAGTGATGGAACAGCGGATGCGGGCCCATGTCCTTGACACCAGCACCTTCCGTGGAGCTCATCTTCCCACTGACTATAGTCTTGTCATCTGTAAGATGCCACTCCAGATGCCACTCCAGCTACGTAACGCTGTGTAGAAACTACTTGGTCTATCCCACCACATGAAGCTTCTGGTTTTCTTGGTCATAGTCATACCCTCCCTTCTAAGTGCTAGAGAAAAGATGGACTGATATGGTAGAGGAGGGTATGGAGCTGAGTGGGCTTACTGGTGACTGCTGTCAGCAGTGTCAGGATCGGCCTCTCTGAAGGAGGCTCGTGAAGGACGCTACTGGGCAGTTGGAGGCAGATGCCAGAGGAGCAACGCTCACAACAACGAGCGGAGCGCCGGGCAGCAAAAAACACCAAGTTGATACAGTACAGGACACAGGTGATGCTTCTGCCAGTCGCCTCAGTGAGTCAACCGATGGCACCTGGGTCTGTGCCATAACATCCTGCCAGTGGGCCTTCGACACTTCAAGTGGCCTCAAAGTGCACCCAACCTGGCCCACACGCCGTGATGACGTAACCACCGCTGAATGGCAAATGGCGGTTGTTATTCAGTGTGTAGGTTGTGTGTTCTCTCCCCCTGTTCTACAGAGAGAGTGAGTGGAGGCTGTGTGGTTTCTCCCCCTGTTCTACACAGAGAGAGCGAGTGCAGGTTGTGTGTTCTCTCCCCCTGTTCTACACACAGAGAGAGTGCAGGTTGTGTGTTTTGTCCCCCTGTTCTACAGAGAGAGAGAGTGAGTGGAGGTTGGTGGTTCTCTCCCCCTGTTCTACAGAGAGAGTGCAGGTTGTGTGTTCTCTCCCTCTGTTCTGCCTGGATTTCCTCTGGTCTCTCTGGTTTCCTCCTCCCATAGTTAAATCCACACCAACAGTGGAACTGGTACCGAGCCAAAACTACATCCGCAATTCTGAAATATTAACCTGGAGATTACTCGACAGGGATCACGCACAGCAGCAGCATCGCTCCCTGACTGTGGAAACTGGACAGGACACCATGAACACAAACCTGAATGAATCTGACTGACATTTGCAGCGATGCAGTGAGGGACACCTGTAAACCAGGCAGCTGCTGGGAGCCGCTCACAATTCCTCAAGTGTATTTTTGGTGACCTAAGACACACATCTCGACGATTACATTCATACACACACATGTTGTACCGTTCTTAATTCTCTGTAAAGCGCCTTGGTTAAGATACCATATAAGTGACGTCAAGATAAGATCTCCTAGCCACCGTAGCCCCTTGTGGTGCCTACGAGGGTCTCCCGGGTGACCGGGTCATTCAGGCCCCACGCCTCAAGGCAAATCGGAGTCCGCGGCTCTCTCCCTCCACCTGTGCGGGTGCTGCACCTCACGCTACATTCATTTTGCTGCCCTTGGTTCAGTTTTATTCACCAAGGATTCGTTAAGGGTCGGGTTATTTGCTGCAACGGAGCTGTGAGGGCCCTGCTGTGGGGCGCCGCGGTGGTTGATGTGTTTCCTCCATTGCCTGGTATGGAGGAGTTCGTGGGTTGGATCTCGACCCTGATGACACCTCTATATTTGGAGTTTGCATCTCTCTCTCCCCGTGGATTTTTCTCCGGGCCCTCCTGTTTTTCCCCCTTCACATTTAGAATCAACGTCATACGTATAGAGTATTCGGCTACTATACATTTCCTCGTGATGGTAATCCACTTTGTTGTGGTATCATTTGTGGCCAGGTCGCTTATAGAAAAAGAGCTACATAGCTCAGTGGACCTTACTTGGTAAAATAAATATAGTTTAGTTTTCGTATGGGTCTCGATGGGTATCTCGGCCTCGCTGTGCTGAGTAGTTAATCTCGCGTTCAATAAACCCTCGGAGCCAGGATGAACGTCTGACTCCAAACGTCATTTATTGAGTTTAACGAGGTAAAACTGGTGAGAAAACACAGATACAGCATCTGTTATAACCCGGAAACACCAACACAATGAACACCACAGCACCAGAACATTGTCCCAGATAACATGTTTCCCAGCAATAGACCCTGGATGGACCAGGCCCCCACACTACTACTGAACAAATACACAAGAGCACAAGCCGCTGCGTTGCATAAAGGCACATCGTGTATTCAGCACACTGCACCCCAAATGTACAGCATTACACATAACACTAAACTGTGGATGAGATACTTCGTCATCTTTGCTCTCAGGATCGCAACATAGCCACCTGGGCACAAGTCTGACTCGACCTACTAAATCACAAGTAACATCCACAATAAGGAAAGTTTCAAGCTTCGTTACTAACTAGGCCTCGTATTTACCACAACAACTTAACAGCACCATAAAGGCATTTACATCACTATAACGGTCATTCCAACATTACAACAGCATTGCCACTATTATAAGAACATAAACAAACTTACAGACAATGCTTCTCAAAGTCCCACGATGGACAACTGCGGCTGGTTTCACTGGGACGCGATGTGTGCCACCATCTTGAATCATGTGCGTAATGGCCGACGCCCGCGTGGTTAAGCGGGGATCTTAATTCGCAACTTCCTGGTCACGTGACCAAAACCAGCATCAAAAACAGGAAATTCCTGTGTACATACGCCCCCCCCCCATCTGCCGTGAGGCAAAACTCCTGCCGTGAGGCAGAACAATGGGTATTGTTCTCTGGGTTTCTGTGGTTCAATACGAGTCCCTGGATCTCTGTGGGTCTCTATAAGTATGTGTCGCTGTGGATCTGTATTTGTCTATGGGTCTCTGAGTGTGGGTCTTTATGGGTCCGTATAAACATGCGTTGACAGCATTTGGCTGCTATAAAGGAGCTATATAGCTCAGCGGGCCTTACCTGGTAAAATGCAAAATAGTTTAGTTTTATCGTCGTGCAGCTGTTAGCGCACTTGCCTTTATGGTGCGACGACTCCGCTACCAAGCCTCGGTATGAGCACCGACCTCTTCACGGAAGGAGGCCATGTGCCTCACGGCATGCACCCCTGCCCCCCCCCCCCCCCCCCCCCGCTTGTAGAGCTGCAGACTGCTGGCTCCGAGTACGACCCGGACTCGCGCTTCGTGCTCAGCGTGAGCGTCTCGGCGCCCGCCGGGCCGCTCACCGCCCGCCGCCTCGCCAAGATCCGGCTGGCTCCGGCTACGACCCCACCGGCGCTGCCTCCTCTGTCGTCCCCCTCCTCCGCCGCAGCCGCCTCGGCGTCCGACACGCTCATCCTGACGCCGCCGGCCGGTGCCGGCGACGGGGAGCGCCCCGGTGCGGAGGGCCGTCGCTCCCGGGAGCTGGCGCTCACATCCATTCAGCGGGAGCTGCGGGAGCGAGGGGTGTGCCTGCGCCGGGACCACCCGCGGCACTACGCGGCGCTGTGCCGCTACGTGGAGACGGGCAGCCGCCCGCCACCTGCCGCCATCTACCCGCTGGACCGGCGAACCGGGCGCCGCTTCCTGTGCCTCCTGCTGCCGGCGTCCGAGCCGCTGGCGCTGGGCTGGGTGGACAGCCCCAGGCTGCTGCGGGATCTGCTGTGACGGCGCTGACCCATGGGAGGGGAAACGAAAAACCGGGCGGCGATCGGCATGGAGACCGCGGCTCCCATTCACAACTTTAGGGGTTCCAAATAACCTGGGATGCATCACAGAAGATGTCACGATACTAAAGGCAAAGATCCCCCCACGGGTATATGATGAAAAAAAATTTAATTGCGATTTTACCCTTCCTGGCAATAGAACATGAGTTGTGTTAAGATGTTCAAATACCAAATAGATACACCTATAGGCGTCAAGTCTGCATTCGCGACACGTACTTGCGGCAAAACATGCAAACAAACATGCTCTTCTTATTTTTCATCATTTTTGATACTGGCAAAAAGGTCCCATAGATATAAATGCTCAACCGAGCTGTATGTGTTCTGATACGTGTCTTTGTATTGTTCGCCTTTTGGCATTCTCTGGAATAACATTGGTGTAGAAACTAGGCCACAAAGAAGGCTATCTCTGGTGTAGGCCAATTAGTTTCAAGGACAATGCGTGTATCATTTTCAGAGCCTGTGTGTTTGCGTGTTTTGCCACAAGTATGCGTGGTTAATGCAGACTTGATGCCTTGCAAAAAGTATATATTTGGTGTTTGAACAATCGTAACACCTATTTTATTTCCAAAAAGGGTAACACCTATTCTTATACTTTTTGGATCTTTCGGTAAAGTCACATAGATAGGTTCAAAGAAAATAACAACACAAATAGCAAAAAAACTACGACGTTTCAATCGCAACACAAGCAGTCGTCATCAGCAAAAGGGGTGTTAGCTTCGAAAGACAAACTGTTTATAAAGATTTGAAATGGGCGTAGCCCAAACGTCAGCAGCCAATGTTAAAGTAAGTGGTGGGTAGCGACTGCGGCGGTGGTGGGTTTTTCTCCTAACTAACCCCCCTTTTCCTGATGACGACCGCTTGTGTTACAATCGAAACGTCGTAGTTTTTTGTTTGTTTTCCTTGAACCTATCTACGTTACTTTACCGAAAGACCCAATGAATATTAATTCCTGCATTCACGAAAGCTTTAAGTTAAAATTTAACCTATTCTTATTTTTCATCATTTTTTATGCTGGCATAAAGGTCTCATAGATTTCCCCCGTATACCCTCAACAGCCTGTTAGGGTAAATGCTGTTAGTAGCGAGTAGCAGCACCTATGAAGGCCGGAATTGGCACATGAAGGGGGTGGGTGTCTAAAACCACGCCCGACTGCCTTTGTTTCCTCAGTGGCGGATGCTTACACACCAGCCTGGGTACTCATTTGAGGCTGAGTCCACCTTGACGGAGGCCCAGGACCGGTTCAGATAATCGTCACTGGTGTTGTTGGCCATGGGTGGGTATCGGGCTCGGGTCGTTGTTTTTTTTTTTCATCGCAGCGTGCTACCGTTGCGCTGCTGCATCATGGTTCATATTATGATCATTATTATGACCCAACTGGCAACCTGAATCCGGCATGGGAAGAGAAGACCTCACAGCAGATGGCGGGACACTGTCAGGGAAGAGCTGTAGGTCTGTAAGTCTGTGGATCTCTGTGTGCGTCTGTGGGTCTCTGTGTGATGAGGCTGTCAGGGCAGCTTCTTGTGGAGGGTGGGTAGTTGTGGCATCTACATCTTTGACCGAGATGACATCTTCACTTTCATCTTGAATGTCCTGGCACGACTTGACAGATTTGGTCGGATGGGAAACAATGGCCTCACTCAACAAGAGGCTGATTCTGTGAAAACCCAAGGACAGGTGGTAACCCTCCCTTCAGGGTCTGTGGTGATGAACCCATCCTGGATAGGCACCTTGTCTTGTTGCTGCTGCTTCCTCCCACAAGAACTGCAAGCACTGCAAAGGGATGCAGAGTGGTGTGGAGAGAGAGGCGTGCTGAGACAGGAGGAAGAGGAGCACGCGGGTGCAAGGATGCACTCAGGTCTTGAGAGCCCATCACACGGGACGGTCAGGGGAGTATGCAGCATTGGGGTGGGATTGGGCAGTGCGCGTCGTGGTTCCGGTGGCTAGGAGACGTGAACTACGTCGCCTGCAGGAGGTCGTGGGTTCGATCCTGACTGACGCCTGTTGTATATTTGGAGTTTGCGTGTCTCTCTCTCTCCCCCCGTGGTTGCGTGGATTTTTCTCTGGGTCCTCCGGTTTTTTCCCTGCACATTCAGAATCAACGTCAATCATTCAGAGTATTTAGCTGCTGGTTGAAATTTCTATGTGATGATATGTCACTTTATTCAACTATCATTTGTGGCCAGGTTGCATCTGATAAAGAGCTATGTAGCTCAGTATTGAATGAGCCTTACCTGGTAAAAAACAAAACAGTTTGTTCTCCTATAACGCTGCATGTTTTCATAACGCGATGAATCTATTACGGAACAAAATCTTTATAACGTGGATGCAAATTGTATATAACAAGATTGAGCGAACAGAACTACGTCGCGTGAGTAGGAATAAGCGGTCGTGCGGCTGCCTGGGTGTAGCGTCACACAAGGCATTGGGATGCTGCTGGATGCTTCTAGTTGCTACCCACGTGCCTCGGTCTTCGTTTGACCTGGTTGCGCATCTCCCGTTATCGCGGACTGTGCTTCACCCCCCTATATTTGATATTATTTATTATAACGCCATTTTTCCATAACGCAGTGTTCTTCAGGAATGGAACTACAACTACCGCCGCCACGTTATAGGAGAACACAGACTGTAGTTAGAATTGGAAGGGGGAGGCTCGTGGAGAGGCAGTACGAGCAATGGTGGCCTCCGCATCCAGCAGCGGATAGACCGTGGCTGACGGCGGCAAATGCTGAAGCTTCTCGAGGCGATCTGAGAGGGAGGGGCGGTCTCATCCTCTGGGCGATAGCACAGGGCGCGATCGCTGGCGGTCGTGTCGGAAGACTTTAAACGCGCCGACGATTCCTAACCGCGGCCAGACCCGCGGGCAGGTGACAACATTTACGAAGGGGCTACGCTTCACCGATATCCCTCATCGGGGGTGAGACTGACGCGCATGAGACGCGGCGTTTCGCCACACAAACTGGTATTGGAAACGCCCACCCTTCCACGGCGGTCGGACATCTCGGATGGAAGAGGTGATAGTTAATCGCATCTACCCCATACATACGCAAACCTGCCGAATGTAGAATAACTATTGGTGAACGCGTTCATGCGGCTGAGTGGACAGAGCCCACGCCGGGAGATTCGAATCAAAATCTTTATTGAGCTATAAAGCTCTTTTTTACAGATGTCCGGTATGGGGCACGGGCTCGGCAAGTTGCACCAACAAACACAATACACAAACACAGATAGGTGTGCGAAATAGAGAAAATGTGAATATATATAAAAAACGTATATGAGTAGAAATTGCATAAGTACATATGTTCCTGCCGATGTTTCGATACTAAACACACGCTTGAGGCAAGGCAGCAAAACAACAACAGTCCCAGACCACACCAAGACAACAAAAATAGCACAGTCGCTCAATAAAGTGACGCAAAGATGTAAATGGCGCCGGCTACCTGTGCACCGTCGCTCTGCAGTCGCGCCAGCTGCTCCCCCGCTATGCGTACGCGACGTACGAGGGTGCTGCGCTTGATAATGACAATAATGTTACGCAGGCATACCTCGTAGAGTGCTCAGGTTGCGTTCTTGGTAAACGCAGCGCGGTACGAAACAGCATTATAGCAGGTCACGAAAACATGGTTCCAAATGGGGATGCGTTCTCGACAGTGCATTTTTTGTTTAACTATGAGCGATATATGAGGGCAATGACCTTAATAATGATATGTACACATGATAAATGCATGATAGCAATTTATTATTGAAAATAGTAACTTTTAAAAATGACATGAAAAAAAAGAGTAACTTAAATACTCACCAGCGCATTTGGTTGGAGTTTGCATAAGGTTAACCATCGCCTACTATATGGTGGATCGTAACGTGGTACAGAACCTACTACTAGTAGTACTCCTAGTAGTAGTAGTAGGTACCACTACTAGTAGTAGTTCTAGTAGTAGGTACCGCTACTAGTAGTAGTCCTAGTAGTAGTAGGTACCACTACTAGTAGTAGTCCTAGTAGTAGTAGGTACCACTACTAGCAGTAGTAGGTACCACTACTAGTAGTAGTAGGTACCACTACTAGTAGTAGTAGTCCTAGTGGTAGTAGGTACCACTACTAGCAGTAGTAGGTACCACTACTAGTAGTAGTAGGTACCACTACTAGTAGTAGTCCTAGTAGTAGTAGGTACCACTACTAGCAGTAGTAGGTACCACTACTAGTAGTAGTAGGTACCACTACTAGTAGTAGTCCTAGTAGTAGTAGGTACCACTACTAGCAGTAGTAGGTACCACTACTAGTAGTAGTAGTTACCACTACTAGTAGTAGTCCTAGTAGTAGTAGGTACCACTAGCAGTAGTAGGTACCACTACTAGTAGTAGTAGGTACCACTACTAGGAGTAGTCCTAGTAGTAGTAGGTACCACTACTAGTAGTAGGTACCACTACTAGTAGTAGTAGGTACCACTGCTAGTAGTACTCCTAGTAGTAGTAGGTACCACTACTAGTAGGTACCACTACTAGTAGTAGTTCTAGTAGAAGTAGGTACCACTACTAGTAGTACTCCGAGTAGTAGTAGGTACCACTACTAGTAGTAGTAGGTACCACTACTAGTAGTACTCCTAGTAGTAGTACCTAAGACAACTGTGCAGTAGTACCTGCTACTACGAGGACTATATTCATATTCTTAGGTTTTTTCGGTCAAGTCACGTAGGTAAAACATTAAAATTAATGAAAGTAAAATAAAATAAAAATAAAAATCACGACGTTTCGGAGGCAACACAAGTCTCCGTCATCAGGTGGGACCGTCACAGCCAGATTTTCTGCATCAAGTGAGGCAATGATTCAAGATGTAATCCCTGAAAAGCAAGTTGAGGGGGGAGGAGAGGGGGGCGGAGCTCATCAGAATGTGGTAGCCAATGAATGGAACGTATCGGGAGGGAGGGGGGCGGGGCTCAAAGACGGCACGACGTGTCACGTAGAACGCCTCGGGAGGGGGAGGGGGGGCGGAGCCAAAATAATGCACGACGTGGTACACGTCGACAGCGTGGACGTGGTTGTGCGCAAGCAACTACTGCTGCACACGCCAACGCATTGGACAGAGAGGGGGGGGAGGGGAGGCCAAACGAGAGTGTGGTGCAAGTGTACGTGGACATGTGTGTGTACAAGCACCTGTTGATACACATGATAGAAAAGAACGAAAATGCCCATGTTTATACCAGTGCTGGCTGAACAATGAAGAGAGTACTGTTAAACACTGGAGATGTTAACACTCGGTAAAGTAAAGTAAAATAGTGCCTGTCAGATAAGATGGTCCAAAAATGTGTAATTAAGTCTTTTTTGCGTGGTTCATAACATCTTTCCAATGATTACTAAGTTTGTACCCATCATCACGGTTGAAATTATGTCTGTGCTTGTATATTTGTATGGCTTTGTGTACAAACCTTTGATGGTAGCCAGAAGGTTTGCAGAGAACCTTGGTCTCGGAAAAGACAATTTCATGAGAGCCCACCGAGTTGTAACAATGATCGGCAACGGCCGAAGAATCAGTTCTGCCGTGTTTCAGATCTGACTTTTGCTCGCGGACACGATCAGAAACATGACGTTTCGTTTCTCCAATGTAGCAATCACCACAAATGCAACTCAATTTGTAGACTCAAGGATACTGTAAGTCAGGAACGACATCCTTCACAGATGGGATCAGATCACGGATTTTATGCACCGTACTGAATCGGACTTGGATCTTATGTTTGTTTAGAATTTTGGAGATCTTTTTGGTCACGCCTGCTATGTATGGTAACGTGATAGTTTTGGTCGGAGTTTCATGTGGCTGTTTCTGTGTGGTGGGAGAAACAGCTTGGCGGATAGTGCGGTCAAGCTGTTTCTCCCACCACACAGAAACAGCCACATGAAACTCCGACCAAAACTATCACGTTACCATACATAGCAGGCGTGACCAAAAAGATCTCCAAAATTCTAAACAAACATAAGATCCAAGTCCGATTCAGTACGGTGCATAAAATCCGTGATCTGATCCCATCTGTGAAGGATGTCGTTCCTGACTTACAGTATCCTGGAGTCTACAAATTGAGTTGCATTTGTGGTGATTGCTACATTGGAGAAACGAAACGTCATGTTTCTGATCGTGTCCGCGAGCAAAAGTCAGATCTGAAACACGGCAGAACTGATTCTTCGGCCGTTGCCGATCATTGTTACAACTCGGTGGGCTCTCATGAAATTGTCTTTTCCGAGACCAAGGTTCTCTGCAAACCTCCTGGCTACCATCAAAGGTTTGTACACGAAGCCATACAAATATACAAACACAGACATAATTTCAACCGTGATGATGGGTACAAACTTAGTAATCATTGGAAAGATGTTATCAACCACGCAAAAAAGGCTTAATTACACATTTTTGGACCATCTTATCTGACAGGCACTATTTTACTTTACTTTACCGAGTGTTAACATCTCCAGTGTTTAACAGTACTCTCTTCATTGTTCAGCCAGCACTGGTATAAACATGGGCATTTTCGTTCTTTTCTATCATGTGTATCAACAGGTGCTTGTACACACACATGTCCACGTACACTTGCACCACAGTCTCGTTTGGCCTCCCCTCCCCCCCTCTCTGTCCAATGCGTTGGCGTGTGCAGCAGTAGTTGCTTGCGCACAACCACGTCCACGCCGTCGACGTGTACCACGTCGTCCATTCTTTTGGCCCCGCCCCCCCTTCCCCTCCCGAGGCGTTCTACGTGACACGTCGTGCCGTCTTTGAGCCCCGCCCCCCTCCCTCCCGATACGTTCCATTCATTGGCTACCACATTCTGATGAGCTCCGCCCCCCTCTCCTGCCCCCTCAACTTGCTTTTAAGGGATTACATCTTGAATCATTGCCTCACTTGATGCAGCAAATCTGGCTGTGACGGTCCCACCTGATGACGGAGACTTGTGTTGCCTCCGAAACGTCGTGATTTTTATTTTTATTTTATTTTACTTTCATTAATTTTAATGTTTTACCTACGTGACTTGACCGAACAAACCTAAAAATATGAATCCTTGCAGTTACGAGGACTACTTTTGGTACCACTACTACATGAGGGTGAAACTAATAGCTCAGTGGGCTTTACCTGGTAATAACAAAAACTAATTAAACATTAGGAAATTCCACATTCCTGTTGCTAGGGCAAATGTATCCACCGTTTACTTTCGCCACACAGTGGTAATAATTTTATTGACCCTAGTAGATGATGGGCTGAGTCAACTCCCAATGAGGTGGACACTCATCCAGGTTTGACCCGGTACGGTCCAGGAACTGGTGTCTGTGTTCGTGTGGCGGCATACATCGAATTGCACCGAGGTCTGGTACCGGCAGCGCTGTGCTCAACTTTATTGCAGGTGTAGTATAGTAAACTACGGCGGGAGACCACTTTACGGGTAGCACACTTTATTAACACTTGTCTTGCCACAATAACACGTGTGGTCACTACAGCTCACGCTACACGTTCCACCCGACACGTGTGGTTACTACAGCTCACGCTACACGTTCCACCCGACACGTGTGGTTACTACAGCTCACGCTACACGTTCCACCCGGCTACACACACACGGGCATTCCAGCCCCGTAGCATCCGGGGGAACCTCTAGACCCACCCCAGCTTGGGTATGGGTCACGACCACTGGGTCCCGCGGCCCGGCCCTCACACGGACGTCCGGGTCCCAAGGTCCCGCCTCTGAGCCACACAGGGCCCCGGTCCTTACAAGGACAGCGGGACTAGGTGTCTCAGGGCCCTATCTCTTTCTTCTCCGTCTTCCGTCTTCACTGGTCACCAACTCCACGAGCGCCCGTGCGCACCGCCTTATATAGCCCTCCGCTCCGAGGAGACGGAGCCTATGCGGACCGCGATGTGAGCACCCACCCTAGTCGACCAATCACCATGCGCTGCCACACGATCCCTTCTTCCAGCTTGTGTCAGCGCACACAACCAATCACCACGCGCTGCCACACGATCCATCACTGTCAGCGCGCGTCACCAACACACAGCCAATCACCATCACATAACCCATGACCCCGCGCTGACCTGCGATCCCTCACTGTCAGCGCGCGTCACCAACACACAGCCAATCACCACGCGCTGCCCCACGATCCCTACTGCCAGCGCGTATCACCACTACACAGGCATTGCGCACTTCTGATAACAGACCACCTCGTGCTAACAGAAATTTACTGACGAGTTTAGTATCTCGTGGAAAAGGTGGAAACCCTACCACACACGTGTTGAACTACTCACTCACTCACCCACCCACTCAGACACTCACGCACCCACTCTCTCAACTACTGACTCATCTACCCACCCACCCATTTACTTACTCACCTCACTCACCCCCTCACATGCCCCACCCCCCCTATCCATTAACTCACCTAAACCCACCCACTCGCACTTTTGAGAGACCCAGCTGGCTGCTGTGTGGTGGACAATGTGGACACCAGAGTCCCCAACCAGGATGTGAACTCGCAACCTTCCCATTGTGAGCCATTCGCTCTACCACTGAGCCAAATGGCAGGGTATATATTTATGAAACCGCATCTGTATATATCTACATAACGCTGCATGTAATCTCGGAGTGATCTTACTTCCTCCCCCTCCCACGGCTTTGCTTTGCTTGTGGCATCTTGAGAGTCAGTCCAGGTGCGCAAAAGGATGCCCAGGTGCGGACTCTGTCCAGTCGTCAGCCGCAGCAGTTCATGCCGCTCCGGATTAACGCCTCGTCTGAATGGAGGATGTGTCAAACCTGTCAAAAGCCATATTTACACTTGGACGGGAAGCACGTACAACGCCATCGTCTCCACTTTATATTTATATACACCGCGCCTCTAATAGCGGTGCATCTCGGGGCAGTCGAGCCAAGGGGACCCCCCGGTGGCAACTGTCTCTGTGCGGTGCAAGGTTACTCAGCACTGACCAGGACATAAGTTTTCCAGTAGGGGGGGGGGGGGGTAGCAACGCTTCTCCGCGGTTTTCCCCACTCAAGAGTAATTAGCGAGTAAATGTATTTAATCATCTGCACGCCTCCATCATCCGCGATGGCCCTTCAACGGAGGCCTTCGGCAACCGCCGCGTGTAGCAGTTTGCTCCGATGGACTGCAACTCCCACGCCCGCGCAGTCATCACCAAGGCGGTGGCCTCCGTGTCGCACCGTGAGCCTCTGAAGCGAGCGGCCGACGAATTGCCACTGGGGTCGCGCGTGGGCGAGAAGTCCAGGAAGGTCGCTGCACACATTTTGGTGGAGCGGCCGTTTTTGAACCGTGGGCCATCTCAACCAGCATAGGTTTGAGGCAGGCCTCTGCTTGTGTTGAACCGAGGCTGCTGATTGGATGCACTCCCACGAGGAAGGAGGCTGAAATTGCCGAGGCGTAGGGCATTCTCTCCTCTTCTGCATGTATCTTGAACTTACTTCGCACCGCACGTAGCCAACCGTGCAGCCTCTCGTTCACTCGACTTGCAGAGAGTCCAGAAGAGTCCACCCCTGTGTGTGGGTGTGACCTCACCCCCACAGTGACACACCCCTGTGTGTGTGTGTGTGACCTCACCCCCACAGTCACACCCCTGTGTGTGTGTGTGACCTCACCCCCACAGTGACACACCCCTGTGTGTGTGTGTGACCTCACCCCCACAGTGACACACCCCTGTGTGTGTGTGACCTCACCCCCACAGTGACACACCCCTGTGTGTGTGTGTGACCTCACCCCCACAGTCACACCCCTGTGAGTGTGTATGTGACCTCACCCCCACAGTGTCACACCCCTGTGTGTGTGTGTGTGTGACCTCGCCCCCACAGTGACACACCCCTGTGTGTGTGTGACCTCACCCCCACAGTGACACACCCCTGTGTGTGTGTGACCTCACCCCCACAGTGACACACCCCTGTGTGTGTGTGACCTCACCCCCACAGTGACACACCCCTGTGTGTGTGTGTGACCTCACCCCCACAGTGACACAGCCCTGTGTATGTGTGACCTCACCCCCACAGTGTCACACCCCTGTGTGTGTGTGACCTCACCCCCACAGTGTCACACCCCTGTGTGTGTGTGACCTCACCCCCACAGTGTCACACCCCTGTGTGTGTGTGACCTCACCCCCACAGTGTCACACCCCTGTGTGTGTGTGTGTGACCTCACCCCCAGTGTCACACCCCTGTGTGTGTGTGTGACCTCACCCCCAGTGTCACACCCCTGTGTGTGTGTGTGACCTCACCCCCACAGTGACACACCCCTGTGTGTGTGTGACCTCACCCCCACAGTGACACACCCCTGTGTGTGTGTGACCTCACCCCCACAGTCACACCCCTGTGTGTGTGTGACCTCACCCCCACAGTCACACCCCTGTGAGTGTGTGTGACCTCACCCCCACAGTGACACACCCCTGTGTGTGTGTGTGACCTCACCCCCACAGTCACACCCCTGTGTGTGTGTGTGACCTCACCCCACAGTGACACACCCCTGTGTGTGTGTGACCTCACCCCCACAGTCACACCCCTGTGAGTGTGACCTCACCCCCACAGTCACACCCCTGTGTGTGTGTGTGACCTCACCCCCACAGTGACACACCCCTGTGTGTGTGTGACCTCACCCCCACAGTCACACCCCTGTGTGTGTGTGACCTCACCCCACAGTGACACACCCCTGTGTGTGTGTGACCTCACCCCCACAGTGACACACCCCTGTGTGTGTGTGACCTCACCCCCACAGTGACACACCCCTGTGTGTGTGTGACCTCACCCCCACAGTGACACACCCCTGTGTGTGTGTGTGACCTCACCCCCACAGTGACACAGCCCTGTGTATGTGTGACCTCACCCCCACAGTCACACCCCTGTGAGTGTGACCTCACCCCCACAGTCACACCCCTGTGTGTGTGTGTGACCTCGCCCCCACAGTCACACCCCTGTGTGTGTGTGACCTCACCCCCACAGTCACACCCCTGTGTGTGTGTGTGACCTCACCCCCACAGTGACACACCCCTGTGTGTGTGTGACCTCACCCCCACAGTGACACACCCCTGTGTGTGTGTGACCTCACCCCCACAGTGACACACCCCTGTGTGTGTGTGACCTCACCCCCACAGTGACACAGCCCTGTGTATGTGTGACCTCACCCCCACAGTCACACCCCTGTGAGTGTGACCTCACCCCCACAGTCACACCCCTGTGTGTGTGTGACCTCGCCCCCACAGTCACACCCCTGTGTGTGTGTGACCTCACCCCCACAGTCACACCCCTGTGTGTGTGTGTGACCTCGCCCCCACAGTCACACCCCTGTGTGTGTGTGTGTCCTTACCCCCACAGTGACACACCTATGTGTGTGTGTGTGACCTTACCCCCACAGTCACACCCCTGTGTGTGTGTGTGACCTTACCCCCACAGTGACACACCCCTGTGTGTGTGTGTGACCTCACCCCCACAGTGACACACCTATGTGTGTGTGTGTGACCTTACCCCCACAGTCACACCCCTGTGTGTGTGTGTGACCTTACCCCCACAGTGACACACCCCTGTGTGTGTGTGTGTCCTTACCCCCACAGTGACACACCTATGTGTGTGTGTGTGACCTTACCCCCACAGTCACACCCCTGTGTGTGTGTGTGACCTTACCCCCACAGTGACACACCCCTGTGTGTGTGTGTGACCTCACCCCCACAGTGACACACCTATGTGTGTGTGTGTGACCTTACCCCCACAGTGACACACCCCTGTGTGTGTGTGTGACCTCACCCCCACAGTCACACCCCTGTGAGTGTGACCTCACCCCCACAGTCACACCCCTGTGTGTGTGTGTGACCTTACCCCACAGTCACACACCTGTGTGTGTGTGACCTCGCCCCCACAGTCACACCCCTGTGTGTGTGTGTGTCCTTACCCCCACAGTGACACACCTATGTGTGTGTGTGTAACCTTACCCCCACAGTCACACCCCTGTGTGTGTGTGACCTCACCCCCACAGTGACACACCCCTGTGTGTGTGTGACCTCACCCCCACAGTGACACAGCCCTGTGTATGTGTGACCTCACCCCCACAGTCACACCCCTGTGAGTGTGACCTCACCCCCACAGTCACACCCCTGTGTGTGTGTGTGACCTCGCCCCCACAGTCACACCCCTGTGTGTGTGTGACCTCACCCCCACAGTCACACCCCTGTGTGTGTGTGTGACCTCACCCCCACAGTGACACACCCCTGTGTGTGTGTGACCTCACCCCCACAGTGACACACCCCTGTGTGTGTGTGACCTCACCCCCACAGTGACACACCCCTGTGTGTGTGTGTGACCTCACCCCCACAGTGACACAGCCCTGTGTATGTGTGACCTCACCCCCACAGTCACACCCCTGTGAGTGTGACCTCACCCCCACAGTCACACCCCTGTGTGTGTGTGTGACCTCGCCCCCACAGTCACACCCCTGTGTGTGTGTGACCTCACCCCCACAGTCACACCCCTGTGTGTGTGTGTGACCTCGCCCCCACAGTCACACCCCTGTGTGTGTGTGTGTCCTTACCCCCACAGTGACACACCTATGTGTGTGTGTGTGACCTTACCCCCACAGTCACACCCCTGTGTGTGTGTGTGACCTTACCCCCACAGTGACACACCCCTGTGTGTGTGTGTGACCTCACCCCCACAGTGACACACCTATGTGTGTGTGTGTGACCTTACCCCCACAGTCACACCCCTGTGTGTGTGTGTGACCTTACCCCCACAGTGACACACCCCTGTGTGTGTGTGTGTCCTTACCCCCACAGTGACACACCTATGTGTGTGTGACCTTACCCCCACAGTCACACCCCTGTGTGTGTGTGTGACCTCACCCCCACAGTGACACACCCCTGTGTGTGTGTGTGACCTCACCCCCACAGTCACACCCCTGTGAGTGTGACCTCACCCCCACAGTCACACCCCTGTGTGTGTGTGTGACCTTACCCCACAGTCACACACCTGTGTGTGTGTGACCTCGCCCCCACAGTCACACCCCTGTGTGTGTGTGTGTCCTTACCCCCACAGTGACACACCTATGTGTGTGTGTGTAACCTTACCCCCACAGTCACACCCCTGTGTGTGTGTGACCTCACCCCCACAGTGACACACCCCTGTGTGTGTGCGCGTGACCTAATCCAGATGGGCTCGGACCCACTCAGTTTTCTCTGGGAAGCTGCAATGCCGGCTTGGAGAAGGGGTAATGATCGGCATAAGGCACTACCACGAGCCTACAAAGCAACGCCTGGCCACAACAATCCAATAGGTGTGTACGCCTACATGTCTAGAAAAACAACAAACCCCTGAAAAGTGCGTAAAGAAGCAATGCAGAGAGGCATGCTGGGAATTTAACTGACGGACGGAGAAGAACACGTGGAGTAGGGAGCACGTGGAGTAGGGAACACGCGGCCGTGAGCGGGAACCGAACTCGGATCGTAGCGCAGCGTGCTAACCGCTACACTGCCGCTGCACAGACACACACACACACACAGGTTGTATCTTGCTTTACGAGTGTAATTTATCCAGAGGATCTACCCCCAAATGAATGCACTTTCCCCACATGTGTTAGACAGAGTGAGACAGCGAACACTCAACACGTTTCACGTCAACAAACCCTGTGGGGCATTCGAACGAAACGCAATATAGTAGGTGACGTTTCAGGCAATGGGCCATTCTTTCACAGCACATAGAGCGTTCCGCTGGCTGTGCAGTTGATAAAAGCATTTTCAGAGGTCTCCCTCGGTTTACGCAAGGGTTGGTGCCGTTCTTCAAACAACGCACGCTAAACGAAATTTCATAAACCGAATAGCGCTTTTCCCCATTAATGTAAAACAAAAAAATTGGGATGTGTTCCAATTCTACTCGTAACCTAGTAACAGAACACACACCGATATCATTTTTCACACGACAAAAATAATAAAGAACACAAATATTAAAACGATTGAATAATAATTTTAACCAAAAATAATTCACCTTTTAAGGCGATTCACCAAAATACCTGCATG
Source organism: Lampetra planeri (assembly GCF_965212315.1). Taxonomy (NCBI): domain Eukaryota; kingdom Metazoa; phylum Chordata; class Hyperoartia; order Petromyzontiformes; family Petromyzontidae; genus Lampetra; species Lampetra planeri. Next base: position 3,882,997 of record NC_136167.1, read on the forward strand.
TCTGTACGGTATGTTGAAGTTGCTTCGCACTGAACGTAGCCAACCACGCTAATCGGAGGTTCGGGGGAAAGACAACAAACTAAACACAAAAAGCAGTTCTAAAGAAAGGATTTTGTCAGTCGAGATTATTTATAAGTGCCTAGCTCCAGTGGCTTCCTAATATCGGAAGGAAGAGCGTTCCAGACGGCCACAGAAGGGCATCTGAATGCGCGCGATGCGGTGACCGTCAAATGTTGGAATAACGGGAAAGGTGAGTTGGAGGCGCGACCGTTGCCCTGCTGGTAAACCGTGGCTACAGTCGCGGATCAGAATCTTTATTTATACTGGAGGGAAAATCTGATGAGCTATGAAGCTACTTTTTCACAGATTTCTAGGAGCAGACGGATGACGCTTCTCGTTTGATGATCTCGTGGTGCCGGTCGTAGTGAAATTTCGTTCACGCGGAAATTAGATTTCGTTCAACGAAAAGCGTCCGTAATTTGTCAATTGCGTTCACGCGAAACTTCGGAAAACGTTCAGAATCGACGGAACCCTGCACTTACGGGAGCCTATGTGCTGTGAAGGGCCATTGCCCGAAACGTCAGCTATATTTTTTTCTTAAAACTATAGTGTTGTTCTTGACGAACGCGTTGCTGATTGTGCTCATGCAACCTCTGCCAAACGTAGGGGTTGACGATCGTCGCCACTGCAGAGAGATATTCAGTGTCCTGACTCGAGCGCACGAGATCACCCGTGTGCGTCACGATCAGCGTGCGCGTCACGATCACCGTGCGCGTCACGATCATCGTGCGCGTTACGATCACCGTACGCGTCACGATCAGCGTCTGCGTCACGCGTATTACATTGGACCTCTGACAAACTCGTTCGAACACGTTTGGCGGTCAAACTGTCCTCACGCAGTGGTGGAAATTCTACATTCCCACGACAGGGACCAGTCTCTCCACAGGAAAGGTAACGGGTAAAATGCGCAGCCCAGCAATATCTTTGTCACGCTCCTGCTGGCGGAAGCGCTTCCACTTATGAGCGCGAGATCCCCCCCCCTCCTCCCTAGACTCTAGAGGTATTTGGTCTACTCTTCCACACTGGCCAGATGTCTTGGAAGAGGTGACTTTGATCTCTCCCTTACCACTGCTCTTGCTAGTCACCACAACTGAAGGAGCCGACTGGCGTTGCCTAAGTGGTTTATGAATGCCATTGCTGGCGTCCACCCAGCACTTGGATTCAAGTCGGTGCAAAGTGAAATAAAAAAAATCACAGTTTTGAAACATCACGAACGGTGAGGATTTGTAATAAAGGTTTCGGTGTGCAAGTCTATGGGACCCACGAATCAATGTGTACCCTTTATAATAAGTATATGGGGGTTGTGTGTGTGTCTGTCTGTGTGTCAGTCCGGCAAAACAACCCCCTACCTCCTCGCGGTGCCGGACGGGCAACTCTGTCGTGGACAGTGCTGTGGGGGGAGGGCCAATGCCCATTGGCCTCTCCCCTCATGGCGTCTGTGACCACCACAGTGGCTAAACGGGGGCTCTGGACGGGTGAGAGGGGCTGGTAACCCCTCCACCTTCAATTCATTACCACGAAACCACGACTTAAACATAAATATGCAACTAATAAGCTTGTGCAGGAGGCCCCGGGGGGACAGGCGTCTATGACGTCTCCTGGCCAAACCCCGATTGGCGGAGCCAGAAGATTGAATCTTCACCCTCGGGGCTCCTCCAGAAACAACGAAAAGCCACTTCGTGTGGCCACGTAGAATGTACGAACGCTTACTGTGGAGGAGAGGCTGTTACTCCTTTGTCGGGAGCTGGACCGGTACCACCTGGATCTCTGTGGCATTCAGGAGGTCCGGTGGACCGTCTTCTTGGTTTTTTCGGTAAAGTCACGTAGAAGGGAAGTAATAAAATAATAAAAATAAAACATAATAAAATGAAACAATTCTCACGACGTTTCGGCCACAACGCAAGCAGCCGTCCTCAGGTGAAGAATGAGACAATCCAAGCTAGGAGCTTACATATAAGCTGGGTTGGGGGTGGGAGAAGAGCGCCTTAACAAAAAGAATGTGCATATCAAGAGGAATTTAGCATATACATGGGAAATGCGCAGGGGGCGGGGGGGCTTCAAAGTCATACCATGCCCACGCACTATGCAGGATCAAGAGCACCAAGGGGGGGTGCAGGGATTAGCATTAACAAAGGAAAGGAATGCCAATGATATGTAGCTGCAGTTACTAAACAACACCGTAGAAAACTAAAGTATAAACTACATACAAAAAACTAAAATATAAACTGCATAGCACCATCAGTATACTTACTATACTCTACAATAAGCTGAGTTACTAACAGCAAGTAATACATTACAATTCTACGTCGTAAAAGTTATATAATATGCTTCCATCTAAACTTTATTCTCCTACATCAACCGAGCATATACCGTACTATATACTGCCATAGATAAACCCAACATTAAATTATATACTGTATTGCAATAAACCACATTTCAACATAACACTATGTATTATTCTACTTACCCTAATGTGTATCAAAATGGTTTATTACGTCCTTCCAATGATTGCTAAGCCAGAATCCATCTTCTCGATTAAAATTGTCTCTGTGTTTGTATATGTGGATCGCCTCATGAACGAATCTCTCATGATAGCCAGGTGGCTTGCAGAGAACCTCTGTCTTGGAGAAGTCAATGTCATGTGAGCCCACTGAGTTGTAACAGTGATCTGCCACGGCTGAGGTGTTTGTCCTACCGTGTTTCAGGTCAGCTTTATGTTCACGGATGCGGTCCGAGACATGTCGTTTGGTTTGTCCAATGTAACTGCTACCACAGAGGCAACTTAGTTTGTAGACACCAGGGTGCTGTATGTCTGGAACCACATCTTTTACAGACGGTACCAGATCACGGATTTTATGTACTGTGTTGAATCGGACCTGGATCTTGTGTTAAATCAGGATTTTGGAGATATTTTTTGTGACCCCAGCAATGTAAGGTAAGGTGATGGTCTTGAAAGGCTCCTCAACAGGATCCTTCTTGATGGTTGGAGAGATGGCTTTGCGGATTGTGTAGTCGGAGTAACCATTAGCCTTAAGAGCTTGGCGTACGTGTTTGAGTTCACTGGAAATGTGTTCATGGTCGGATATGCATTGGGCTCTATGATATAGAGTCTTGATGAGGGAATTCTTCTGGGATGGATGGTGGTGGGAATCCGGTTTTAGATAAGCGTCCGTATGGGTGGATTTCCTGTAGACAGAGTGGCTCATTGAACCATCAGGTCTCCTTTTGATTAGGACATCCAAAAAGGGTAGCTTGCCATCTTTTTCGACTTCCATGGTGAATCTGATGGCTGGGTGTATGGAATTGATGTGGTCAAGAAATTGGTCTAGAGCAGGTCGGCCATGTGGCCAGATGACAAAAGTGTCGTCTACGTACCTCTTCCATAAGGTCGGGCGTAGAGTGGCAGTCTGGATGGCGTCCGTCTTAAATTTCTCCATCTTCTTCACCTGAGGACGGCTGCCTGCGTTGTGGCCGAAACGTCGTGAGAATTGTTTCATTTTATTATGTTTTATTTTTATTATTTTATTACTTCCCTTCTACGTGACTTTACCGAAAAAACCAAGAAGATGAATCCCTGCAGTCACGAAAGCTTTAAATCGAAATAAAATCCGGTGGACCGGTTCTGGCTCCTGCCACCATGAGGGGTGGACAGTCCTCTACTCGGGGCAGGAGACTGCCGAACAACAGGGTGTGGCTCTTCTTCTGAACAAAAGAATGAAGGGGGCGTGGGAGCGTGGCGGTGAGGTGTGGGAAGCTGTAAGCCTCAGGCTACTTTGGGCTCGCCTTCCCATCAACCGGAGGCGAGGAGTGGTGGTCGTGATTACTTATGCCCCCACCGAAGACGAACATCCGTGGAGGGATGCAGGCAAAGCCGATAAGTCAGATGCCTTCTATGACCTCCTGTCAAAGGTGCTGGCTAAATTGGCCACTCGGGACAGAATCATCTTGTTGGGTGACTTCAATGCCCGAGTTGGTCATGATGCTGGCATCAGTGATTGGAAGGCATGGGCCAGATCAGCTCAATAACAACGGTAGGAGGCTGCTAGATTTTTGTGCAGCCCATGGGCTTGTAATTACCAACACGCTCTTCCGGCATCGGCGCATCCACACAACATCATGGATGCATGCCGGGTCCAAGCAAGAACATTTACTGGACTACATAGTGACGGACCAGCGGCTGCGAGCCCATGTCCTTGACACCAGGATCTACCGTGGAACTGATCTGCCCTCTGACCTTCGACTAGTCATCTGTAAGATGCACCTGCCATTCTTCCACTCCAGTGGTGGGTGTACACCCAGGACCCCATTCCATCCTAAAGTGACATGGTCTCAGTTAGCTGATGAAAGTTGCAAGTGAGAATTTCATCATCGCTTGCAGCTGGGGTTGGCATCGTCCCCCACTCCTCCTGATGTCGAGGGTAAATGGGCGAAGTTTAGGACTGTGACTCATGCAGCTGCAATGGCTGCTTTGGGTACGCGGTCCAGACCTCCCCAAAGTCCCTGGCTGACAGAGGAGGTGTTCAGGATAGTTGAGAAAAAGCGACAGGCCCACTCTCATCGGCTACAGCATCCCACGTCAGAGAATGAGGAGGCTTACGGCAGCCTTCGCTCGGAGGTTCGGAGAGCCGTAAGGCGCTGCAAGGATGGGCGGTGGTCGCGGGTTGCTGAGGAGATGGAGTCTGCCTCAGTGGCCCGCGATCACAAATCACTATTTAACTCCATAAAAGAAACCTGCAGCGCCACACCTATTACCATCATTAGGGGAAAAAACGGTGATCCAATCTCCGACCCGCAGGAACAGGTTTGCAGATTTGCTGAGCATTTATGTGAGGTCCTGGGGGAGGGGAAATCCCTCAGCCAGGAAAACATCATGGCACAAAGTGGGGATAACCCTGCTGAGGCTGCGGTGCCTCAAATATTAGAAGAAGTCTCCCTCTGTGAGTGGCTGGCTGAGGTGCCATCTGTTGAGGAAGTACTGAAGGCGATCCGGAGTCTGAGACCAGGAAAGGCACCGGGCAGAGATGATCTCCCAAGCGAAATGCTGAGGGAGGGTGGCGTTTGTGCACAGACTGCCCTATATGACATCTGAACCACTGGACGGGTTCCGCAGGATTGGAAGGATACCCTGGTGGTCCCCCTCTTGAAGAAAGGGGACCGCACAGACTGTAACAACTACAGGGGCATCTCACACCTCAGTGTGCCGGGAAAGGTCCTGGCAAGGATTATTCAACATCGCCTTGCTAGCGGAGCCCCAATGTGGTTTCAGGAAAGGGCAGTCCTGCACATATGCCATATTTTCTGTCCGTCTGCTACAGCAGAGGTGTAGGGAATTCCAACAAGACCTACATCTCTGCTTTATTGACCTGGTCAAGGCCTATGATACCATCAGTAGGCCTGGGCTCTGGGTTGCTCTTCGTGCTTTCGGAGTCCCTGACCCTCTGCTCACGATCATTAAGGACCTTCTTGATGGTGAGCAGGCCCGGGTAAAACTACGTGGCCGGGAGTCAGAGCCTTTCCCTGTACACCTTGGGGTGCGACAGGGATGTCCTCTGGATCCCACATTATTTAACATCTATTTTGACCACGTAGTTCGTGAAGCCTTCAATAGCTGTACCGGGGGAATTTCCATTTGGTACAGATATAATGGGAGGCTGATCGATGCCCGGGTGCGATCAAGGGATGGCTCCCTATTGGTCAACCACGTTATGTATGCCGATGATTTGGTAATAGCTGCTCATTCAGAGGTGGAGTTGGAGACGCTGCTGCTGAGACTGGAGCGTGCCACTAAGAGGTGGGGCCTTACCATCAGCCCCACCAAAACTAAGCACCTGTCTGGGTATTTTGTACCATCGGACACTCCACCCCCACAACTCCCAATCAGTGATGGGGTAGTAGTGAAGAGAGTGGAGAGTTTCCCATACCTGGGCAGTGTGCTTATTACCGGCTCCAGTTTAACAGCAGAGGTCTCACTCCGAATCAGTCGAGCGGCAATATCTTTTCATCGGTTGCGTCACGCTGTGTGGAAGCTACCTGGTCTGTCGCTCCGCACGAATCTTCAGGTCTTCTCGGCCACAGTCATTCCCTCCCTTCTCTACGCTAACGAAACGTGGACCCCCCTAACGGAGCATCTTCGCCGGTTGGAAACATTTAGGCTGGCCTGCCTACGATCTATTCTGGGTTTAACTAGGCTGGATTGTGTGAGGAGCTCACAAATCCTTGAAAGATCTGGGCAAAGTCCCATCGGTGAGCTCCTCCGGCAGGCAAGGGTGTGTTGGCTGGGTCATGTAGCCCGCATGCCCAGCCACCGCATGCCTTAACATCTTTTGTTCGGCCGGATCGAGGGGGCTAAATGGGCGCGGCACGGGCTAGAGAAGAGATGGAGTGATGTGGTACAGGAGGACGTGGAGCTGAGTGGACTTGCCGATGACTGGTACTAGCGGTGTCAAGATCGGCCTCTGTGGAGGAGGCACGTGAAGGACGCTACTGGGCAGTTGGAGGCAGTCGCCCTCCAGCAACAACGGAGGGCGGAGGAACGACGCTCACAACAACGAGCGGAGCGCCGGGTGGCTAAAGCACAGCAAGTTGGCACAGTAGGGGGCACAGGTGGTGCATCAGCCAGTCATCTCGGTCATCTCAGTCAGTCGACCCGTGGCACCTGGGTCTGCCCCGTGACCTCCTGCCAGAGGGTGTTCGACACTTCACGTGGCCTCAAGGTGCACATAGCCTGGCACAAGCGTCGTGGTAACGTCACCGCCACTTAGTGGCGTGTTGTGTCTGTCTGTGTATCGAGTGAACGTTAATGTAGCGGCTTCTGCGCTGCACTACGAACCCGAGTTCGATTCCCGCTCACGTCCAACACCAGTGGCGATTATCTAAACCGGTCATGGGCCTCCCCTAGGTCGAATCAACCTCAAATGAGTGGTTGGTGCAGCGTGTAAAAACATCACACACTGGGGAGACGAAGGCGGTGAGGCGTGGTGCTGACCACCCAACCCCCCTCTCGTGTGCCGTGCCGGCCTTCATAGGTGCTCGCCAACAGCTCTTGCCCCAATAGTCTGTTAAGGCTATACAGGGGTTCTTTGCCTTTGTATTGTGTGCTGTGTGTGGGCTGCTTGTGTGTGGAATGTGGAATTCGTGGGGGGGAGGATATTCACTTACAGATAACGCTGCGTTCCTGAAAAACAGCGCAAGACAAATCGTGCTGTTTAACCTCTAGATCTCTCCTGTCAGGTCAGAGGTGTTACCTCTAAATCTCTCGTGTCAGGTGAGAGGTTTTACCTCTAAATCTCTCGTGTCAGGTGAGAGGTTTTACCTCTAAATCTCTCGTGTCAGGTGAGAGATTTAACCTCTAAATCTCTCGTGTCAGGTCAGAGGTTTTACCTCTAGATCTCTCGTGTCCGGTCAGAGGTTTACCTCTAAATCTCTCCTGTCAGGTCAGAGGTTTTACCTCTAGACCTCTCGTGTCAGGTCAGAGGTTTTACCTCTAGATCTCTCGTGTCCGGTCAGAGGTTTACCTCTAAATCTCTTCTGTCAGGTCAGAGGTTTTACCTAAAGATCTTTCGTGTCAGGTCAGAGGTTTTATCTCTAAATCTCTCGTGTCAGGTCAGAGGTTTTACCTCTAAATCTCTCGTGTCAGGTCAGAGGTTTTACCTCTAAATCTCTCGTGTCAGGTCAGAGGTTTTACCTCTAAATCTCTCGTGTCCAGTCAGAGGTTTTACCTCTAAATCTCTCGTGTCAGGTCAGAGGTTTTACCTCTAAATCTCTCGTGTCAGGTCAGAGGTTTTACCTCTAAATCTCTCGTGTCAGGTCAGAGGTTTTACCTCTAAATCTCTCGTGTCCAGTCAGAGGCTCTACCTCTAAATCTCCCGTGTCAGGTCAGAGGTTTTACCTTTAGATCTCTCGTGTCATGTCAGAGGGCTTACCTCTAAATCCTTCGTGTCAGGTCAGAGGTTTTATCTCTAGACTTCTGGTGTCAGGTCAGAGGTTTTACCTCTAAATCTCTCGTGTCAGGTCAGAGGTTTTACCTCTAAATCTTTCGTGTCAGGTCAGAGGTTTTATCTCTAGACCTCTGGTGTCAGGTCAGAGGTTTTACCTCTAGATCTCTCGTGTCAGGTCAGAGGTTTTATCTCTAAATCTCTCGTGTCAGGTCAGAGGTTTTACCTCTAAATCTTTCGTGTCAAGTCAGAGGTTTTACCTCTAGATCTCTCGTGTCAGGTCAGAGGTTTTACCTCTAAATCTCTCCTGTCAGGTCAGAGGTTTACCTGTAAATCTCTCCTGTCAGGTCATAGGTTTTATCTCTAAATCTCTCGTGTCAAGTCAGAGGTTTTACCTCTAAATCTCTCGTGTCAGGTGAGAGGTTTTACCTCTAAATCTCTCGTGTCATGTCAGAGGTTTTACCTCTCCTGTCAGGTCAGAAGTTTTACCTCTAAATCTCTCGTGTCAGGTCAGAGGTTTTACCTCGAAATCTCTCGTGTCAGGTCAGAGGTTTTACCTCGAAATCTCTCGTGTCAGGTCAGAGGTTTTACCTCTAAATCTTTCGTGGCAGGTCATAGGTTTTACCTCTAAATCTCTCGTGTCAAGTCAGAGGTTTTACCTATAAATCTCTCGTGTCAGGTCAGAGGTTTTACCTCTAAATCTCTCGTGTCATGTCAGAGGTTGTTACCTCTAAATCTCTCGTGGCCGGTCATAGGTTTTACCTCTAAATCTCTCGTGTCAGGTCAGAAGTTTTACCTCTAAATCTCTCGTGTCCTGTCAGAGGTTTTACCTCTAAATCTCTCGTGTCAGGTCATAGGTTTTACCTCTAAATCTCTCGTGTCAGGTCAGAAGTTTTACCTCTAAATCTATCGTGTCATGTCAGAGATTTTTCCTCTAAATCTCTCGTGTCATGTCAGAGGTTTTACCTCTAAATCTCTCGTGTTAGGTCAGAGGTTTTACCTCTAGATCTCTCGTGTCAAGTCAGAGGTTTTACCTCTAAATCTCTCGTGTCAGGTGAGAGGTTTTACCTCTAAATCTCTCGTGTCATGTCAGAGGTTTTACCTCTCCTGTCAGGTCAGAAGTTTTACCTCTAAATCTCTCGTGTCAGGTCAGAGGTTTTACCTCGAAATCTCTCGTGTCAGGTCAGAGGTTTTACCTCGAAATCTCTCGTGTCAGGTCAGAGGTTTTACCTCTAAATCTCTCGTGGCAGGTCATAGGTTTTACCTCTAAATCTCTCGTGTCAAGTCAGAGGTTTTACCTCTAAATCTCTCGTGTCAGGTCAGAGGTTTTACCTCTAAATCTCTCGTGTCATGTCAGAGGTTTTACCTCTAAATCTCTCGTGTCAGGTCATAGGTTTTACCTCTAAATTTATCGTGTCAGGTCAGAAGTTTTACCTCTAAATCTCTCGTGTCCTGTCAGAGGTTTTACCTCTAAATCTCTCGTGTCATGTCATAGGTTTTACCTCTAAATCTGTCGTGTCAGGTCAGAAGTTTTACCTCTAAATCTCTCGTGTCATGTCAGAGATTTTTCCTCTAAATCTCTCGTGTCATGTCAGAGGTTTTACCTCTAAATCTCTCGTGTTAGGTCAGAGGTTTTACCTCTAGATCTCTCGTGTCAGGTCAGAGGTTTTACCTCTAGACCTCTCGTGTCAGGTCAGAGGTTTTACCTCTAGACCTATCGTGTTCAGAGGTTTTACCTCTAGAGCTCAATGCAGAGTTTTTAACTCTAGATATCTGGTGTCGAGTTAGAGGTTTTACCTCTCGATATTGAACATCAGGTCAGAGGTATTACCTCTAGATCTCTCAGTTCACAGGTTTTAAATTTAGATAACTGGTGTCGATTGATAGGTTTTACCTCGATCTTTAGTATCAGGTCAGAGGATTTACCTTCAGATGTCTGGTTTCAAAAAAAAGGATTGATCTGTAGATATCTGTTGTTAGGTCAGACGTTTTACCTCTAGGTCTGTAGTCAGAGGACTTCACAACAGGGGCTACAAGCAGTCCAAGACTGGCCACTTCGAGAGAGGGATACCCGCAGTCCATGACTGGTCACTTATAGAGAGAGCTACATGCAATACAATACTGGTCAGAGATGGAGGGATATACGCAATACAAAGCTTGTCACTTAGAGAGGGCAACATGCAGTACAAGACTGGTCACTTAGAGAGAGGGGAGCAACGTGCAGTACAAGACTGGTCACTTAGAGAGAGGGGGCTACATACAGTACAAGACTGGTCACTTCGAGAGAGGGGGGCTACATGCAGTACAAGACTGGTCACTTAGAGAGAGAGAGAGAGGGGGGGGGCTACATGCAGTACAATACTGGTCACTTAGAGAGAGGGGGGCTACATGCAGTACAAGACTGGTCACTTAGAGAGAGGGGGGCTACATGCAGTACAAGACTGGTCACTTAGAGAAAGAGCAACATGCAGTACAAGACTGGTCACTTAGAGAGAGGGGGGCTACATGCAGTACAAGACTGGTCACTTAGAGAGAGGGCTACATGCAGTACAAGACTGGTCACTTAGAGAGAGGGCTACATGCAGTATAAGACTGGTCACTTAGAGAGAGAGCAACATGCAGTACAAGACTGGTCACTTAGAGAGAGAGCAACATGCAGTACAAGACTGGTCACTTAGAGAAAGAGCAACATGCAGTACAAGACTGGTCACTTAGAGAGAGGGGGGCTACATGCAGTACAAGACTGGTCACTTAGAGAGAGGGCTACATGCAGTACAAGACTGGTCACTTAGAGAGAGGGCTACATGCAGTACAAGACTGGTCACTTAGAGAGAGGGCTACATGCAGTACAAGACTGGTCACTTAGAGAGAGAGCAACATGCAGTACAAAACTGGTCACTTAGAGAGGGAGCAACATGCAGTACAAGACTGGTCACTTGGAGAGAGAGCAACATGCAGTACAAGATTGGTCGCTTAGAGAGAGGGCAACATGCAGTACAAGATTGGTCACTTAGAGAGAGGGCAACATGCAGTACATGACTGGTCACTTAGAGAGGGCTACATGCAGTACAAGACTGGTCACTTAGAGAGAGGGCTGCATGCAGTGCCAGACTGGTGAGTGAGACAGTGAGTGAAAAAGTGAGAGAGTGAGACAGTGAGTGTGAGACAATGTGAGCAGTGAGACTGAGAGTGAATATGAGAGAGTGTCCGGCAAAAAAACAACCCCCTATCGTCTCTGTGGTGCCAGACGGTAACGCTGTGGTGGATGTGGAAAATGCCATGGGGGGACGGCCAATTCCAATCGGCTGTTCCCCTCACGGGATTCGTAGCCACCAGTGGCCAGTGGGGCTCTGGACAGGTGCGAGGGGCTGGTAACCCCTCCATCTTTAATTTACTTACCACAAAACCACATAAAAAATATCGAAATAAGTTTGTGCCGGAGGCCGCATGGGGACACGCGTCTATAACATCTCCTGGTCAACCCCCATTTGGTGGAGCCAGGAGACTGAACCCGTGCCCTCGGGTTTCCTCCAGAAATGGCAAAAAGGCTCTCTCCGGGACCTATTCTACTCGTGCCACCACTCGGGTCCACCGATGCATCTTTACTCGTGCCTGCAGACACCGCGCTACCCACAAGGAGGTCTGTGCTTCCTCCACTATGGGCAGTACAAAGCACATTTCGTGAACCAGGACCAGCATCCTCTCCATCACTCACGAATCCAGCGCCGCTTCATCCAGCTGAGGCTAAGCTGCCTGCCTGAGCACCACCAGAGCGTTGCGGCAGGCGAGGGCGACTCTGCTTCCGATGTTGGAGCTTCCTCTTTGCGTGGGATGGCGGGTCGAAGACTTCAGCCGCCTCGCGGCAGACTGCGTGCAGCGTGGCCCTTCGCTCTGCTGGTGTCGCCTTGAAGATGACGAGGGCTTCCTCGCTTAAGTGCCTTTAATGCCTATTCTTTGGTCCAATCCAGTGCCTGCTATATGGCCTCGAACCTCCTGGTGAAGGCTCCCACACAAACTCTGTAACTGGCCCCAGCCAGCAAGGTCTGTCGGGGGCTCTCTCGTGCGCCGCCGGGACTGCCTCCTATGCGGGAGCCATAGCCGCGGCAGCTGCCACCATGCTGAGCATCCTTGGCTCCCCGGTCCCTGCGGCAGTCAGCCGGGTGGCTCTACCCGCAGGTTCTTCAACCATCTGCTGTCTTCCCGACACCGCTGGTGTCTCTTGCCATCGTCCTGACAGGGAGATTCCTCTCTCCCCGTCCGCCGATCCTGAGCCCATCGCCATATTTACTGTAACATCAGCTGAGAGACTGCATCCGTGAGGGAGCCAATTCGTCCCTCCATCCGCTCCCATCTTTCAGTCACCAGCGGCGCTTGGCTGAGTGGACGCTCTTCTCTCTGCGGCTGCCCCAGTTCCGCAGCCTCTCTCGCATCCCCGAGGTTGATCTCCGGGTCCTCTCCACCTGGGACGTTCTGGATGAAAACTTCTTCATGGTCGGAAGTCGTCGGTGGGTTCTTTCATCGGCTGAGGCGCGACATCTTCTTGTGACCCCACTTCTGACATCAGTTGCAATGTTTAACACGTAGGCTTTCGCGACCAATATGATCCATAATACAGGTTTTTTTGGTTAGATTGCGTAACCAAAAAAAACAATGTCGTTAAATCCGCCACCACCCAACACAGCCAATTAGTAAGGGTTGTCACGTAAACAGAATATGCCAATTCATACTCTTAGGTTTTTTCGGTAAAGTCACGCAGGTAAAAAAAATAAAATGACGTTTCGGAGGCAACACAAGTCTCCGTCATCAGGTGGGATCGTCACAGCAGTAATTTTAGCTGTGACGGTCCCACGTGACTTTACCGAAAAAACCTAAGAGTATGAATGCTTGCAGTCACGAAAGCTTCAAATCTAGAATATGCCAATTCGTTACTAGTACACAAGCATTGAAGCTGCCCAAGTAATAAAAACTATTAAAATACCGTACATTCCGGAAGTAACTGATAAACTAGCCAGATGTTTGGAAAAACAAAACATCTGAGTCAGATTTGGCACGGTACATAAAATACAGAAATTAATATCTGTTACAAAATATGGATGACCGAAGCTATTAACAGAAGATGTGTACCAGATTAATTGCACTTATGGAAAATGCTATGTTGGGCAAACAGGATGAATGATCAGCACGGGACCAAAATAACAAATAAATATGAAATACTCCCGAAACAACTGTCAGCAGTAGCAGAACACATGTGCAAACAAGGACAATCAATTAATTTGTCATCACATCTATGCCTCTATTTGAGGAATGAAACAAATCTGGCTGTCGCCTGATGAAGCTAGTTGTAATTACTGGCGAAACGTCGTACTCAGATTGTAAATGTTGTGGCATGGCTCTCCAACACACAGGTGTGCTGCACTAGTGTAGGGGTGTTACGGAGGGGCTGTATACATAGGATCACACGGGAAACAAACACAGTGGGCGGGGCTTCGTGAGTGCATGGGGAGGTGCTCTCAACGACGTCCGCACAGGGCAGCCTGGGGGGGCTGGCCCCACCCCTCAGCGGGGGGTTTTGGTATAAAAGGGGATGAGCCGGAGAGCTCGGGGTACAATGTTGAAGCTAAACCAGTGAAGACCGAAGATCGTCTAGCTAAAGCCCTGGACTCCCCTGGGACGCCGCCCTTGTCAGGGCCGCGCAGGACCGAGCCAGCGGCGTGGTCCCGAGAACCAGAGCTAGTGCTCTGGGACTCCGGGTACCATAGCCCGACTTACCAGTGTCGGGCCAGACAGCCTCCCCTAGCCCGTTAGTGGAGGACTAGGAGGTAGGTCAGAGATAGCTAGCAGTGTATTCCCAGCTAGCAGGGTGAGGGGGCCGATACCCCCTCCAGTGTTGTATGTCCGCGGTTGTGACAACTGTTGCGGAATAAATACGTGTGCCTCAACCCCGGCGTCCAAGAGTCCTCAACAATATTACATCTGGTGACAGAAGTGAACGACCACGAACATGGACACGCGCCGGACAGCTCGAGCCGGGGTACCGGAGGCGGAGGACCCCACTGAAATTGTGGAGCCCGAGACGGCTGAAGAAGGCATCGAGCAGCCGGGCCCGGACGCATCCTTACCGCAGCATCGGGATGAAGGGGAGCCGTCAACAGACGGACTGAGGCTGGCTCACGCCAGACTGGCGGAGCTGCTGTACGCTGCTGCCGCCACGCTCGAACACATCACACGGCTGGGGGCTGGTGGACCGCCACGGGGCGAGGACAGCCGACGACCGGTGCGCCTTCCCGCCATTTCAACGGAGCACAACTTTGAATCTCCCGCCATCGCCGCAGCAGCTGCTGAGGGCGTGGCCAGCCTGAACCTCGGGTCCGACATCGGCCTCACAGGGGCTGCCGCGTCATCACCAGCGGACAGAGCGTCACCACTGGTGCGACCGGCGATGCCATCCGTAGTTCGCGCCGAAGCCCAGCCGAGTAACGGGGACAGGGGAGTGCGAGCTTCCACGGCGGCCGCTGCGCTGCACCAACGGCTACCTCCACTCAAAGAGTTTGTGGGCGAGGAGGGCGACTGGGGCGGCTTCCAGAGGCACTTCCTCGCGCACCAGGAAATGGCGCAGTGGTCGGATGCCGAGGCTCTCTGCGCGCTGCCGGCGCTCCTCGACAGCCACGCCCTCGCCGCTCTTACATTCGGCGCCGAAGGACAAACGCTCCACGCTACAGATGGCGCTGCGGTTGCTGGCTGCGGTCTACGGACCATCGTCTGAATGCAGGCAGCTCTTTTATGATCGCCAGCGGGGTGCAAAGGAGTCGCCCCTGGCGTACCGTACGAGTCTCCTGGTGCTGGCGAAGACGGCCTTCCCACGAATGGACGACAAAGGCGTGGACGCGATGGTAACGGAAAAGATCCTCCTGCTGGCGGACGACCTGGACATCGCCGTCGTTGCACAGGAGGACACAGAAATGGGTTCCCTCCAGGCTGCGCGGCTCCTCCACGCCAACCTGCTGTCGCAGCGGCGGAAGGCCAGCAGGGCAGCGGCCTGGCGTACGGTGGCTGCAGCCACCCTCCCGGCGGAGGAAGTTTGCGCCATCGACCATCGACTGCAGCAGAGGGTGGGAGTACGGGCGGGCCGGGATGGATCGAGCCGCTCCGACCATCCGTCATCGCCGCCTGCGCTCCCGCGCTGTTACAACTGCGGCATCCGGGGCCATGTCGCCTCGGGGTGCCGCTCTCCTCGGTAGCGCGGGACGACGCCTCGACAGGACGCCGGCCCTCCTCCCAAGCTCCATCAACATAACCCGGCGAGTCGCGGCACCCCTCATGTTTGGCCCACGCACACCCCCGTCACACACTCGCACACCGCAACGAAGGGGGGGCCGACATTGCGCACCGTCGCGCCAACACGCACCACTATGGGGACTCAGATCGAACCCAGGCAGTGGTCCGTGTTGGCCCATCGCGTTGTGGCTGCATCGTCGGGGTCGTCGGCCGTGGTGGGGCACATTGACGGGGTTGAGGTGCGCATCCTGGTCGATACAGGAGCATCGGCGACCATCATTTCGGAACTAATTTACAATATTCTCCCTGTCCAGAGCCGTCCTTTACTGCCGGTTAACGTCCCATTCTATGCTGCTAACGGGGGTTCACTTGGCATCATTGGACAGATTCGAGCACAAATTTGTATTGGTGATATCAAATTGTCTGGCCCGATTTTTGTTTCCTCCTCGCTGGCAGTTCCGTGCCTGCTGGGGACGGACTTCTTGGGCAAAATGCCGATTCGTATTTTAATAGACCAGGGCTGCAATGAGCTCCCGTCGGGACGACGCATGGCGTTTCTGCCGTCCCCTACTGCGGCTCGGACGGCGTTCGCGACGGTACCGGCGTTCGTCGTTAAAACGGTTCGCGTACCGCCGGGGGCACAAATGTTGGTGCCGCTCAAACTTCGTCGGCCCTTCGCTAAAGGCATTGGGGACCAGGGAATTCTGCTGGGGCCATCTAGGGCCGGGGTTAGCGGACCTCATTTAATTCCGGCCCAGACCATCGTAAAAGGGGACGGGGACCCTTTCATCGCGGTCCTCAATGTGGGGTCGCAGACAGTGGTGGTTCTTCAAGGGACCGTGCTTGCTCACGCAACGCCGGTGCCCTGTGAGGAACCTGTCGCGAATCACGTAGGCACTGTCCCTCTGCCGCATCCACATTCGGACACCGATGAAGGGTGGCTCGAGGCGCTTTGTGCGGGATCGACGGACCTGTCGGATTTAGAGCGTCAAAAGCTTAGGACACTGCTGCGTGAATTTTCCGACGTTTTCAGTCAGAACAAATTCGATTTGTGCTGTACCCATCTGCTGCGTCACCATATTGATACAGGTGACAGCGCGCCAATACGCCAAAATCCTTTTCGGTTAAGTCCCGCCGAAAAGGACCATGTCAAATCGGCTGTTGATGACATGTTAGCCGCCGACATCATTTCTCCCTCTACCAGCCCGTGGGGAGCGCCGATCGTCCTGGTTAAGAAACAGGATGGCTCGTTGCGGTTTTGCGTCGATTTTCGCTGCCTCAACAAAATTTCTGTTGCCGACGCATACCCGCTCCCACGGATTGACGAATCGCTGGACGCTTTGGCGGGAGCGCGATTCTTCTCCACATTGGATTTGCTTTCGGGATTCTGGCAGCTTCCTCTGGACGATGATTCTAAGCCTAAAACTGCATTCCGTACACCGCACGGTCTCTTCCAATTCAACCGGTTGCCGATGGGACTCCACTCGGCGCCGGCGACTTTCCAGCGATTGATGGAATTGGTTTTGGCTGGATTGCAATGGGACTCGTGCTTAATTTATTTGGATGACGTTATCGTCTTTAGCAGAACATTTGACGAGCATCTCCAGAGGTTGCGGGCGGTTTTCCTCAAAATGCGGGCTGCTAATTTGAAATTTAAACCCCAAAAATGTCATCTGTTACGCGAATCTGTGCGTTATTTGGGACACATCGTTGGACGCTCGGGTATTGCTACCGATCCCGCCAAAACGCAGTGCGTCAGCTCCTGGCCGACTCCCACCTCTGTGGGGGAGGTCAGGAGTTTCATTGGATTCGCGTCGTATTACCGACGCTATTTCGCGGATTTTGCGACAATTGCAAAGCCCCTACACGCTTTGACGTCAAAGGGGGTCCGCTTTCATTGGGGACAGGAGGAGGAGGCTGCTTTCCGCTCCCTTCGGGACGCTCTGGTTAAAGCTCCTCCCTTGGTTTACCCCGATTTTTCTAAACCCTTTGTGCTCGACACCGATGCGAGCAACACAGGTATTGGGGGCGTGCTTTCCCAGGTGGTTGACGGCGTGGAACGGGTAGTCGCGTACGGTAGTCGGGTGTTGTCTCCAGCGGAGCATAGATATTGTGTCACCCGTCGGGAACTGTTGGCAATTGTCTATTTCATCCAACAGTACCGCCCATATCTGTACGGTCAGCGTTTCACCGTCCGTACAGATCATGCGGCACTACAGTACGCCCTGCGAGTTCAACAACCATCGGGACAATTGTCTCGATGGTTGGAGGTTCTCCAGGACTTTGATTTTGAAACCACGTACCGTAAGGGCGTCCGCCACACCAATGCGGACGCTCTGTCGCGCATGCCAACCACCCCCGAATGCGCATGCCTCCTGGGGTCGAGTCGTTGCAGGCATCCGGGTGAAATATCTGTTCCGGTCTTGGCGGCCGCAGACGACGCAGCGTCAATGACGAATTCGATCGCACAACAGGGATCAGATTCCCTGTTGGGGTTGCCTGTCACTGAATGGGGGCGCCTACAGATGGAGGATACCTCCCTCCTCGCGTTGCGTCGTCGCGTCAGGGATGCTGGGTGGGGGAGGGGTGATGCCGACGCATGGGAAATGGTCACGGGTCTGCTGATGCATTGGGACGGGAAATCCCATCGACACCGGCTGGTGGTCCCTTCTGGGTTACGGGGTAAGGTGGTGTGGGCCGCTCATGAGCGCCTCCTCCACCTGGGGACCCAAAAGACCCTCGCCTTGCTCCAGCTTGATTTTTTTTGGCCGGGCATGACAATGGATGTCGCAGATCTGTTGGGGTCATGCCCTCGGTGTGCGCAACGGAAACCACCAGCACGGGAGTCTAACCCGCCTTTGCAGTCTATCAGAGTCTCCAGAGTCAACGAACTTGTCGCGCTGGATATTCTGGGCCCATTCCCCGCCACCCCCAGGGGCAATAGATATTTGTTGACCGGGGTGGAGTACTTCACGCGCTGGCCTATGGCCTGGCCCCTGGCCAACCAGTCGGCAGCAGCCATCGTGGAGGCCTTTGTCCAGGGATACGTCCTGGACAAAGGTGCTCCCGAGCGGCTGCTGACCGACCAGGGCAAAATTTTTTCCGGCAAACTGCTCCAACAAGTCTGTGAGCTCCTGGGCACGAAAAAAATTCGTACCTCTTCCTATCACCCGCAAACTGACGGGATGGTCGAGCGTCTGCACCGAACCATCACGTCCATGTTGTCACAGCAGGTTTCGGACTCACAGACCGATTGGGACCTGCAAATTCAAGGGGTCCTGGCAGCATACAGATTGGCCCCCTATGCGGCAACGGGATTTCCCCCCTTCTTCCTCATGTATGGCCGCGAACCTGACCCACCTGTTCGGGCCCAGCTGCAGATCTCCGCGCCGCAGGGTAAAACTAAATTGGCCGACCATGTAAAATTTAATCTTGCGAAATTAACAGAGGCACGGGATGCTGCCATGCAAAATTCCGACCTATGTCAGAAAGCTAATGAGCGGCTCAGACTGGGTCGCGCGCACGTGCTACAGTGGAAGCCGGGGGACAAGGCATGGCTGCACTGTCCCCAGGTACCACTCGCGACCTCCTCTAAACTGGTGCGGCCGTGGCGGGGCCCTGTCGAGGTGGTTGAGGTTTTGCGGCCTCAGTGCATACACATCAAATGGGGGAAGCGCCGGTGGTTTGTGCACCCCTCCAGATTGAAACCCTTCATTGCGGTGCGAAGTCCCACTCCACACACGCGTGGCCAAACATGTGGGGGGTCGACCGACTCAAAGGGTCCGTCTCCGCTGCTCTCGCCTGACGTGTTGCCGGCTGTCCCGCCCCCAGGTGCACCAGGAATGACGGGCTCACGCCCGACAACCCCTACGGGGGATGCCGAGGGTCTCGCGACATCGAGAGGAGACTCACTTGGAAATGGACAGTTGCCACCCGACGGCCCGCCATCCGGGGTTGCCCCGTGTGACGGGCCTGCTGCAAGGACGCGCGCAAGAATGTGCAGACTCTTGTGATGCACAAAAAGAAAAAAATAATTTTTCACATGTTATGTTCACTGTGTGCGGCGTCGGTGGTGTGTTCCTGACACATTGGATTGTACGTATGTTGTGTTCACTGTGTGTTGTGTGTGTGCTGGGGTTCCCTGCAAATTGTATATACGTTGGTTTTACGGATTTCGTATTTATTCGGGGGTGGGGTGCGTCGGGTTATTTTCCCTTCTTGCTTTTCTGCTTCTTGTTGTTGTTCTCGTTCACGTTATTGTTGAAAAAAATTGTGAGGCACACGCGGGGTCGAGGGGTAAATAAACTTTTATTGTCGTTGTTGCAGCCGGGACGGCTGCGAGCTGTACAGGGGGGGGTGATGTAGGGGTGTTACGGAGGGGCTGTATACATAGGATCACACGGGAAACAAACACAGTGGGCGGGGCTTCGTGAGTGCACGGGGAGGTGCTCTCAACGACGTCCGCACAGGGCAGCCTGGGGGGGCTGGCCCCACCCCTCAGCGGGGGGTTTTGGTATAAAAGGGGATGAGCCGGAGAGCTCGGGGTACAATGTTGAAGCTAAACCAGTGAAGACCGAAGATCGTCTAGCTAGAGCCCTGGACTCCCCTGGGACGCCGCCCTTGTCAGGGCCGCGCAGGACCGAGCCAGCGGCGTGGTCCCGAGAACCAGAGCTAGTGCTCTGGGACTCCGGGTACCATAGCCCGACTTACCAGTGTCGGGCCAGACAGCCTCCCCTAGCCCGTTAGTGGAGGACTAGGAGGTAGGTCAGAGATAGCTAGCAGTGTATTCCCAGCTAGCCGGGTGAGGGGGCCGATACCCCCTCCAGTGTTGTATGTCCGCGGTTGTGACAACTGTTGCGGAATAAATACGTGTGCCTCAACCCCGGCGTCCAAGAGTCCTCAACGATATTACACTAGTAAGGAATTGGCATGTTCTAATTAGGTGACAACCCTTACTAATTGGCTGTGTTGGTCTAACCCAAAAAAACCTGTATTATGGATCAGTTGTAATGGCGACCGATACACGTTATTCAATTTACTAAGAGCCTTTATTGTGGACACGAACACTGTCTTCGAGCACAACTCAGGCTTCTCTCCAAGTGTCTCCTCCCCTTGTGTTTCCTATTTTATTACCCATCGATCCCCCTTTCCCGAAGGTTCCCCGACTTGCTTTCCACAGTCAATCCTTGTCCTCCTATAACGGTTGCCAATCGTTCTTCTGTAAGTCTACCTTCGTTTCCTGCCCTTTGCGTTGGTATCTTTCCTCCAGTCATTTCAATTCTCTGTCTTCAGCCAATCCCTTTCCAGGCCTCTCTGTACCTCCCCTTCTCCATCATCTGTCCCACGTGGTCTCTCCCAGATTAGGGGCACCAATTAGAGGCATTGTTTCGCTTCCTGACTGCCTTATTTGCACACACAGCGGACACATGTTGTATACATGCCATATGCAAAACTTTATATTTAGAGTGATATTGCCTATTTTTTATATACCTGGATTTTTATAGGGGTTATGACATCAGGTATCAGGATGTCCAGGCAACCAGAACAAAGGGTCAACTACGCTGACCAGATGAATGCAAGGGGCGTAATAGGGGGATGAGCTTTGGGCTTAGGGAAGAAATCCCTATATAACAAGACACGAAATTCATACAATTCAGTCTTGCAATGGCAAACTCCGGGGGCACCCGTAACCAGCCAAGTGTTTAGTTTTGCAGAGGCAAAGGCTCTGTGTCGCTTAGTGTCTCGCTGAAAGTTTTTATTCTACGTTTTTCCGTTTGGAGTCACTTGCAGAGTCGAGGACTTAGAGGAGTTGTACTGTACTAAGCTAAAAGTTGTGAGAAGCTAAAAGGTGTGCGAATGCATTTTCATATAATACTGTGATCAGCTAAGACGTGTGAGAAGTTAAATGGAGATTTGAGCTATACACCAATGTCGTGTGCGTGAAATGTTGTCTACGCTGTAGGCTGGGAAATCTCTGTTGTCCATGTGACTGATGTTCTATGAGTCTGGAGAGTTTTGGAGAGTGAGCGAGGAAACACGAGACAACGGCGCACAGCGGGAGACCTCCCGAGGGAGGGAGGGGGGGTACCAAGAGTGCTCGCGTGAAGCAGGCAGCGGCTGACAAGGAATGAGGAGAAACGTGGCCACAGAGCACTCCAACTGCAGATCGAGCCTGGCGTGCAGATCACCTGCAGGCCGTGCAGCGCAGATCACCTGCAAGCCGTGCAGCGCAGATCACCTGCAAGCCCTGCAGCGCAGATCACCTGCAGGCCGTGCAGCGCAGATCACCTGCAAGCCCTGCAGCGCAGATCACCTGCAGGCCGTGCAGCGCAGATCACCTGCAGGCCGTGCAGCGCAGATCACCTGCAGGCCGTGCAGCGCAGATCACCTGCAGGCCGTGCAGCGCAGTTCACCTGCAGGCCGTGCAGCGCAGATCACCTGCAGGCCGTGCAGCACAGATCACCTGCAAGCCGTGCAGCGCAGATCATATGCAAGCTGTGCAGCGCAGATCACCTGCAAGCCGTGCAGCGCAGATCACCTGCAAGCCCTGCAGCGCAGTTCACCTGCAGGCCTGCAGCGCAGATCACCTGCAAGCCGTGCAGCGCAGTTCACCTGCAGGCCGTGCAGCGCAGATCACCTGCAAGCCGTGCAGCGCAGCAGCTAGCGGCTGATCACGAGCGCGCCGACTCGGGAGCCCCGAGCACCATCCAGCGTGGAGCCCCGAGCACGATGCACAGACAACGGTGCGAAGGGGCGGCGAGCAGCAGGGTCACGAGTGCACTATAGCTGTGGACGAAGCCTGTCGTTGTGGAACTTGAGGTATTGTTCAGAAAGAAGGAGAAACATTCACTTTACAATCTTGATTTGAAGCTTTCGCAACTGCAGGAATCCATACTCTGGTTCTTTCGGTAAAGTCAATAAAATAAATCACGACGTTTCGGGCGCAACACAAGCGTCCATCATCAGGTGGGAAAGCATGGTCTGCTGCTGAGGCAGACTGTTTTGAAAGGTTTGAAATGGGTGTAGCCCAAGGGTCATAAAGAAGTGGCCGGGGCTAGTTATGTTAATGTGAGAAATTAGCATGTAACTGTTACCATGTTACCATGAGATCATTGACGTTTTATAACAATTTGATTCGCATTTGATGAGAACGCATTCTGTGCGAATATTGCCATTTTGAGGTGTTGCCTCTTGTCCTGGTTTAACCACGTGATCGTGAGATTTGACCATTGATGCTTTTATGATCATCCAGTACGGATTGATGAGTACGTATATTTACATGACCACTGTTGTTTGAATTCTGATGATGAGAGTTGTTGGATGTTTAGAGTAAGTGAGATTAAAGTTTCTTCGATTAAAAACAGATATCCGAATGCGTCTTTCCTAAATTCGTGCATCATTGTAATGACGAACTGTATCCTGCGGTGAGATTTGAATCCCGAGACTTGACATAATTACACACATAATTGTTAAAGCGAGAATCATAAATGTTGAAGCGAGAATCATTGATATTGTTACGATTGGTGATTTTTACTCCTAGACAATGAGATAACAACAACAACTGCCATTCGCCACGAAGTGGCGGTGACGTCACCACGACGCTTGTGCCAGGCCATGTGCACCTTGAGGCCACGTGAAGTGTCGAACGCCCGCTGGCAGGAGGTCACGGGGCAGACCCAGGTGCCACGGGTGGTGCATCAGCCAGTCATCTCGGTCATCTCAGTCAGTCGACGTAGATGACCGAGATAACTGGCTGATGCACCACCTGTGCCCCCTACTGTGCCAACTTGCTTCGACACCCTGATGCTCAATGTTCGTGCCTTTGTGGGAGCAGAGCGGAGGGCCGGGTGCGATGTTTCGGTGCTACTGACGCTATGATTCTTTGATTCTTATAAACCACTACAACAGATGGCATATGATTAATTACACTATGTAACACGATTTTTGTCCCTGGGTAGTGTTATTTTTAAATTGCTTATGCCTAAAAAGTATAGAAAATGGCTATTATTCCCCACAAACTTTGCTTTTGTGACCAGGACTTTGTGCGAAGGAATGACACATGCACACCACGTTTTCTCATTGAAAATAGGTAAATAACAAAATATTACTATCCTGGTCACAAAAAGCAAAGTTCGTGGGGAATAACATCAATTTTATGTACGTTTGAGGCATAAGCAATTAGGAAATAACACTACCCAGGGACAATTATTTTGTTACACTGTTATTGTTCTAGCGAAGTCGGCATGGTCCCGCTGATGTTAAGGGGCCAGGGGATTGTTTAGTCGTTGTTGTTGTTGTTGCTGCAACATGGAGAGATTTTAATCGCCACGTTGTCACCAAGTGAACGTTTGGCGCCAGAAACCACCAAGTGAAAGTTGAACTTCCCCGTACGCCGCAGTGCAGGGTTTGGGGAAGCGAGTGAGAAACTGGGTGAATGGGTGAGCGATTAATTTCATTAATAAGTTAGCGAGTCATAGAATGAGCAAGGGACCGAGTGAATGAGTAAATTATAAAGAGAATGCATGATGAAGAGACTTGGTAAATTGGTGAATGATTACGCGAATGAACGAGTGAATGAATAATCTAAGTAATGAATGAGTGAGCAAGTCGGAGAATGAATGAGACACCGAGTGCATGGGTGAATGATTAAGAGAATGAGTGGACGATTAAGGGACTGAGTGAATGAGTGCGAGTCCTGGCGAGTGAGTGGCTAGATGGCCGAGTTCCACGGAGTGAGAAACTCCAGTGTCGTTCAGTATTGGACGACGCAAACCTCACCCACCCACTCCCAGGAATTGTTCTTTAAGGGAAGTTTTTTTTTTTACCACGAGATGTTGAGGCCAATTCTATTTTTAGAGGGAGATGTTTCGCAAGAAAGCACATATGTATGTTGAACTTCTTTCGCAACGTACGTTGTCAACCGTCCTACTCGGAGGTGCGGGGGAAGGAGAACAAACGAAACGCAACAAGCAGTTCTAAAGAAATTAGTTATGTTTAGATCGAAAAGTGCAGAGCTCCAGTGGCTTCCTAATATCGGAAGGAAGAGCGTTCCAGACGGACGCAGAAGCGCATTGTGTGTGGCTGAGTGAGGTGTGTAGCGGTTAGCGAGCTGCCCCACGAACCCGGCAACTGGAGTTCAATTCCCGCTCACGGTCAACAGCAGTGACGATTTTCACCTAGATTGACTCAGCCTGAAATGAGTACCTGGTGAACATCGCCACTAAGGAGACAACGGCGGCCGGGCGTGGTGCTGGCCACCCACCCCCTCGTTAGCCGTGTCGGCCTTCCTCGGTGCTCGCTAACAGCACTTGCCCCAACAGTCTGTTAAGGCTATATGGGGGATCTTTGTCTTTTATGGCTGAGTGGACGTGTGGGTGAGTGAGTGGGTGAGCGAGAGAGGGGATGAGTGAGTGGGTTAGTGAGGCAGTGAGGGAGAGAGCATGTGGCTGAGTGGTTGAGTAGGTGAGTGAGTGGGTGAAAAAGTAGGTGGATGAGTGAGCGAGCAGGTGAGTGAGTGAGCAAGTGAGTGGGTAAATAAGTAGAGTAGGTGAGTGGGTGGGTGAGTAGGTGATTGAGTAAGTGGGTGAGTGGGCGGATGAGTGAGTGGCTGAGTAAATGGGTGAGTGAGTAGGTGAGTGGGTGAGTGAGTGGTTGAGTAAGTTGGTGAGTGAGCGAATGATTGAGCAATTGGGTTAGTGAGTGGGTGGGCAAGTGGGTGAGATTAACACGTAGGCTGTCGCAACCAATTTTATCCTAAATGGAGGTCTTTTTCGATTAGATCGCGTAAATATAAATGTCGTTAAACCTGCCACCATCCGATACAGCTAATTAGTAAGGTTTGTCACGTAAACAAACATGCAATTTGTTACTTGTTCAGCACATCAGTGTGTAAGAGAGTAAACCCACAACATTTACAATTCGAGTATGACATTTTACCGGTAATTGCAACCAGCCTCATCAGGCGACAGCCAGATTTGTAGAGAAATCCTCCTGTTTCGATCTTAAATAGAGGGATAAATGTGATGTCACTTGTGAGCCAATCAGGTGCCAGGAACAGTGGGGGGAGGGGGTAAATGTTTTCATATAAATGAGCAGGAACCCGTGGAACTTTCGTGAGGATTTTGTGAAGAGGAGTGGGGCGCGACTTAAAAATTTCACTCACATCATGTCCCTACTATTCTCCATTATCACCGCCCATCACTGTTCTCTACCCATTCCCATCACCCTGTACCCCCTCCACATTCCAGTTGCTTTCCCCATCAAACCTAAGCCACCCTTCCCATCAGCATGACCTCCATCCTTCCCGCAATCACCCTCTCCACCCCCCACTTACATCACCAATCTCCACCACTCCATCCTCATCACCCTACCAACCCGAGTCCCATCATCACCATCAAGCTGGCCCATCACTAATTACGACCAGCATGGTAAAGTGATGGTGAATATGTATGTCGTCGCATTTTTAACGTATAATTTATTATAAATGTAAATATTTTAGTATGTTTATTTTATGTACATTGTAACTTTACAGGCCAAAACTTCACGGTAGACAACGTTGTGTTTCACCATTTTGACTTGGCGTTTTCTTTGGCTCTCGGAGTCGAGAATGTTGACTTGAACATCTGTAAGAACCCTTGCTCGAGCACATGCCACGGCCATGGGAGAAGTCTGGCAGTGGTAAGTAAATGCCAACCGTGTCAAATGTCTGGCCTTGTGCCTTGTTGATTGCACTATGTAACACAATTTTTGTTCCTCGATAGTAAGTGTTATTTCGTAATTGTTTATGCCTAAAAATATAGAAAATGTATATTATTTCCCACAAACTTTGCTTTTGTGACCAGGACAGTGATGTTTAGAAATTTACCTATTTTAAATGAGAAAACGGGCGTATTTGTGTATTTTCGTTCACAAAGTCTGAAAAAAAACATATGAATCAAAATTAACAAGTATTTATACTAAAGTAATACAAAAATAGCTACAAAAGATTTGAAAGTGAGTAGTTTTTCGAGATTTACGATTATACTGTAAATCAAATTCACGAATCGGCGCCCAAATGTAGTCTCCCATCATGTTCTCATTATACTGTCCTTGGTAGCGACGTTCAAAGTCCAGTATATCCTTGTGGAAGCGCTCGCCTGCTCCTTCGAGTATGATCCCATGTTCTCCTTAAATTTATCAAGATGATCATCAAGGATATGGACTTTGAGGGACATCCTACATCCCATTGTGCTGTAGTTCTTCACAAAAGTCTCAACCAGCTCCACATAGTTTTCGACCTTGTGATTGCCCAGGAAGCCACGAACGACTACGACAAAGCTGTTCCAAGCCGCTTTCTCCTTCCTAGTGAGCTTCTTGGGGAATTAATTGCACTCCAGGATCTTCTTTATCTGTGGTCCGACAAAGACGCCGGCTCTGACCTTTGCCTCAGACAGCTTAGGGAAGAAGTCATGAAGGTACTTGAAGGCTTCCGACTCCTTATCTACAGCTCTGACAAATTGTTTCATAAGGCGTAATTTGATGTGCAGTGGTGGCATCAGCACCTTCCGGGGGTCCACCAGTGGCTCCCACTTGACGTTGTTCCTCCCTCCAGAGAACTCGGTCCGCTGTGGCCATTCCCGCCTGTGGTAGTGTGCCTTGGTGTACCTGGTGTCCCACAGGCCAAGATAGCAGGGAAACTTGGTAAAACCGTCTTGGAGACCCGTCAGAAATGCCACCATTTTGAAGTCTCCGATGGCCTCCCAGTCGTACTCATCATACTTCAAGGCATCCAGTAAGGTCTTGATGCTGTTGTAATCCTCTTTGAGGTGCACCGAGTGAGCCAGGGGATGAGACGGGTACTTTTTACCATTATGGAGCAGCACGGCTTTGAGGCTCTTGGATGAGCTGTCAATGAAGATGGCTGCTCTCCGGAGGAGTGGGTATGGGGAGCTCATGGCAGTGTGGCACTGGGGCAATGGATGAAAGACGATCCGGATACGTGATAGCAGGTGCATTCTTGCCAGTCAGACGTTTGGAAGGGTCCACCATGCAGAAGTAGCAGTTGCTTGAGTGGTCAGTGGGTTCCCGCCAAATTCTTGGGATAGTGAACTTCATAACTCTCTTTTTCCACTCTGTACCATCCTACATAAATACATGTATTTCACCCTTGACATTTTTCATATATGATGTATTTTTTTCAATAACATTGAAAATAGTAAAACATTTTCAAATGTAAAACTTTAATTGAATAATTTTTTAACTAATTCTATAATATTAAATTCCTAGCAACAATTGTCCATCTTACCTTCCAGAGTTTTTTGCATTGCTCGCATGTGAAATGAGGTGACCAGAGATTGTCTTGATCCTCGACAGGCATGCCAAAATATGCCTTGTAGGCCTCACACATCCTAGCAGATGCTTCTACAGAGTACTTTTTCGCACTTGTCTTGATCAATTTTCCACAGACATAGCAAAATGCGTCTGCCGGATGCTTGCAGCCTCTTGATGCCATCTCAGAAAATGCAGATATGTATCCACTTAGGCAGCTGGAACTAAATTGAACTGGTGGGCTTAAGGCCCCTGTGTTGATACTACTATTTATATTACTAGAAAGTGCTAGGGTGTTCTAGAAGTTACTCCAAGTTTACTCACCACTGAATCTATCTGAAATGTTCTTGAAAATAGGTCAATTTCAAAACATCACTGTCCTGATCACAAAAGCAAAGTTTATGGGTAATAATTGCCATTTTCTGTAGTTTTGAGGCATAAGCAATGAGGAAATAACACTTACTACCCAGGAACAAAAATAATAATAAACATTTGTTGCAGTGTTGTCATTGAGTAAGCAAAGCGCAGGGGGAATTTGATTATCTGTAAAGTGAATTGGCGAGCCTGTGTCACTCGGCAAGCTTTACTCGTACTAGGTACTCATTTAAGGCTGAGTTGACCTCGGGGAGGCCCAAGACCCGTTTAGATACTCGTCAGTGGGGTTTGGCGTGAGAGGGAATTGAACTCGGGTCGCCGGGTTCGTAGCACAGTGCGCGATCAAAACGTCGTAGTTTTTCGTTATTTTCTTTCAACTTATCTACATGACTTTACCGAAAGACCCAAAGAATAGGATATGCTTGTCTATTTGTATGTTTATTTATGCCAATTTCACATATATACAAATACAAAAAAACAAATACAAAAAAACCTAAAAACATATCATTCAAGAATGTGAAATAATAAGCTATTTTACGTAATGATTGGTGATTATCCAGCGTTTTTGAAAATCCGGTGCCCCTTCCTCCCCAAAGCTGCCGTCTAATAAATTATCTACTGTATTTATAAAACCGCTCAGACAGAGTCGACGATGGCCAAGGCGCTGATCCGTCGTCACAAAACTACGCTGATGAGATGGATCAGCAGAGACCCGACCCATCTGCTGGACGAGCTGGACAGCAGAGGCCACATCCAGCGCGAGCTCTACAAGGCAGCCAATGACATCGCCGACCGCATGAAGCAGGCACGGTCGCTGCTCGACCACTTTATTGACTGCAGCGAGGAGGGGTGCGAGAAGCTCCTGCGGACGCTCAGAGTCGTGTGCGATCACTACCCCTCGGAGCTACGCACGTGGTTGGACGAGAACGGTAAATGGCCGGGGGGAAGGGCTTAATCACTTTGCACGCAGAGCGGGATGCTACGCGTGTGGAGCGGGATACTCTGGAGCAGGACGCTACGGAGCGGGACGCTATGGAAAGGGACGCTATGGAAAGGGACGCTATGGAGCGGGACGCTATGCGTGCGGAGCGGGATGCTATGGAGCGGGATGCTACGGAGCGGGACGCGATGCGCGCGGAGCAGGACACTACGAAGTGGGATGCTATGGAGCGGGATGCTATGTGCGGAGCCGGAAGCAATCGCCATGAAGGCATCGTTTCATGCAGGAGGGAAATGAGACGGCTGCCTTAGAAAAACTTAACATAGTTTTTTGTAAGTGTATATGTTGAACTTCTGTCGCACTGTACAGAACTAATTGGGCTAATCAGAGGTGCGGGGGGGAAGGACAACTAAACACCAGGTAAGGCCCACTGAGCTATGTACCTCTTTTTAAGAAGCGACCTGGCTATCAGGAATTATAGCGCAACGAAGTGGCTTATCACGTGGAAATTTATTGCAGTCAAATACTCTAAACGCGTGATGTTGATTCTAAATGTGAAGGGGAAAACCAGAGGGACCCGGACCAAATCCACGTGACTACGGTGATACAGAGATAGATGCAGACTCCACATAGTTGCAGGCATTGTCATGGTCTGGGGATCGAACCCACGACCTATTTTATACTCTTTTTATATTAAGAGAGAGTTTAGCCTGGAGCAGAAGAGAGAGCAGCTGGGTTGTGAGAGCTTTACACGAAGTTGTAGAATAACAGCAACAATGGTAGAAATGTCACAGTGACAGGAGACAGTAAAGTTTAGAATTTTATTAATTCGATTTTAAATAATTATAAAGTTGTAGCTCGGATGACAGTGAGGAGGAGAGGTGGGAGTGGTTGAGGAAGGGTAGGGGTTTGGGTCGTGATAGGGTTGGTGATCGGGGTCGTGATATGGGTAGTGATAGAGGTCTTGATAGGATTAGTGATAGAGGTAGTGATAGTGGTTGGGGTTGTGACAGGTGTAATGATAGTGGCAGGGGTAGTGACAGGGGTAATGATAGTGGTTGGGGTAGTGATAGGAGTTGTAGTAGTGACAGGGGTAGTGATAGTGGTTGGGGTAGTGATAGGAGTTGGGGCAGTGACAGGGGTAGTGATAGTGGTTGGGGTAGTGATAGGAGTTGGGATAGTGGCAGGGGTAGTGATAGGAGTTGGGATAGTGGCAGGGGTAGTGACAGGGGTAGTGATAGTGGTTGGGATAGTGACAGGGATAGTGATAGGGTAGTGTTGTATATGTCGGATAAAAATAATAAAAATTAAATGAAGATCGAAAAATGCGTAAATATTGAAATGTATGCTAATTTATGCAATACATTATGCTAATTTGGGAGATGCTCGTATTAATTTATGCGCATGTATGTGAATATGCTAATGTGTGTAGCTATGGTAATTAGGCTTAGCTTCCTTGCTCAGGGTCGTATCAACAATCGGGATAATGCAATTATTCTTGCTTAAACATTTAATGATTATCTCTTAGTGTGTTTATGTCAGATCTCCAAATTCAAATCTCAACGCAGGATACAGTTCTTATAAATAAGATTGTTACACTTCTTTGTTAAGCAATTTTAATTCTAAACAAAAGCATAACAATCTAATATGCGAACTCTCATGCTTGGAATCATCCACGGTACCATCGGGGAAATTTCCCTCATTGAGCAGTACATTTAACCATCAATGATTGCGTTGTTTCACTTTGGCCACCGAACATATAATTAATTCCACTGCGTGACACGAGCATAGACGACGATAGGGAGAGTTCTTAAAACAGGCATGCAACGATATTCATACGAAAGGCGATAAGCAAATTATTACATCCCGAAGGCAAAAGTATATGTCAATAGATTCATCGGCAAGATTAGATCATTAACGAAATATCTTGGAACAATGGTGTGCGACGGTGTGCGTGTCCTCTTACGGGAGATTTTTTATCTTTGGCAAAGTTTTCATTAATTCGTGGACAAGATTCTATGAAAAAAAAAAACAGGTTTAACACTAGATTTGAAGCTTTCGTGACTGCAAGGATTCATATTCTTAGGTTTTTTCGGTAAAGTCACGTAGGTAAAACATCACAATTAATGAAAATAAAATAAAATAAAACAAAAATCACGACGTTTCGGAGGCAACACAAGTCTCCGTCATCAGGTGGGACCGTCACAGCCGAATTAGCTGCATCAAGTGAGGCAATGATTCAAGATGTAATCCCTTATAAGCAAGTTGAAGGGGGGAGGAGAGGGGGGGGCTAATCAGAATGTGGTAGCCAATGAATGGAAGCCTATCGGGAGGGAGGGGGGCGGGGCTCAAAGACAGCACGGAGTGCTCAACACATGACGGCATGGAGTGCTCAACACATGATACACATGATAGACAAAAGAACGAAAATGCCCATGTTTATACCAATGCTGGCTGAACAGTGAAGAGAGTACTGTTAAAAATAACTGGGGATGTTAACACTCGGTAAAGTAAAGTAAAATAGTGCCTGTCAGATAAGATGGTCCAAAAAAGTGTAATTAAGTCTTTTTTGCGTGGTTGATAACATCTTTCCAATGATTACTAAGTTTGTACCCATCATCACGGTTGAAATTATGTCTGTGTTTGTATATTTGTATGGCTTTGTGTACAAACCTTTGATGGTAGCCGGGAGGTTTGCAGAGAACCTTGGTCTCGGAAAAGACAATTTCATGAGAGCCCACCGAGTTGTAGCAATGATCGGCAACGGCCGAAGAATCAGTTCTGCCGTGTTTCAGATCTGACTTATGCTCGCGGACACGATCAGAAACATGACGTTTCGTTTCTCCAATGTAGCAATCACCACAAATGCAACTCAATTTGTAGACTCCAGGATACTGTAAGTCAGGAACGACATCCTTCACAGATGGAATCAGATCACGGATTTTATGCACTGTACTGAATCGGACTTGGATCTTATGTTTGTTTAGAATTTTGGAGATCTTTTTGGTCACGCCTGCTATGTATGGTAACGTGATGGTTTTGGTCGGAGTTTCATGTGGCTGTTTCTGTGTGGTGGAGAGACAGCTTGGCGGATAGTACGGTCAGAGTATCCGTTCATCCTGAGGGCCCGATGTACCTGTTATAATTCACCGGTCAGGTGGTGTTTGTCAGAAATGCCATGGGCTCTGTGGTATAGCGTTTTGATGAGAGAATTATTTTGGGATGGGTGGTGGTGGGAATCCGGTTTCAAGTAGGAATCTGTGTGGGTGGCTTTCCTGTAGACAGAATGTCCCAAGGATCCGTCAGGCCTCCTCTCAAACAGAATATCCAAGAATGGTAGTTTACCGTCTTTCTCCACTTCTATGGTGAATCTGATGGATGGGTGTCTAGAATTGATGTGGTCCAAGAAGTGGTTCAATGCTGGGAGGCCATGTGGCCAGATGACGAAAGTGTCATCCACATACCTCTTCCATAGGGAAGGACGCAGGGTGGATGTCTGGATGGCGTCTGATTCAAACTTTTCCATGAACATGTTGGCTATAACTGGTGACAAAGGGGAGCCCATAGGGGTACCCTCATTCTGTTTGTAGAAGGTGCCATTCCAGGTAAAATAGGTGTTGGTGAGGCAATGCCTAACCAGCGCAGGTGCATCAGAATTCAATCCATGTTGGACTAAGTCCTCAATTATTGTTAGGGTGTCCGGTACTGGGACATTGGTAAACAAAGATACTACATCAAAGCTGACGAGGATGTCATCAGGAGATAGTCCCATGTCCTTAACCATAGAGACTAATTGGGTTGAGTTGAGTACTGCCGAAAAGGTCTTGCCTGTGAAGGGGAGCAGAGTATCTGATAGAAAACGGGCTAGTTTGTACGTAGGAGAGTTTATCGTCGACACAATGGGTCGTAGCGGGGTGCCTTCCTTATGGATTTTAGGAAGACCATAGAGTCTGGGAGGTCGTGCCGCCGATGGTTTTAGAGAGGGACGTTTGCTTGGTTCGATTAGGGAAGTCGAACTCGTGATGATACTGTTGGTTTTCGTCGTTAGGCTTTTAGTAGGATCGTTTTTAATTTTGGAGTAACTCCCATCATTAAGAAGGTCCAGGATTTTGTTGTTGTATGAATCTTTATCCATGATGACCGTGGCATTGCCCTTGTCTGCCGAGAGGATGACTATATCATCTCTCTTTTTTAGGTCCGCGAGTTCAGAGCGTTCATTTTTGCTGATGTTACTAATGCTAAGAAACCCACTAGTAACATCAGCAAAAATGAACGCTCTGAACTCGCGGACCTAAAAAAGAGAGATGATATAGTCATCCTCTCGGCAGACAAGGGCAATGCCACGGTCATCATGGATAAAGATTCATACAACAACAAAATCCTGGACCTTCTTAATGATGGCAGTTACTCCAAAATTAAAAACGATCCTACTAAAAGCCTAACGACGAAAACCAACAGTATCATCACGAGTTCGACTTCCCTAATCGAACCAAGCAAACGTCCCTCTCTAAAACCATCGGCTGCAAGACCTCCCAGACTCTATGGTCTTCCCAAAATCCATAAGGAAGGCACCCCGCTACGACCCATTGTGTCGACGATAAACTCTCCTACGTACAAACTAGCCCGTTTTCTATCAGATACTCTGCTCCCCTTCACAGGCAAGACCTCTTCGGCAGTACTCAACTCAACCCAATTAGTCTCTATGGTTAAGGACATGGGACTATCTCCTGATGACATCCTCGTCAGCTTTGATGTAGTATCTTTGTTTACCAATGTCCCAGTACCGGACACCATAACAATAATTGAGGACTTAGTCCAACATGGATTGAATTCTGATGCACCTGCGCTGGTTAGGCATTGCCTCACCAACACCTATTTTACCTGGAATGGCACCTTCTACAAACAGAATGAGGGTACCCCTATGGGCTCCCCTTTGTCACCAGTTCTAGCCAACATGTTCATGGAAAAGTTTGAATCAGACGCCATCCAGACATCCACCCTGCGTCCTTCCCTGTGGAAGAGGTATGTGGATGACACTTTCGTCATCTGGCCACATGGCCTCCCAGCATTGAACCACTTCTTGGACCACATCAATTCTAGACACCCATCCATCAGATTCACCATGGAAGTGGAGAAAGATGGTAAACTACCATTCTTGGATATTCTGTTTGAGAGGAGGCCTGACGGATCCTTGGGACATTCTGTCTACAGGAAAGCCACCCACACAGATTCCTACTTGAAACCGGATTCCCACCACCACCCATCCCAAAAGAATTCTCTCATCAAAACGCTATACCACAGAGCCCATGGCATTTCTGACAAACACCACCTGACCGGTGAATTAAGACAGGTACATCGGGCCCTCAGGATGAACGGATACTCTGACCGTACTATCCGCCAAGCTGTCTCTCCCACCACACAGAAACAGCCACTTGAAACTCCGACCAAAACCATCACGTTACCATACATAGCAGGCGTGACCAAAAAGATCTCCAAAATTCTAAACAAACATAAGATCCAAGTCCGATTCAGTACAGTGCATAAAATCCGTGATCTGATTCCATCTGTGAAGGATGTCGTTCCTGACTTACAGTATCCTGGAGTCTACAAATTGAGTTGCATTTGTGGTGATTGCTACATTGGAGAAACGAAACGTCATGTTTCTGATCGTGTCCGCGAGCACAAGTCAGATCTGAAACACGGCAGAACTGATTCTTCTTCCGTTGCCGATCATTGCTACAACTCGGTGGGCTCTCATGAAATTGTCTTTTCCGAGACCAAGGTTCTCTGCAAACCTCCCGGCTACCATCAAAGGTTTGTACACGAAGCCATACAAATATACAAACACAGACATAATTTCAACCGTGATGATGGGTACAAACTTAGTAATCATTGGAAAGATGTTATCAACCACGCAAAAAAGACTTAATTACACTTTTTTGGACCATCTTATCTGACAGGCACTATTTTACTTTACTTTACCGAGTGTTAACATCCCCAGTTATTTTTAACAGTACTCTCTTCACTGTTCAGCCAGCATTGGTATAAACATGGGCATTTTCGTTCTTTTGTCTATCATGTGTATCATGTGTTGAGCACTCCGTGCCGTCATGTGTTGAGCACTCCGTGCTGTCTTTGAGCCCCGCCCCCCTCCCTCCCGATAGGTTTCCATTCATTGGCTACCACATTCTGATGAGCCCCCCCTCTCCTCCCCCCTTCAACTTGCTTATAAGGGATTACATCTTGAATCATTGCCTCACTTGATGCAGCTAATTCGGCTGTGACGGTCCCACCTGATGACGGAGACTTGTGTTGCCTCCGAAACATCGTGATTTTTGTTTTATTTTATTTTCATTAATTTTGATGTTTTACCTACGTGACTTTCCCGAAAAAACCTAAGAATAGGTTTAACACTATATTCTCTCTGTGAGCGTGTAGATTCGTGACGAAGGTTTCAAAAGTTTAGTTCACATCGATTAATCTATTGGTAATTTATGCGATTAAAAATAAAATGAAATAAAACCAAGTAAGAAAAAAAACGACTAATGCACTTATAAACGATGTATTCTTATCACTCGATGAGCCGCGATGCCTTCACGGCCAACTGATGGTTCATGCACTTTTATAATTAGTCTTCTTATGATTGGTTCCATTGTGTGGGTGTGTTGGATTATCTCGTTGGTAAATTCTTGTAAGTGACTTAAGGTATGTTGTAGCCGTGTTCACAGTATTTCCATCGTGGTTTGATTTATTTATGGGGAGATGTTCTTTGCTTGTGTGGGCAAATCTTGCTATCGCGTGCTGCGGGAAGACAAAGGCGGTTGGGAGGCTCACATTACATCTTGATTAGGTATGACTGACTTATTTCGCCTTTAATACTTCTAGATGACCCTTGGTCTAATGCTTCATAATTATTATTTGGTCTGTGTTTATTCAAGATTTGTGATTTAGCATTATTATTACCACGTATTTCATAGGCTTTTACTAACCTTCGTTCCACCGCCTGTATCCTGGGTTTGAGCAGTTTGTTCTCGAGTTATTGTTATTATCTGATATCCCGAGGTTAGAGAATTCGTTTTGGCTTGGGAATAACCCTGACTGCCAGAATTCTTCTTTGATGCTTCGGTCAGGTCGTGTAGAAAATTATTAAAGGTAGAAATAACATTAGTATTGAATTAAAAAATGAGGAGTAATGATCCACTGATGTAGATTGTAGCCTGGTTTTTAATTGGAGTTAGTGTGAGGATCGATAATGTTAGCTTAATCTTTGGTCGCTAAGTTTTGGAATTTTTGTTTAGCTAAACTAGCCCACAAAACCCGTCTGTTCGCTTTTCGCCGCTGGCTTGGTGGCTCTGCGTTTGAAGCCCGTGTTACCACACCCCCTCTCTCTGTCCTTTGTAAAGGGGGGGGGGGGGTGTCCTTTCATTATTTTTATGGTTCATATCTGGCTCCCTGTTGCGAGCGTGACAAGGCAGCTGCTCGAGAAGGGGGGGGGGTCCGTTTTGTTTGCGCTCCAAGTGACCCCGCGATTGATTGTATGAAAAAAAATATTTGGCAGAATTATTCTTAATATGAATTTTGTAAAAAAGGTCATATATCCAACAGTAGTGATAGTGGTTGGGGTAGTGATAGTGGTTGGGGTAGTGATAGTGATTGGGGTAGTGATAGTGGTTGGGGTAATGATAGTGGTTGGGGTAATGATAGTGGTTGGGGTAGTGATAGTGGTTGGGGTAGTGATAGTGGTTGGGGTAATGATAGTGGTTGGGGTATTGAAAGTGGTTGGGGTAGTGACAGGGGTAGTGATAGTGGTTGGGGTAGTGATAGTGGTTGGGGTAGTGATAGTGGTTGGGGTTATGACAGGGGTAGTGATAGTGGTTGGGGTAGTGATAGTGGTTGGGGTAGTGATAGTGGTTGGGGTAGTGATAGTGGTTGGGGTAGTGATAGTGGTTGGGGTAGTGATAGTGACAGGGGTAGTGATAGTGACAGGGGTAGTGATAGGCCTCGGTAAGGTAAAAGTTAAAAGGTAAATACAACGAGCCTACCTTTATCCTACCTTATACCCTTACCCCATACAAATTACCCGATTACAGGGTAATTACTAGGGAACTACACATGAACAAGGTTTATAACAGTAAATGCTAGATAGAGCGCTTTATTCATATAGAATACTCTCGATGATTATAATTTTACACGCTTGTTGTCGTTGTTGTCATTGTTGTCGTTGTTGTCATCGTCGTTGTCGTATCCTCAAATCTTGTAACTCAATTTTAACCCACTTCCCAATGTGGTATCGACTGCAAACTTGGTATACTTATGTCATACTGATGACAACACTATATTCTATCAAAAAATATATATTAAAAAAAAAAAATTATATGTTATGTTTCGGCTTGGCTCTAATTGTCCACACTCAACTGACGTTGGCTGTAATTGGCCACGGCCCCTTACGTTATGGCAAGCTTCAGGGCCACTTCCTGGAGTCGTGGAGTTCTGCCATTACTAGTACATTTTATAAAAGCGTGTTTTTAATAAAGTTTGTTTTAATATTACTTATTAAATGTAGGCCATGGACTGCGCCACGGAGCTTTTAGCGGTAAACAAGGTACCGTATTTACCGGGTAATACTTTGCGCTACCTTTACCCTACCGGGTAATTCTTCCGAGCTACCTTTACCCTCCGCTTTACCTTACCCCTTGGCATGTCGACACCTTTACCCTTTACCTTTACCCTTTTACCCGGTAAAAAGGGTAATTTACCTTACCTTGCCGAGGCCTAGGTAGTGATATGAGTTGGGGTAGTGGCAGGGTTAGTGATAGTGGTTGGGGTAGTGATAGTGGTTGGGGTAGTGATAGTGGTTGGGGTAGTGACAGGGGTAGTGATAGTGGTTGGGGTATTGATAGTGGTTGGGGTAATGATAGTGGTTGGGGTAGTGACAAGGGTTGCGGTAGTGATAGGGGTTGGGGTAGGCCTGGTTCAGCTGGGGGTCAGGGTTAGGGAGTATCAGCAGCAGCAGGATGAAGACGCTGGGCTAGGGGAGAAGAGATAAGGATTGTTCTAAGGTAGGAAAGGAGGAAGCTGAAGGTCATCATAGTGGTGCAACTCTGGAGTATGTGGCAGCAGGGTATGTATGCAGAGTAGAACTTAGGCGACATTATTATGGTAGAGGGATCGTAGAGATTACTCGGTATGTATGCAGAGTAGAACTTAGGCGACGTTATGACTTGTACACAATGCACGGAGTGTCTGTGAGTGGTAATCAGCATCATCACTGGTCGTGATCTATCCACTGTTCAATAAAGGCTCCCTCTGTAAGCCATTGCCAACTCTCATGGTCTGGCAAGACATAAATCCATCCAGCTCTTGCACACATGCTGATTTTATCCCTGCATTCAAACTGTTAAACTAAACTATTTTGTTTGACCAGATAAGGCCGACTAAGCAATATCATTCTTTTTCAAAAGCGACCTGGCCACAAATGATAGCTCAACAAAGTTGCTTACCATGTGGAAATGTATAGCAGCCAAATACTCTAAATGCACGTTGCTTCTAAATGTGGAAGGGAAAAACCGGATGATCCGGGGCTAACATGCAAATTCCAAATATACAGCATGCGTCAGATTCAAGATCAAACCCACAACCTCCTGTAGACAAAGGGAGGTAGTTAACACCTTACTCCTACCTCATCCCCCCCCCCCCCCAGTTACCCCTCACCATGAAGTGCACCACAGTTTTTGTACAGTAAATTACAGTGTACAATATTTGTTTTGTATTACCCATCTAGTTATTATTCTCCATATTTACGCGTGAAAATGTCTTAGTTGTGTTGAAAAGTGTAATTTGAGTAGGTATTGGGTCGTAAAATAGTTCTTAGGGACGAAACTTAGGCTGTATAATGGGACCTTATGGGAGAATACGTTTCGCTTCATGGTGTTTCACTGTACAATCAGGGTTTCAACGCTCAATTTTACGTTCTCAACCACCGGCTATCACATTTACATGTTCTGTTCTGATGACCCCAATTTAATGAGCCTATTTCTTGGTAGCTCTTCTTTATCTTGTAACCCACATTGTATTCACTTTCAGCCAACAGCATGGCCACGGAGAAGTTCACGGAGCCAGGATTTTCCAGTAGCTGCTTTTCCCATCAAACCTCGTATATGAAATGTACCGGATGGTGCATGCAGGAAGATACAACTGCTGCAAGGTTTGGACAAGACGTGCCTCCTTATCCGGCAGTGGACGCAACTACGCAAACTGATAGAGCACCTATGGAAATGTCTGCCGTCGACGGTGATATGCTCACATCCAAAGGTATTACAGATGAGGGTCCTTTTTAAAATTGGTTGAAATGAGACACAAGACCCCTGCATTATTGTTGCTGAGGTTAATTTAATGAACCAGCGAAGGAAATGATTTTCAATCTCCCTCTATAATGCACCAATT
Source organism: Lampetra planeri (assembly GCF_965212315.1). Taxonomy (NCBI): domain Eukaryota; kingdom Metazoa; phylum Chordata; class Hyperoartia; order Petromyzontiformes; family Petromyzontidae; genus Lampetra; species Lampetra planeri. The sequence continues at coordinate 3,922,330 of NC_136167.1, forward strand.
GTTTTGCTTATTACTGTGACTGGCAAATGCAGGCAAACCTCTCTTAGCGCTGTTTTGTCCTGGAGAAATGTTTTACTAAAAACCAATAAAATCAAAGAATGCAAAGCCCTTTCGAGAACACGTAGCAGCAGCGGGAGCACTGGCGATCACTTGCTCAGCCAATGAGAACAACGCACGCACTGAGCCAATCAGCACCAAACCGCCCACAATTTCATCAAAGTTCGTGGTCACGATTGGATTTGTTTGGCCAGCCGAGAGCTCAACACGAGACCAGGATAGAGCCCCAGGCTTTACCTAAAAAAAAACCTCACTATGGAGATTTAGACTGAGGGCATCGCAAAGACCCAAACTGGCAGCGCAGAAGCTTCAACCTCATCTCCCACCGCTGTCTTGCAGCAGCACAGTATGTAATACTTCCTGATATTAGAATACATTTTTTTTACCAATGAAATTATGTTTACCATCTGTGTTATTATGAGTGTTTTTACGGATACCCCAATGAAGCCCTTGTATATTGCTCATGGGAAAGAAATAACGCTTTCGGGAACGCATCCCCATATCGTCTTGCACGCGTTTCCCCCACTCATGTGGTGGTGTCCGCTGGCCTTGCCAACCTCCATGATCATCATAAAGGTTTTGGGTTTAGATCTAAATTTAAAAAACTTTATTATGAATAATATTGGTCACGAAATCTACGTGTTCTCCATGCTGCCCTGCCCTGCGCCATCTCTCTTTCCGCTCCTCGGGCCACCATGTCTGATCGCACCACATTGCTCCAAACCCCCCACCTTTTCTTCTGCCTTCCTCTTGATTTTTTTTCCTTCCACTTCCATCATGGGCACCTTCTGACCCACATCATTTCTCTGTTTGTCGCTCCACATGACCGAACCACACCAGCATTTTCTCTCTCATTTTCTCTGTGACTTCTACCACCTTGAGTCTTCCTCTCACTTCTTCATTTCTCACCATGTCCTTCCCCATATATACAATGGCATAATGACCCCTTTTAGCGCCGATTTGTTTATTGCTCACTTCCCCAGGAACAATGCATCTTGAGCACTAAGTGAGGTCTGCTTGCGTGTCCTCCTATCTACCCATCTTCCCGCATACACTTTTGTTTCCACGAATGATACAAAATCTCTCCACAAATTGCTGACGTAATTAGTTTTGCAGGCGAAAAGAGCGTTGGTGGCATTACCTGAGTATCACCTTTTAGGTTACCTTGCTTAGACTATACATTTGTTTCTTTTTGTATTATCTGCCAGAGGACAGTGCACTGCCTCTAACATCTCCTTCCATAGCCCCTCCCTCTTCTCACTCACGCACTTCGTCTGGCATGGGAAGCACTGGCTCAGGCTGAGTGTTCTCTGCCTGCCAGTGGGCGAGGGTGGCCTGGGTCTGGTGGACGTCGCCGCCAGGGTTATGAGCTTCAGGCTCATGGCCGTCAGGCGGCTGCTGTACAACCGGGAGGAGCTACCCTGGAAGTCACCGGCCCTCGCCCTGCTGAGGAATGCAGGGGGGTACCTGGGGTACCGAAAGGAGCTTTTCCTGATGAACCTGAGCCTGGTCGACTTTACAAGGCTGCCAGGTTATCACCAGAACCTCTTGGACGAGTGGCGGAGCTTCGAGTGGAGCAGAATGCGCGCGCCCTACGATCTCACACAGTTCCTGAACGAACGCTTGTTCTGCAATGGCCTCTTCGAGGGGATCAGAGGAGAGAGGACCCTAGCTCTACGCCTCACATCAGCAGGGCTGCGGACAGTCTTCGACCTCGTGCAAGCCCACCAGCGCAAGTGGAAGACCACAGCTGAGATCGCCAGCACCGCAGGACTCCGCTCCATGCTGGCCAGGTAGAAGCTGCTGCGGGACGTGCTCTGCGCCATGAAGGAGCTTCGCCTGAAGATGGAGGTGCCGGGGAACAGTGGCGGCCCTCCCCCTCCCTCCTCCACCTTCCCAGAGATGTGCTTCTCCTGCGCGCAGCCCCCTGGCCACAGCGACTCCGGCAAGCTACTGAAACTCTGAAGCTGCAGGAACGTGCCGCTGAAGAGTACCCTGAACAAAGCGCTCTACACATGCTGTGTCAAGGCGCTGCATTCCCGGGACCTGGCCGACCTACCAGACACAAAATGGAGAGACCATTTCTCTCCCCTCATTGCAGCCGCCCCCCAGTGGAAACAAATGTACAAGTCTCCCATAGACAAACGGTGCGGTGACCTCCAGAGGAGATTGGCACACTGCACATTGCCATTGGCCATGTGGCTCAGCCGAATCTCGCCGGGAGTAACAGACTTGTGCATTTTCAACCGTACCAGGGAGGATCTGCCGCACCAGTGCTTACGCTGCCAGCGGCTCAAACCAATGTTCCGCTTTTTGGGGGACATCTTCAGGAAACTGGGGGTGCCCTTCTACAAGAGCAGCTTCGTATATGGGGTGCCTTACCTGGCTAACAAGCGCCATTACCTTGCCAACTTCACCTGTGCTCAGGCGAAGATGGCGGTGTACAAGATAAGGAAAAATATCATAAGGAAAAATATACTGGAAGGTGACACTGTGCTTCCAGTTTTCAGGGGCCTGCTCAAGGCACGGCTCTGGCTGGAGCACACATACCACACACATGCTGGTGATGTGCGCATCTTCCTCGAACGCTGAGGGGCCGGAAAAGCCCTCTGTACCAGTGTGGACGGCACCCTCATGTTCACCATCTGAAGTGCTCGCTCGTCGCCGTGGCATGTGCGATGACCACCACCACATAACTTTTGAGTTGTACACGGTGCATTTAGCGCCACAGTACCTGGATTTATATTGTTATTTGTTTACTGGTGACTGTATTTCGTTTCGACTGTATTTCGTATCGGAATCGCCTCCAGTGCTGTTGCTGCTGGCGGCAATAAAAGTTGTTAAAAAAGTCAACTCTCTACTCTTCCTTTCCAATCTTCTCTCTCTCTACCGCTCCTTCCCATGCCCAATCCCATTCCTTCTCCCTCCTTGCTCTCCTCCACAGGAGTCAATTTCCCCTTTACATTGAGCAGCACTGCCCATAGACTCAATACTGCCACACATAGACATAGCACTGCCCACAGACCCATAAATGCACCATAGACTCAATGCTGCCCATAGACTCAATGCTGCTCATAGACTTGTAGTGACTGTACTTGTCACTGTGTGGTGCCGGGACTTGTGAAGTCACGGCCGGTAATGTTGTCATTGCGGGCAGCCCGGTGTAACAGGCTGTAGTATACCCACAGGCCGTAGTATACCCGGGGTTAAAACGGCCTAGGCTAGATTATACCCGGGTATATTATGGCCTAGGCCAATTTATACTCTTGGGTATATTATGGCCTAGGCCAAATTATGCCCCTCTAGGCCAAATCATACCCCCATGATAGTAAGTGTTGAGTGGTAAACACATGAATTACTAATTTTTACAACATTTTATTTAAAACTGTAAACACATAGACTTTGATTGCTTCAACCAGAACAACTTTAATAATAACCATAACCCTAAAAATGCTTCAATTGATCAAATTGAGATTCTTACTTCCATTTATACGCTTTTTAGATATCCATTGAAGTTCGTTGTCGGCTGTTCTCCGTATGGATGATTGTCTTCGAACTTTCACATGGGGCATATTCTGGCCTGGAGGGGTATGGTCTGGCCCAGTCTAGTTTAAACCCCGGGTATAGTTTAGCCTAGGACACTTTATCCCCCTGGGTATACTCTGGCCTGGGCCAAACTATACCCAGGTTTAATCGGGGCAGGGGTTATTTTAGCCTGTTACACCAGGTTGCAGGCTGCAGTACCAACACTAGAGGTGGTTGGGTGAGTGCTGGTTAGCGCGAAGGCACCGCGAGCAGTGTGTGGTGCCAGCTCCCAGTGAGGGAGCGAGAGTGAGCGTCAGCCAGCCATGGTTACTCTGGGGCATGATACTTTGGCTGACCTGTTGTCACGTGACCAGACGATACTGGAGGGGGGGCACCAGTGGACGGGGGCCGAGGGGCGGTCACGTGGTCCCTGAGAGCTCTCGGGAACATTCGAGAAGGGGCCCGAGGAGCCTGGAAGGTAGGCGGGGCTAAGGGGGGAGCCAGCCCCAGCCCGGGAGCATATAATGAGAGCTCCGTGAGGAGCTCGGGGTTCTTCAAGTGTTGGTGTTCGAAGATCCACGTCGGGGAGAAGAAGCCTCTAGCCACGCGGTCCAGGACCCAGCTTGTGGTCCGGACCGGGACAGTGAATCATGTCTAGTTCTGCCGTAGCGTGGTTTAGATGGGCATTCGAGACCCGAGCGTAGGTTGTGTTATATTCGTGCTGTTGTGTTGAATAAAGTGTTGCTCCCAAGTTAACGTCTGTGACTCAGTTGGACTCACTATAGACTCAACACTGCCCATAGACTCAACCCTCCCTATAGACTCAACACTACCCAAACACACCACTTCCCATATTCAACACTGCCCATACTCAACACTGCCCATAGACTCAACACTACCCATAATCAATCAATCTGTATTTTGTGTGCCAATATCTCCCTCAATAAAGTAGGCATCAATGCGCATTACAGTCACCAGGTTGTACATAAAGCAGTCCCCCTCTTTAACCTCCTTCCATTCCTCTCTCAAAGCCTCACTTCCTCTCCATCACCCTTCCTCTTCCCTTGCCCCTCCATTCCATCCCGCACCTCCCCTATAGCCCTTTCGTGATCCATAAGTACCCCTCTATCGGTGTCACTCATTCCTCAATCATTGCCAATTACATAATTCCTTTCTTGTGTCATCGTTTTGTAAGATACATCAAGCGCCCTGAGTGAAGGCACTTTCTATTTAAATAGTCAACCCTCTATCCTCGAGGGTTACCCTCTTGAAAACGCTCGCGAATGCAAAATTCTTGGTTGCAGAAATCTTGTTTCTGCTACGAGTGAACATAGGGGGGAAATGGTAAATGTTTAATTCCAATGACTACAATAAATAATGAATACGTTAAAGAGAACGTGTTTTTTATATTACCTTTTAACGATGGTGATTTAACTACGATGGAGGAGGTGGTGAGGAATTCAGGATGACTCCACGGGAGATGCAGGTGTTTGATAACAACGCCACACATTTGTTATCATTTTAGCACTCTGGGCAGTGCTAGCCACAATACATTCCTCGATTTGCATTCACCTTTTTGACCTCAAAGTCGACTTTTTTTTACCAAAGTGTATGAACGAGTTGGCTGTAAGTACGCGTAGAGTAAAAATGCACAAGTGCGAGTTCGGAGCAGGAATACTACAAGACTTAAAGACAAAAGGGGCAACCAATGCAGCGTGCCTAATCTTCGCAGCAGACCATTTCAAATGTAGCAACATTCTGCACGCACCTCCCCGGTGTTGGTGATGTGGCACTGTACACTCGCGAATACCGGAGTCCAGCGGGTGTCGCGAATAGGACATCGGTGTGCATTTAGTAACTCACAAATAGGAGAGTCCAGAACTCGCGTGTAGCGAGTTAGCTGTAATAAGATTGGATTATTTACATTTATTTACATCAGCACATGATGTTGATAACAAGAAACATAAACAAATCGTGAATAACATGGCGTATTCAGTCGTGTAAGCTACCCAGCTACTTTTACATTTGGTGATTTTAATACTAACGTTAAGCACCAGTTAGTTCATGTGTTGACACAAAGTTGCTGGTAAATTTAATGAAATGTAATAATGAAGTTATAAACTTGCTGTAGCTTCAAAATAATGCAATGCATTGATTTATATATAACGACACGTGCAATTTCTTATTTGCAATAAAGGGGAAAAATAATTTGTAGGTAATGTTTTGACCAATATCACAAAAGTGTTTCATATTTTTTTCAGTTGCGGAGGTGTTTACTGTATGGAAACAAGAACTGACAAAGACCTGGGAGAATTCTCTATTTGCAAAAATGAAAACAATTGAAGGCAACATTAAAGAGACAAATGAAACAATGATCAGGGAAATTAAGGTGATTTCAGAGCAGCTGGAGGTCTTAAAGGAAGGTGTGCCTATATGTCAAAATTGTGCAAATGTTAATGTAAGTGGCCAACCTTCAGCAGAGTTACTTGTACCACCCAAAGATAGAATTGTATTGAGCAACCAACTGACCCCACAGCCAGAGTCGCAGATTTTGAAGACAACACCAACTTCGGACGTGTTCACCGCCTTCAGCGAAAATGGACCAGACCAAACCGCGATGGACACCTCTGACGATTCAGCGCCAGTCGAGGAAGAATCGGCATTTCATTACTCCCCCGTGCCAAAGAGCAAGTTGTCAACGTGCCATTTGGAAAATGCGGAAACGTATGCAGCTTTGGCCAGTGGAGCGCCAGGTGCAGGAAAGGTCTCGCCCATTACTGAAGCGACCGCAGCAGAGGCTGCTGCTGGAGATGTGTTAGGAACGTTAGAAAATCGACAGAAAACAAGGGAGCGCAAGCAAAAGAGCCCCACTAAAAAGAAGGGCACCGTACATTATCACATGCGTGACCACAAACATGGCTCTACGGAATCAGCCTTATGCAAGAAAATGAAACCCATGCATATCCGAAAACGGCGGAGCTCAGCGAAGAAAGTAAAATCCACGGGTGGAGATGCTGTGATCAGTGAGTATCCTTCCGTAGTCAACAGGAAGACAAGAATAATAAGAAGCATGTGCCATGAAAGACTTTGACAACATTACCACTGAGAACCCGAGTGTCAAACAAGATCGCAAGAAAATGTTCCTAAAACCAAGGGCACGTGTCATGTACATTTGTTGAACTTATTTTGCACCATATGTGGCTAACATTGCTAATTGGAGGTGCAGTGTCAGGTGCATTCCATAAGCTGAGCACCGTGATAATCTTCGTAATCATCTTCTTCTCCATCCCGTCCCTCCTCTATAGCCCTTTCATGATTTCTCAGCACCCTCTGTTAGGTTACTCATTTCTCACTGTCACTCATTCCTCAGCGATTAAAAATGAAGGACTCAAGGGTGCTGTGGTGGCTAGGAGATGTTAACTCCCTCGCCTGGTGTACAGGAGGTCGTGGCTTCAATCCCAACCTCGACGCCTGCTGTGTATTTGGAGTCTGCGTCTCTCTCCCCTCGTGATCATGTGGATTTTTCTCCGAGTCCATCAGTTTTCCCCTCCACATTTACAATTAACGTCACCCGTTTAGAGTTTTTGGCTGTTATAAATATACACATGATAAGACACTAAATTGGGCTATAATTTGTGGTCAAGTCATTTTTGAAAAAGAGCTACATAGCTCAGTGGGCCTTATCTGGTAGATTAAAAAAAACTTTTTATATATATAGTTTAGTTTCAATCCTTGCACTGCCCCTGCCAACTACATAATTTCATTGTCATTATGCAAGCTACATCAAGAGCCCTGAGTGAAGGTATGTTGAGTAATAGCACTGGCTGCGGCCGAAAAGTGGTACTGACAGCATATGGCAGTACCCACGTCAGCAGGCAACAGTATATACGGGGAGAAAGACAACTAAGGGCAAGCTCAGGAAGGGGTCTATCTAGAAGCCCCGGGAACCTGCTAGTAGGTTCCAAAAGGGGGGCGTGGCCAGAGCGGAGCAAAGCCACACCGGGAGCATAAGAGGGAACCCTGAGCGGGAGCTCGGGGCTGTTGCTGAAAGTGGATCCCCTCGCTGTGCTACTGTTCGTCACCATCGTCGCCGCCGTCTTCACCATCACAGGGCGCCGATAGCTAGACAGCCTGCCAACTGTACTAGCTAGATAGTGCCGCCGACAGTAGACGGCTGTGTGTAATATATAAAAAGTGTGCACCCACGTAGGGTGCGTGTAGTCCCCTTTGTGTGCCAGAATAAAGAAGGTACCTCAAATTATTCCTGTCTCCGAACTGTGTCACTACATATATTAGATTCGGTAGAAACTCGGTGTTCCACCGACATTCCAACTTCAGCCAAATTTGTGCTTTGTATCAGGGTAATAATTATAATCGGAGTTAAAGGGGGCATGGGAACTGAAAATAAAACCAAGATTTGTAGATGCCTCATCTAAATGTGTAATATAGGCATTCCATGAAACGTCTAAAAGTGTCATTCCAAGAAAATGTATGGTCTTACTGTGGATGAGAATATATGTTTAAATATTTTAGAAGGAACTGTTGAATTGCCAGCCTTATGTGATATTTTAATTCACCGAGTTGAACGTGATTGGATTTTTGTGACCCCCAATCAAGATTCATGTTCAACTCCGTCGTGACTGATAGTGAAGTATCTGTGTGTTGGGCACCTAAATGTCTGGGCAGCAGCAGCTATGTGAGAGACTTGAATCCCCAGGGTGTGTTGGTTGAATAGCTGCTGCCAGAAGTTTTTTTCTCTTGAGTGGAACGGTTTCGAGGTGGTTAGGGATTTCGTTTTTAGGTTTACGTGTTTATGGGCATTACAACCGCTCATTTCTACTCGGGTGATGAAGTTCCATTCGCTTGATCGCGTTATATTCAATTTGTATCCGCGTCATGTTATATCTAATTCACGTTATGAAAACACCACACGTTATGGGAGAACAGACTGTATCATTCTATATACGAACGTTCACTTTACGAAACTTCACGTTCACGCAAGTGACACATTATGGACACTGTTCAAACAATGAAATCGAATTTCCACGTTAACAAACTTTCACTACCGCACGCGCCACGAGATCATCAAATGAGAAGCACCCGGGAGACTGCATCATCCATCCACGACAGCGTCGCGTTGTCCCTGCAGTGCAACAGTAGCGCCTCCACATCGCCTGTCCAGCCATTCCAACATGCAGCAGATCTTCCGTGTCCTTCGGTTTTTTCCTCCACATTTAGAAACATGCGTTTACAGTATTTGGCTGATGAGGTAAGAGTTGGTGGATCACCACACAACATACAATGTTGCTAGTCTCCCTTTCCGTAGGCATGGAGGTGCAATGCCCTGGCTTGCCAAGCAGAATGCAGTCCATAAAGGTGTGTACTGAGATCATCGGTCTCTTCTGTACGTGATAGTGTTTCCGCCTCGCATGCACGTTTCTCCGGGTGTTCGTTTTCTCCCATGCTATAAACACACCAATTGGCTGAAAATATATTTTTGTATAACTGCCATCATTAAGAGGGTTCTGAATTTTGTTGTTGTAAGTGGTTTTTATCCATGATGACAGTGGCATTGCCCTTGTCAGCTGAGAGGATGACAATGTCATCTTTGTTTTTAAAATTATAGAGTTCAAAACGCTCGTCCTTGCTGATGTTGCTAATGGGTTTCTTAGAGTTTTTGAGGATAGCAATGATTTCAGATCTTGCAACGTCTGCCGGGATGTGTCCCAAGCCTTTGAGGGCTACGTCGACCTGGGCAATTATATCATCCACTGGGATGTGTTTTGGGGTGACTGCGAAATTCAACCCTTTGGCTAGTACCGATTTTAGGCTGTCGGAAATTGGGATGTTACTATGATTTATGGCAATCTTGTTAACATCTAACTTTTTAACGTGTGGCTCTGGCTTCTTTTTTGACAGGAGGTTGAATTTAGTGATCAAGTTAACTTTACATTTGGTTGATATTGAAGTAGCAGAAGAAACTGTCATGTTATCTACATGTTCCCAATCAGAAGTGAACATCTTATCTGTTAATTTTAAGTGTGATTGTAAGATAGTCTTGTCTATCAAGTTCAAATCGGCGCAATCTTATTCTCTCTGAGATTAGCGATAGGCTAGCTTTGAACAAGATCCGTTTAGCGTTAGGAGAAGTGACAGCAGCAGATGTGAGTGTAATGCGACCGGTATTACCTTGTTATCGCAGCATCTCTTGAGAAAGGTTAGCGACTCGATCAGGTGAGCCTTCTTGTCTCGCAGTCTGTTAAAAGCTTTAACAAATGTGTGTAAACACAAGATCCAGGTTCGTTTCAATACAGTACACAAAATCCGTGATTGTATCCCATCTGTAAAGGATTTCATTCCTGACATGCAATACCTTGGTGTCTACAAACTGAGTTGTGGTTGCGGCAGCAGTTACATTGGGGAAACGAAACGACATGTCTCGGACCGCGTTTGTGAACACAAGGCAGATCTGAGACACGGTAGGACCAATACCTCTGCCATTGCAGATCATTGTTTTAACGCTGTGGGCTCACACGAAATAGATTTTTCCAAGACGGAGGTACCCTGCAAACCTACTGGCTACCTTCAGGAGATTTGTTCATGAAGCCATCCAGATGTATAGACACAGACACAACTTCAACCGAGAGGATGGGTACAAACTGAGCAATCATTGGAAGGACGTTATTAACCAGGTAAATGTCTTAACTGACTGTGATGTTTCCATCCTGCCTGCCTATGTCAGCTGTTATTTCCGAATCTCTGTCTCTCTATGCCTCTCTTAGATCTCTCATGCTCACATGTCCTTTGCATTGCACTCTCATGCCTTTGGATTGCACTCTCATGTTCACATGTCCTTTGGATTGCACTCTCATACTCATGTGGGGGCCGTTGGCCCCCGTGGTCTCTCCCTCACGCATCCCCTTTTCCGGTTGCGTTGCCACACCACCCTAATACCGGCTAGGGTTTCGCCGGCATTCGAACGGGATGCCCCTACTCATACAGCCTCGCGCCGCGCTCCCTCACTGCGAGCGTACGTACGCGCAGCATCATCAATCAAACACCATACTACGTACGCACAGCATCAATCAAACGCCATACTCCCCCTCACACAGCTTCGCGCAGCACGCACTCACTACGAGTATACATATGCACAGCCCCGCTCGCGTTCGTACTCCCCCTTTATACAGCCCCCCAAGGCACGCGCTCAACACTGAATATCCTCTTTAGGATTGTGCACTGGTATCATACGCGTAGCGAACGTACGCACACACACACACGCAGCTCCGTGCACTCCAAAGGCGACACCCTCTCCTGCGCCGCTCTGCGCAGCGCTCCCACGAGGCGAGCCGCTGTATATGTAGTATAGTAAACTACGGCGGGAGACCACTTGACGGGTAGCACACTTTATTCACACTTGGGTTGTCACAATAACACGTGTTGTCACTACAGCTCACGCTACACGTTCCACCTGACACGTGTGGTATCTACAGCTCACGCTACACGTTCCACCTGACACGGGTGGTTACTACAGCTCACGCTACCCGTTCCACCCGGCTACACACACACGGGCATTCCAGCCCCGTAGCATCCGGGGGAACCTCTAGACCAGGGGTCGGCAACCTACGGCTCCGGAGCCGCATGCGGCTCTTTACGGGCTGCTTCTTGACGATATGTACGTATGTACAGTATATGTACTCAGATGCATTGCGGCTCTTGAAATACTGAATTTTGTACCGAATTGGAAAGAAATGGCTCTTCTTGTTATTTTGGTTGCCGACCCCTGCTCCAGACCCACCCCAGCTTGGGTACGGATCACGACCACTGGGTCCCGCGGCCCGGTCCTCACACGGACGTCCGGCCCCCGGGTCCCAAGGTCCCGCCTCTGAGCCACACAGGGCCCCGGTCCTTACAAGGACAGCGGGACTAGGTGTCTCAGGGCCCTATCTCTTCCTCCTCCGTCTTCCGTCTTCACTTGTCACCAACTTCTCCCCGAGCGCCCGCGCGCACCGCCTTATATAGCCCTCCGCTCCAAGGAGACGGAGCCTATGCGGATCGCGATGTGAGCACCCACCTTAGCCGACCAATCATCACGCGCTGCCACACGATCCCTTCTTGTGTCAGCGCACATAACCAATCACCATGCGCTGCCACACGATCCATCACTGTCAGCGCGCGTCACCAACACACAGCCAATCACCATCACATAAGCCATGACCCCGCGCTGACCTACGATCCCTCACCGTCAGCGCGCATCACCAACACACAGCCAATCACCACGCGCTACCCCACGATCCCTACTACCAGCGCGTATCACCACTACATATACACCGCACCACACGCGTTCACACTTCTCAGCGAGATCACACGAGGCCACGATCAGCTATTAATGATTTATTCTCGGCTACCTGGGAATTATTGCTAAATCAGTATGATTCGACGAGGCTGGCCTATTCTGCTACCCCTGGACCTATTCCCTATTTATCTGCTTACGATACTATTTCACCTTCTTACTCACGGTTCGAAATATTCAGCGTCCCGTGGGTTTTCCTTTGCTGCTCGTCTCGACCCGTCGCACGGACGTCCGGAGGGCAGAGCGGGGAGCCGTCTTGAACGCGGGCCTCTTGGAGTGAGATCTCTCTCTACCTTGCTACGATCGCTTTTATCCTATCTCCCCGACCCAGGCCCCGCCTCCCGATCCCTTACTCGCCCCTCCGGCGCTTATTCTAATTCATCCCATTTTCATGCATGCCTTTGTTATGTCAATTATGCGGTGGCATCCATCACATAAGCTTGCCGTGGGAATTTATGCACGGACCTCCGCGTACCTCTGATTATCATGCTAATTATGCGGCGGCACCCATCACAAAAGCTTGCCGTGGGAATTTATGCACGGACCTCCGCAAACCTCTGATTATTCGTAATTTCAGCTTTATCCTTTAACTTCCCTAATTTCCCTAATAATGGCGCCTGCGCGCTCGAGCCCATTTTGTCATGCTAAATTATGCCGTCCCGTCCCTCCTCGACCTGTCTCGTCGATACGTGGGTGTGTGTGTTGGGGATGCGTTTCAACCGCGGTGGCCGAATGCCCCTCGCTGCGACCATGCAATCTTAATGCTGGTCACAGCGCCGCGGTGCGAAGTAGCATCGGGGGAGGTCGTCCAATTCCCTGGTCGCTGGAAACCGTGAAGGTTAATCCCGATAAGGGCTTCTCGGATTAAAACCGGTCGGCCAGGTGACTTCCCCTCGAAGCTCTATGGGGGGGGGGGGGGGGGGGGGGAAATGCGTGCAGGTGTGTTTATGTGAGGTGAGGTGAGGGGGACGTGGGGGTCGGCTCCGTAACTTGGTGGTGGCGAGGTCAGGGTGGGGCACCCGCTGAACAGCTTCATGGCGGCGGCATCACATAGCCCCCTGAGGTGCTGGTCCCCGTCTCGGGTTGACTGGAGCACCTTGCTTGGGCCGCGCTCACGAGGAAACGCTGCGGGGTCCGAGGGGTCCGTCCGGACCTCGTGGCTGGTCTCAGGGTGGGTGGCTCCGTCCTCTGTAGCTCCTGCGGTGGCCTTCTCCTCCACTCCAACGGCTCTCCCTGTCTCTCGGTACCTGCGGGCTGGGGTACAAACTCGGAAGCAGAAGGGTTTAGGGGCTGTCATCCCCGCCATCCCCTGGCGGGGCCGGAACGCCTCGGGGCTGGGGGTCTGGCGGGGCCCATGTAGTGCGCGAGGCCTTCGAGCCCGGGTGGTGTGGGGGTCCCGTGGGTTCGCGGTTCTCCGGCGGCGGGGATCTCCTCCGCCGGGGCTGCCCTCCATGGTTTTAAACGGCGGACGTTGACCACCGTTTCGAGTCCCCTCTCTCCACCTTGGATCAATACCGTCCAGGGGGAGATCTGCCGCACCACGGTCCATGGTCCCCGCCAGTAGGTCGTCAGCTTCCCCACCTGTCCGGTCCCGACGCGAGGGGTGTGTAGCCACACCTTTTTGCCTGTCGAGAAGAGGGGGGGCTCCACGCGGGGTCGGGTGCTCTGCTCTTGTCGCCGATGCGCGGCCTCTCCCTGCGGGTAGGCCCGGTCCCGGGCCCCTCGTAGGGTCTCCATCAGGTGCTCGACGGGGCGGCTCCCTTCCTCCGTTTGGGGTGGGGGGATGCCGAACAGCAGATCTGCGGGTAAACGAGACTCACGACCAAACATCATTAGGAACGGGGTTTGTCCCATCGATGTTTGCACAGTGGTGGTGTAGGCGAGCAGGGCGTAGGGGAGGTGTTCGTCCCAATCCCGTTGATTGGCGTCCGCCATATGTTTGAGCTTCCCTGCTAAGGTCTGATTCATGCGCTCCACCATACCGTTCGCTTGGGGGTGGTAGGCTGTGGTTCGGTCCTTCTGGATTCCGAACTCTCGGCATAGCGCTTGAAACAACTCGCCTCGAACTCGCTACCCTGGTCGGTGAGGACTCGTTCTGGGATCCCATGCTTAAGTACGTACTGCTCCACGAATGCCCGGGCCACCACCAGGGCCGTTTTGTCAGGTATGGCCACTGCCACGGGGTAGCGGGTGAAATACTCCACCGCTACGAGGATATACCGGTTGCCTCGATGGGATCGTGGGAATGGCCCCTGTAGGTCGATCCCGACCAGCTGGTTCGTGCGGCTGACGCGGAACGGCCTTAGGGGTACCTGATATCGTGCCGGTTTTGGCCCGCACTGCTGACAGGCGTGGCAGCCCTGTACCCAGGCGGCCACGTCTTGTGCCAATTTGGGCCAGAGATACTGGCGACGCAGGGTCTCTCGAGTGCGTCGTTCCCCGTCATGGCCCCCGAGCGGGTGGTCATGCACCAGCCGTAGCAGCTGGGGTCGCACCTGGGCAGGAACACAGATGCACCCCGGCTGGCCGGCCTCGGTTAACTCCCGTACCACCCCGTTCTGCACACACAACCGGCCATACAAACCGCTCCAGGGTCCTGGTAGGGCGCTCTTTTCCTCCCATAGTGCCGCCTCCACCGCCGCCAGATCCAGATCCCGCTGCTGGGTCTGTCTCAGCTGCTCGTCGTTCAGGCCCGGGAAGGCACAGCCGACGTCCTGGATCCGTCCGATCAGGGCGGGGTGATCCGCCGGGTCCCGAGCCGTGGGTCCCGCGCTTGCCGGGCGGTCGACGGGATCCTCGGTGCCACCTGTGAGGGTCTCTGTGGCGCACACTGCACTCTCTCTCGCTGGGGGGGGGTCAGTGGCCGCAGCCTCTCAGGGGTCCGTTGCCTGCCGGCAGCGTCCCCCCGTGAAACACGGGCAGGCCTCCTCCGCCCTTGTCTCGGCGTACACCGTGGGCCGCCTCGACAAGGCGTCTGCGTTTGCATGCGTCCGGCCAGCCCGATACTCGATTTGCAGGTTGTACTCCTGCAACTGCGCCAGCCACCGGGCCATCTGCCCCCGCGGCTCCTTGAATGTAAGAAGAAACTGCAAAGCATAATGGTCAGTGCGTACGCGACATTTTCTGCCGTACAAATATGGCCGGAACTGCTTACATGCGAAAATCACGGCGTACAACTCTTGGCGGTTCACGCAATAGTTCAGCTCGGCCCCACTCAAGGTCCGGCTGGCGTACGCGATGACTCGTTCCGTCCCATCCTGTACCTGGGACACCGACGCCTGCTGCTGCAGGCGTCGGTGTCCAAAATAAAATCGGTGGTAAAATCGGGGAAAGCGAGGGTGGGGGCGTGGGTGAGGTGGTCTTTGAGAGTTGTGAAGGCCGTCTGGCAGGCCCCCGTCCACTGATAGGGGTGCTTAGGGGAAGTGAGTTGGGTGAGGGGGCGTGCAATCTCGCTGAATCCCTTTACAAATCGACGATAATAGGTGGCGAGCCCCAAAAATGATCTGATCTCCGTCAGATTCCTTGGCCGTGGCCACTCCACTATGGCGTGTACCTTCTCCGGATCGGTGCGCACGCCTGCCTCGCTGACGCGATGTCCGAGGTACCCCACCTCGCGTTGTGCGATGTAACACTTACGTGGCTTGAGCTTGAGATGAGCTGCTCGCAGTCGCTGGAACACCTCCCATAACCTGGACCAGTGCTCAGACAGAGATCTACTGAACACTATCACATCATCCAGGTAAATCAGGCACTGTTCCCATTGCAAGCCCCGCATCACCAACTCCATCAGCTGCTGGAACGTCGCGGGCGCATTGGTGAGTCCGAACGGGAGTACTCGAAACTCGAATAGTCCATCGGGGTGGTGAATGCGGTTTTTGGCCGATCTTCCTCCGTCATCTCCACCTGCCAATACCCAGACGCGAGATCGAGGGTGGAGAAATGTCGCGCTCCGGCGAGGCTGTCAAAAGTGTCGTCGATGCGGGGTATGGGGAAGGCATCGCCGAGCGTGACTGCGTTCAATTTACGGTAATCGACGCAGAACCGGGTTGACCCATCCTTTTTCGTTACTAGTACCACCGGGGCTGACCAGGGGCTCGCCGAGAGCTGAATTATGTTATCGCGAAGCATGTCCACAACCGCCTCTTTGATCTGGGCGCGTTCGGGTGCGCCCACTCGGTACGCAGGGAGTTTGATGGGTCGGGCTGCACCGGTGTCAATTTGGTGCTTAACAAGGTCGGTCCAACCCACGTCCGAGTCATGTTCACTGAACACGTCGGCATACTCCTGCGGTAACTCGCGCAGCCGATCAGCCTCTCCCTTAGGTAAATCCGCCCATGGTACATGTAACGCGTCGAGCAGGGGAACGACCTCGGCTCGGGGAGTCGGGCCGACTCGCCAGGCCAGGTCCTGGTCACCCTTGGGACAACCGGTGTCCTCAGCCCAGAGGGTGAACACCGAGTCGTCAGAGTGCCGTGCGTGCAGGGGGTGTACGGTGGCTATCGGGGTGCGCCGTCGCAGCATCGCCGGGGTACTGTGAGGGTTAAACATCCGCATAAACAATCGGTCCCCATCTGCGTTTACCAATGTGGCGGATCCCACGACCCCATACCGTTTTGCCAACTCCGGGTGAGGAGTTAGCATTTCCTCCCCTGATGGTCGGAGCGCGGGGTCGGTGGGGGATGTTGCCACCGGTACCAGCATCTCGGTCAGCGGCCCGATGGTGACTGCCGTCGCCAGGATAGCGGTCACAGGTGCAAAGCGGGGGCGCGTCGGTTTTCGTCCCAGGAACGGAATCCGCTCGCCGCTGCTCTCCATGGTGGCGCATCGCTGGCGGGGTTGCACGTTGAGTCCCAGCTTTTCTAGGAGGTCGGTACCTGCAATACACTCGTGACACAACACACTCGACACGTAGAACTCCTGGGTGCACATCTGGCTGCCTATGCGGACCTCTAGGGTGGCTCTCCCCAGTAGCCCCATTCCGGCTCCGCTCGCCGTGTGCAGTGCGCAGTCCGGGGCCTGCAGGCGGCTCACATCGACCCCGATCATGCTGCAGTGCGCCGCGCTCACGAGCGAGGCCACCGCCCCCGTGTCCAGCAGGATTCGGGTACGCTGTCCGTTTACCTTCCCTTCCACCAGCGACGTGGCTCCCGTAATCCCCGCCACCAGCTCCCGTAGCCAGTCGCCAGGAGTCACCGTTTCCGTGGGCGTTGTTGCTGGGACCTGTGTGGAGATCACTCGCTCGCCATTATCACTACAGCTTGTTTGTGTCGGGGCTATGTCGATTTCATCCGCCGGTGGTCCCCTCTCTAGGGGTGCCTTAGTGTTTGACCTATGCATCTGCCTCGCACGGGCGAGCTGAGGGCAGTCTCTCCTGAGATGCCCTCGACGGTCACACACATAACACGTCCGGGGAGGGGTGGCGGCTCCGTAGTGGGCCCCCTGCCCGCTCCGTCTCCCTGTACACAGTTGTTCCAACTCGGACTCTAATTGGGATACTTTCCCGGCCAGCCCTTCTACTGTAGAGTGTAGTTCACCCATTTTGTCATCTACTTGGGTTACCCTCACCTACTTGGGTTATCTTACCGTCCATTTGGTTTACCCGGCCAGCAATATCTCCCATGCCGGTCTGTAGCCCGGCTACCCACCCCGGGGTTGTCTCGCAGGGTTTCTGGGGCTCTCTTGCCCGTCCCCTTACTGCGATGGCGAGCTCCTCCTCCTCATCTGAGAGTAGGCTTGCTACGGCGCACTCTCGTCCCCTCCCTCAAGGCTGCGCGCGCTCACCAGAGAGCTTCTCGCATTTACGCGCGCGCTCGACAAGGGTGTTAAAGGAGAGGCGTGCACCGTCTACATTTGGCTGCCACCACGGGGTGCATGCCAAATATCGCTGGACCTTCCCGGCGGCGAGGCTCTCAATTACTTTTTCCTCGTGCTCCGGGTACGCGAGCTGGGTCATCGCGCGTACGTCCTCGGCATAATCCCGCAAATCCTCGCCGGGTTGGCGGCGGCATGCCTCTAAGGCTGCCTGTGCCTCCTCCTCGTCATACGTGCCGAAGCGCCGTTCGAGCTGGCACATTAATTCCTCCCACTGAGTTTGTGCGCTTGCGGGCAAAGCTTCCACAAAGTCAGCTGCCCGCCCATCCAAATATAGCTCTAACTGCTGCAACACCTCCTCGTCTGTCCACCCATTAACCTTTTTAGCCCCCTTGATGCTGCGGGCAAACGATTTCCATGATGGAATTCCTTTGCCTGTAAATGTGCATTTTATTTTAACCTGGGTTGGGGGGCCTCTTTCCCTTCGGGGTGTGGGGGATCGTCCCGTTTCTGACACCAATATGTGGGGGCCGTTGGCCCCCGGGGTCTCTCCCTCACGCATCCCCTTTTCCGGTTGCGTTGCCACACCATCCTAATACCCGCTAGGGTTTCGCCGGCATTCGAACGCGACGCCCCTACTCATACAGCCTCGTGCCGCACTCCCTCGCTGCGAGCGTACATACGCGCAGCATCATCAATCAAACGCCATACTACGTACGCACAGCATCAATCAAACGCCATACTCCCCCTCACACAGCTTCGCGCAGCACGCACTCACTACGAGTATACATATGCACAGCCCCGCTCGCATTCATACTCCCCCTTTATACAGCCCCCCAAGGCACGCGCTCAACACTGAATATCCTCTTTACGATTGCGCACCGGTATCATACGCGTAGCGAACGTACGCACACACACACGCAGCTCCGTGCACTCCAAACGCGACACCCTCTCCTGCGCCGCTCTGCGCAGCCCTCCCACGAGGCGAGCCGCTGTATACACCGCACCACACGCGTTCACACTTCTCAGCGAGATCACACGAGGCCACGATCAGCTATTAATGATTTATTCTCGGCTACCTGGGAATTATTGCTAAATCAGTATGATTCGATGAGGCTGGCCTATTCTGCTACCCCTGGACCTATTCCCTATTTATCTGCTTACGATACTATTTCACCTTCTTACTCACGGTTCGAAGTATTCAGCGTCCCGTGGGTTTTCCTCGCTGCTCGTCTCGACCCGTCGCACGGACGTCCGGAGGGCAGAGCGGGGAGCCGTCTTGAACGCGGGCCTCTTGGAGTGAGATCTCTCTCTACCTTGCTACGATCGCTTTTATCCCATCTCCCCGACCCAGGCCCCGCCTCCCGAGCCCTTACTCGCCCCTCCGGCGCTTATCCTAATTCATCCCATTCTCATGCATGCCTTTGTTAAGTCAATTATGCGGCGGCATCCATCACAAAAGCTTGCCGTGGGAATTTATGCACGGACCTCCGCGTACCTCTGATTATCATGCTAATTATGCGGCGGCATCCATCACAAAAGCTTGCCGTGGGAATTTATGCACGGACCTCCGCATACCTCTGATTATTCGTAATTTCAGCTTTATCCTTTAACTTTCCTAATTTCCCTAATAATGGCGCCTGCGCGCTCGAGGCCCTTTTGTCATGCAAAATTATGCCGTCCCGTCCCTCCTCTGCCTGTCTCGTCGATACGTGGGTGTGTGTGTGGGGGATGCGTTTCAACCGCGGTGGCCGAATGCCCCTCGCCGCGACCATGCAATCTTAATGCCGGTCACAGCGCCGCGGTGCAAAGTAGCATCGGGGGAGGTCGTCCAATTCCCTGGTCGCCGGAAACTGTGAAGGTTAATCCCGATAAGGGCTTCTCGGATTAAAACCGGTCGGCCAGGTGACTTCCCCTCGGAGCTCTATGGGGGGGGGGGGGGGGGGGGAAATGCATGCGGGTGCGTTTATGTGAGGTGAGGGGGACGCGGGGGTCGGCTCCGTCACTTGGTGGTGGCGAGGTCGGGGTGGGGTGTCCGCTGAACGGCTTCGTGGCGGCAGCATCACACTCACATGCCCTTTGGATTGCACCCGTTGGGTTGCACTCCCTCGTCGAGGAGGCCGCTCTCCTATCTTACAGTTACATGCTAATTTATCACATTAACATCACTTGCCCCGGCCACTTCTTTATGACCCTTGGGCTACATCCATTTCAAAACTTTTACAACAGTCTGCCTCAGCAGCAGACCATGCTTTCCCACCTGATGACGGACGCTTGTGTTGCGTCCGTCATCTTATTCCAATATTTTAGTGTGCTCACAACAAGTATTTTATTCATAACTTGGCCATTACTTTTATCGTCATAATTGTGTCAACGCACGTTCAAATACACCTTTTTAAAAAATATCACCTTGCTAATATTACATGATTAATCTTCACTTACAAGTTTCGTGACTGCAGGAATCCATATTCTTTGGCTCTTTCTGTTATGTCACGTAGCTAGAAACATTAAAAAAATATATCACATTCATCACGCAATGCCATACACACCATACAAATCACACAATACCATATACACAATACCATGCACACCATGTTTTCATACCATGCTATACACACTACCATACACACCGTGCTATACACACAATACCAGACACACAATACAGTAAAGACCCTACTAGGCACACCATGGGAAACACACAATAACATACACACCATGGGAAACACAATAACATACACACCATGGTATACACACAATACCATACACACCATGGTATACACACAATATCATACACAATACCATACACACCATAGCATATACACAATACCATACACACCATGCTATACACACAATACCATACCTGGACAGTGTGCTCATGACCTCCGGTTTTAAAGCAGAGGTCTCACTCCTAATCAGTCGAGCGGCATAATCTTTTCATCGGTTGCGTAACGCTGTGTGGAAGCTACCTGAGGGGGCACAGGTGGTGCATCAGCCAGTCGTCTCAGTCAGTCGACCTGTGGCATATGGGTCTGCCCCGTGACCTCCTGCCAGCGGGCGTTCAACACTTCACGTGGCCTCAAGGTGCACATAGCCTGGCACGAACGTCATAGTGACGTCACCGCCACTTAGTTGTTGTATGGTATTGACATTTTTTACACTTCATTATTTTTCTATCTACGTGACTTTACCAAAAGACACAATGAATGTACATTAATAATGTTGGCGTGCAGACAACACATTTTTCTATTCCTTGCTTCTTTCACTCAACTCATGTACATACAAGCCTGTTATTGTATTAATCACCTTACAAATATTCACATATTTTCGTTTGTGTGCTCACAACGAATTATGAATTCATAACTTGGTCTGCACTGATATATTTGTTGTGTCATATCACGTTGATAGAAACCTATTTTTTTTTATAATCACCTTGGTAATATTACAACTAATATTTATGTTCCTTGCTTCTTCCGCTAATCTCATGTACTTGGAAAGTGTGTGTAAGTCGATGTGTGTGTCTGTCTTTTTCGCCCGGGCAACACTGGGTACTGACACCTAGTACTCTATAAAAGTTTAACATACACGCAGAATTGTGGGTGGGGGTGACAAACTTTCCGAATTTCTAGTTCACTTTAGGGTGCCACAGTTGCTTGGAAAAGTTAACTACCTAACCTAGTTTGAAGGAGGTCCGTGGGTTTGGTTCCGAACCTAACGCCCGTATATTTGGGGTTTGCATCAATTTTGCTCCCTCCCGTGGTCGTGGGAATTTTTCTCTAGGTCCTCCGGTTTTTCTCTCCACATTTCGAAACATGTGTTTAAGAGTATTTGGCTGCTATAAATTTCCACGTGATTAGTGACTTAATTGGGATCATTTGTGGCCAGGTCGCGTCTGAAAAAGAGCTATGGGCCTTAACTGGTAAAATAAAATAAAAAGTTTAATTAGTTTTTACTGTTAAACGAGCTCACCCCGGATAGTACAGATAAGGAAGGCAGAGTGCTGGCACAACTCGAACAAGCTGTTACACCAAACACACAATCAAAAACTCACGCTCGGCCATTTCATACACAGATTGTCAGTCACTCGCCCATGCATCAACTTTATCAGATAGGAGTCGTGCCACGCTGGTATCACTTCCTATGGTCGAATATTTATCCATGCAGTAGCCTGGTGTTAGCATTACCAACATTTGAACCTTATGGTGGGACCCCAGGGTCCCATAAGCCCCCGGCTCTCGCACAAACATATTTTCATGTAAAAAATTGCTCTTTTTCACCAATAGGTTTGAAGGATGGTGGCAAGTGTTGTCTTGTTAAACTATGCCTTTAAAACTGAAAACTACTTACCTGCAGTACCTCGATTTAAATACACTATCGAAAATGTATTTACACCTTTGTCAATCATCGTGTTTCTCAGCGTGGATTTGTGAACACACTTTTTAAACAGTACATAAAATAGTACGCATTTTCAATGCACTGCTCATATCGTAACAAGCGTTTATACCAATGTTACTCTACATAGTAGTGGGTCGCCGCTCCTCTTATCCACATTGATATGAGCGGTATGTGGGGACTATGGCTTAACCGCAAAAAAACACCTATATGATTAGATGCATATGTTGTGTCGGAAATGCATATCGTATACCGTCCGTATATACTTACCTGCAGTTGCGGGCACAGGCCCATAGGGGGTGCCACCCTGAGCTGGGGAAGGTCGGAGAGAGCCAGACCGTTGAGGGGCCGGGTTCTCCCCCCCCCCAGACCCCAGGTGAGGGGCTGGGGGGGTTCTTCCAGAGTCCCCTGGAAGGTTCCAGAGAGGGGGCGGTACCGGGGGCGGAGAGTCTCCGGGAAGTGTATAAAAAGGGGCACCTCAAGCACAGCCCGAGGAAGTGTTCCGAAGACAAAGAGAGAAGACCAGCTAGGCTAGGACCCTGGGACCAACGGGACCCGACGTCCTTGTAAGGGCCGGGGCCGATCGCGGACCAGTGGTCAGGACCCGTACCTTGGCTGGGTCGGGTCAGTTAGCCTCCCCTAGGGCACAGATAGCCGGAGGGCTGAGAGCTAGGAATCCCAGTGTGAGGGCACGCTAGCCTGGAGGCTATACCTCCCTAGATAGTGGCAGTTAAGGGGAGTCTTGTTAAAGTTTATAAATAAACCGTGTTGCCTCTAAGACGTATCCAGTCTCCGTGGAACGCACTACACATACGAACAAGAGAATAATGATCAAACAGGAGGAATAATTAACGGTGCAAAGCATCTCATCTGTTAAATATCTGCAGGTAAAAGGATTGTCATTGATTGATTCTGGCTGCAGATATTAGTCGGTCACAAATAATAATGAAGATAAGGGAGCAGTTGTACTGTATTATGCAATCCGTTATGATAAATAACGGACTTAAGTCGTGTCGGCAGTTTGAGCAGCTTTGGATAATACTTACAGCGAGGGAAAAAAAGTATTTGATTCCCTGCTGATTTTGTACGTTTGCCCACTGACAAAGAAATGATCAGTCTATAATTTTAATGGGAGGTTTATTTGAACAGTGAGAGACAGAATAACAACAAAATCCAGAAAAACGCATGTCAAAAATGTTATAAATAGATTTGCATTTTAATGAGGGAAATAAGTATTTGACCCCCTCTCAATCAGAACGATTTCTGGCTCCCAGGTGTCTTTTATACAGGTAACGAGCTGAGATTAGGAGCACAATCTTAAAGGGAGTGCTCCTAATCTCAGCTTGTTACCTGTATAAAAGACACCTGTTCACAGAAGCAATCAATCAGATTCCAAACTCTCCACTATGGCCAAGACCAAAGAGCTCTCCAAGGATGTCAGGGACAAGATTGTAGACCTCAACAAGACTGGAATGGGCTACAAGACCATCGCCAAGCAGCTTGGTGAGAAGGTGACAACAGTTGGTGCGATTATTCGCAAATGGAAGACAAAATAACTGTCAATCTCCCTCGGCCTGGGGCTCCATGCAAGATCTCACCTCGTGGAGTTGCAATGATCATGAGAACGGTGAGGAATCAGCCCAGAACTACACTAGAGGATCTTGTCAATGATCTCAAGGCAGCTGGGACCATAGTCACCAAGAAAACAGTTGGTAACACACTACGCCGTGAAGGACTGAAATCCTGCAGCGCCCGCAAGGTCACCCTACTCAAGAAAGCACATATACATGCCCGTGTGAAGTTTGCCAATGAACATCTGAATGATTCAGAGGACAACTGGGTGAAAGTATTGTGGTCAGATGAGACCAAATTGGAGCTCTTTGGAATCAACTCAACTCGCCGTGTTTGGAGGAAGAATGCTGCCTATGACCGCAAGAACACCATCCCCACTGTCAATCATGGAGGTGGAAACATTATGCTTTGGGGGTGTTTTTCTGCTAAGGGGACAGGACAACTTCACTGCATCAAAGGGACGATGGACGGGGCCATGTACTGTCAAATCTTGGGTGAGAACCTCCTTCCCTCAGCCAGGGCATTGAAAATGGGTCGTGGATGGGTATTCCAGCATGACAATGACCCAAAACACACGGCCAAGGCAACAAAGGAGTGGCTCAAGAAGAAGCACATTAAGGTCCTGGAGTGGCCTAGCCAGTCTCCAGACCTTAATCCCATAGAAAATCTGTGGAGGGAGCTGAAGGTTCGAGTTGCCAAACGTCAGCCTTGAAACCTTAATGACTTGGAGAAGATCTGCAAAGAGGAGTGGGACAAAACCCCTCCTGAGATGTGTGCAAACTTGGTGGCCAACTACAAGAAACGTCTGACCTCTGTGATTGCCAACAAGGGTTTTGCCACCATGTACTAAGTCATGTTTTGCAGAGGGGTCAAATACTTATTTCCCTCATTAAAATGCAAATCAATTTATACCATTTTTGACATGCGTTTTTCTGGATTTTGATGTTATTCTGTCTCTCACAGTTCAAATAAACCTACCATTAAATTATAGACTGATCATTTCTATGTCAGTGGGCAAACGTACAAAATCAGCAGGGAATCAAATACTTTTTCCCTCACTGTATGCCTTACCTCTTTATTTCCTAATTTTATCTCCTTCACTGGACCTCGTTTTCATCGGGACCGCCAGCGTAGGCGCCGTGCCCGTGTCGTGTCTGCGCATGTACACGCTCAACAAATGGTGACGTATATGTGTATATGTGCCCACCATGTGTGTAGGAGCACATGCTAATGGCGTGCACCACTGGACTGCACAACGTTGGTGCTTAGCTGCTCGCCTTCCCTGGTTGTGCACGTGTCCGAACTGCACGGTCTACCGAACCCACCGGACTACTACGGCTTTGGGCGCCGCGCTGCTACCGCTGTCATCACTTCCTCACCCACCATCAACCTCCACACCCTAACCCAGGTCCTGCTTGCTTCTCTTACCTTGACCTCCTGAACCTCCATTTCGCCGCGACTCTGCACCGTCTATACACCGACACCAGCCTCATCTCCAAGCTCGCCGACCTCGGCCTCCTCTATGGTCATCGTCACTATCGTCGGTCCCGTGGCTGCAGGGGTGGCAGGAGCTGTGATTCCCGGCAAAACTCTCCACTTACTACAAAGAAACCTGGACCAAGGTTGCATCACACTCATTCACCTACCTTGTCCTTCATTTACCTCATCCTAAATTCCCTCTCAATCACAAATAAATCTGCCCTCATCTACGATATCCATGATCACCAAATTGATCTGCTCATCACCGAGACCTGGTTCATACCAGACCTCCCTCCTGCTCTTACAGTAGAAGTTTCGCCCCCCGGTTACAGCACCCTTCGTGTCCCTCACGCGATGGATCGCCAAGGCTGGGGCCTGGCTGTCATTTTCATCAAACCTCTATAATAAATATCGATAATTTCATCTACCTACGAATTTGTCACTGTTCCTCATCACTAGAACCTGTTTTTTCACTCAAACTCATCTACCGTCCCCCAGAAGGAAGCATCTCCATGTTCTTCAGTGAGCTCTCGAATCTCATCCATTACTTACCCAGATCACCGCACAGGTTCATACTCACTGGTGATTTGAACTGCCCGGTCCTTCCATACATTCCATTGATCAATGCTTGGCTGACCTATTAGTCTACCACAACCTGGCCGTTGTAAACTGGCCACACTTGACCCTCTCCTACTGGTATTGAGAGCATACTGGACCTAATCATTAAATCTGACTCGGACCGTCACATCTCCATATCTAGCCAGTCCAAGGTCACCTTCTCGGATCAACATTCCGCCCTCATACACCTCCACTCACCCAAGCCATCTGCTGCAAACTCATCCTGCATTACTCAACCTGAAGGGCATTGACCATCGCACCCTCAGGCTCTCACTTGAAAACATCCAATCATTGCATAAACTTCTCTTGACCCAAACATCTGTGCCAACCAAGCAGAACAAGACCTCAGGGCCGCTCTGAACAACGTCACACTACTTTAAATTTAGGTCAGTCAGATCATCATCTCACTACTCGCTTTGGCTGTCTGCAGATGCCATCCTGGCAAAGCATCACAGTAAATGATGCGAGCACACCCGAGTGTGCAGCAGTCTGGCATCTGATGCGAGTCATTTATAAAGCTGCCTGTTAGAGCAGCAAACAGAATTTCCTTGCCACTCGTGCCACCTATGTGTAGTGACATATAATGGGTCACTATGGCACCTAGCGCCAGTTACTGATAGAGGGGAATTGGTAGTGTAGTAGCCCTCTCTGACAGCAGCGTGTGCTATGTAATGGAATAGGGTCCCTACGGGGCATGGTTCTGGTAGCTGGCAGAGAAAGGGCATCTGAGGACATAGCAGCCCGGTTGGCTGGCAAGGGCACGTGACAGGACAGGGTAAGGATGTGGGTCAAAGGTGACAGAAGAGACACATGGTGTATGGCCCAGAATCTTCTGGTAAGTTCCAGAAGGGGGCGTGGCCGAGGGCAGAGCCAGGCCACGCTAGGGGGCATAAAAGAAAGGTCCCGGGGTCCCATTGGGGCTGTCTGCTGGACGGAACCCGCCGTGCTACTATATTCTTAGGTTTTTTCGGTAAAGTCACGTAGGTAAAAAATTAAAACGAATAAAAGTAAAATAAAAATCATGACGTTTCGGAGGCAACACAAGCTTCCATCTTCAGGTGGAACCGTCACAGCACGATAGCTGTATCAAGTGAGAGAAATTCCAAGAAAACAGTCCTTGTATATATACTGGTTGAGGGTGGGAGGAGCCAAGGTAGTCCCTGAATATTATTTTTGTGAGGTTCAGTGCGGCTGAAGCACGCTGTTAGGAATGAGCCTTTGTTGTGTAAACTAGGTGCGGCTGATGTAAAGGTGCGTGTAAAAGGGACTGAGCCTTTTTGTTATGTAGAGATAAAGCGGCCGAAATCGCTGCCAGGAAATGAGTCTTTGTTGTGTAGAATGGTTGACTGAGCCTATTATTATGTAGAGGTGGTGCGGCTTAAATCGCTGCCAGGAAATGAGTCTTTGTTGTGTAGAATGGTTGACTGAGCCTATTGTTATATAGAGGTGGTGCGGCTTAAATCGCTGCCAGGAATGCTCCAAATATGTGTAGTTAAATCGTTTTTGCATGGTTAATAACATCTTTCCAATGATTACTAAGTTTGTACCCATCATCACGGTTGAAATTATGTCTGTTTGTATATTTGGATGGCCTCGTGTACAAACCTTTGATGGTAGCCAGGAGGCTTGCAGAGCACTTTAGTCTCAGAAAAGACAATTTCATGAGCCCACAGCGTTGTAGCAATGATCGGCAACGGCGGAAGAATCAGTTTTGCCGTGTTTCAGATCTGACTTGTGCTCGGCATCGTAGGTCAGGCAGTGCCGACTAACCCGACCCGTTTATGTAATTACCCCGTGGGAGTTTCCGGTTATGTAGTTATCTTGTTGTGGTTACGTTTATATAGTTACCCCATTGTGGTCGTAGAATAAACGTGTTGCCTCTTGAGTTAAGTGTATCTGAACAGATTCACTTGCCTTCAAGACAGTGATATTTATAAATTTACCTATATTCAATGAGAAAACGGGTGAATTGGTGTCTTTTTGTTCACGTAAAGGCCTGGTCACAAAAGCAAAGTGTATGGGGAATAATAGCCATTTTCTATACTTTTTAGGCATAAGCAATTCAAAAAAGTAACACTTAGTGTAATGGTGCATCCTTTTGGGACATACTTTATGTAAAAAAAAAACATGTATCGTTCCCGATGACCACTGCAAAGTATGATCTTCAGTTTTGATTATAGTGTGCTGATGTTTAAAGGTGTATTGAAAAATGTTGATACTGCTACTGATACTCCTGCTGTTATGGAGTGACTCATCCAGCCAGCTATGGCTGCAAAGTTTGGTCACACATGTTATGGATAGTTGATTGTTAAATTTGAATCAGTTCCTATTATCACTGTTACATTGTTTTTATAGCTTTATTTTGGTGATTTTGAAAACGTTTTGGTTTAGCCATGTTTGTTTCTTGTAGTAGAGTTAGCCTGATAACTTTAATTTAATTTAGTCTTCGCTCATTTACCAGCTTCACATTCCTTATTGCCGTACAAATACTGGAGGAAGGGCCTTTGTTATTGATGCCCCCAGGGTCTGGAACGCTATCGCCAATAAACTACAACTTGGATCACTACCTGTGAGATCTTCACTCAAAACTGCACGGGGAAAGTGTAACACCCCTAGCTGCCACTGCTATTCAGTGGCCTGAAATCAAATGTTTCGCTCCGGATGACCGCTGCAAAGTATGATCTTGTGTTTTGATTATAGTGTGCTGATCTTAAAGGTGCATTGAAAATTTTTGATACTCCTGCTGTTATAGAGTGACTCATGCAGCCAGCTATGGCTGCAAAGTTTGGTAGTACATGTTATGTATATCGTTTATTGTAAAATTTCAATCACAGCTCCTATGATCACTGTTACATTGCATTCATAGCTTTATTTTTATTTCAAAAAGTTTTGGTTTAGCCATAATTGTGTGTTGTAGTACAGAGTTACTGAAAACTTTAATCTAAATTGTCTTATGGTTGTTATTGTTTGACTTGCATCCCACTGGGATTTTTGCACACAGCATTGATATACAGTTCTTTTTCTGGAAGACTTTGCTGTTTTTTCCTGGATTTCTCTGTTTGTGCATAGTCACTAAGATGTTTCTTGTTCATGTTTTGTTTGTTGCGGTTGCACCCGATTGAAGAGCCGAATGGCTCACAGGGCTATACCAAATAAATGAAACCGAATCTAAATTGTCTCATGGTTGTTATTGTTTGACTTGCATCCCACTGGGATTTTTGCACACGGCGTTGGAATATGGTGTTTTTCTGGAAGACTGTTTGTTTCTGTTGCGTGTAGTCACTTTAAGATGTTTCTTGTTCATGTTTGTTGCGGTTGCACCCGAGTCAAGAGCCGCATGGCTCACAGGGTTATACCTAATAAATTTAACTGAATGCTTTAGCGGGTTTTGGTTTATGGTGGGACCCCTATTTCAGGCGACACTCCTATTGACCATGTGCGGAATATAAGCAAGACCTCTGCCAGTATATTCCAAATGTATAGGGTTTACTAATAATTAAATGTCTAGACAAATCTTACATTGTCAAAGGGCAACAGGCTTACTACTTCCCCGGAGAAGTGCACGCATCACAACCACGATACCAACCTAAATGACCCTCGCAACAACACAACAACCAACACCGTCATACAACAACCCAATGACCACGGCTTTACCAACTTCCTCCACCACGAATGCTGGGGGAGAAAAACCTGCTGAGCAAAACCCCGAAGGCATGCCCGAAGCATCGCCCGGCTCAGAAACAGAACATTCTCAGTGGATCAGTCCCCTTTCCCCTAGAGCAGGATCAGTCCTGGCCATCTCGAGCAGGATCAGTCCCAGCCACCTCGAGCAGGATCAGCAGGCCACTTTGAACAGGATTAGTCATGGAATAAAATCCCGCCCGACTCAGTCTCCATCTCCAGCACAGCAGCCGCCTCAAACAAGACGAGGAGCGGAATGAAATCCCGCGCCCCCTTCCTTTGGTTCCCCGTGGCAGGGCCTTTTATTCAATCACACCCTTGCAACCACTTTTACACAAGTCCCTCACTTCTCCCCAATCAAAGAAACACCCTGCCCCCCAAAGCTATCACTTTGACTGCCACACTAAGTACCCAGGAACAAAAATTACGTTACATAGTGTAATCATCACTGGTGCTGACATGAGCAGAAATCGAACTCAGGTTGCCGGGTTTGAAACGCAGCGTGCTAACCGTACGCTACTTGGACACCTGCTGCCCCAACTACTCTGCTTTGTCCAAGAAGTCCACCCATACCTCCACCTTCACAACATGCTGGGGGTCGGTTCTCGCTCCGTGATAGTTTGGATTCTCCTCCTCCCGCTTCAAGCAACCTCCATCCACCCGAAAGTCTGGTCCTGGAGTTGAATATTGAGATTCTTTCTTCACTCCTTCTAATTTTACCTTCACTCCTTCACATTCCACCTTCACTTCTGGCCACGTTTCAACGTCGACATTCTCATCTGGTTCCCGTTTCACTGGAGACTGACTCATTGTAGAACTTTGACTCTCATTAAGCAATGTCACTTTGTGCTTCCCCTGGACCTGCTCTGGTCCGTTTCCAACTTCTGACCGTGAATTCGTTTGACTAGGCACGGTGCACTTAACGTGCTTCTCGTCAGAATGTGTTCTCTGATGCTTGTGAAGATATGCCGACCGTGTAAATGCCTTCCCGCACATGTTGCACTTGAAGGGTTTATCCCCTGTGTGTATTTTATGATGTGCATCAAGATT
This sequence comes from Lampetra planeri, assembly GCF_965212315.1. Taxonomy (NCBI): domain Eukaryota; kingdom Metazoa; phylum Chordata; class Hyperoartia; order Petromyzontiformes; family Petromyzontidae; genus Lampetra; species Lampetra planeri. Next base: position 3,952,862 of record NC_136167.1, read on the forward strand.
TGATTTCCGCGAAAATTTATTTCCACACATGGTGCACTTGAAGGGTTTAACTCCTGTGTGCATCTTCCCGTGTGCATCAAGATGTGCCGACTGCACAAACGCCTTCCCACACACGGTGCATTTGAAGGGCTTCTCGCCTGTGTGTATTTTCTTATGCTTGTGAAGATATGCCGACCGCGTAAATGCCTTCCCACACACGATGCACTTGAAGGGCTTATCGCCAGTGTGTGTCTTCATATGCAAGTCAAGATTTAATGACCATCCAAATGCCTTCCCACACACAGTGCACCTGAAGAGCTTCTCAGCAATGTGGATTTTGTGATGTCTGTTAAGAAGATAATTCTCTGCAAATCCTTTCCCGCAAACGGTGCACTTGAAGGGCTTATTGCCAGTGTGTATTGAATGATGTATTTCTAGAACTGATAACCGTGAAAATGACTTTCCACACACAGTGCACTTGAACATATTCTCTCTTGTGTGTATTTTCTGATGCACATCAAGATTTGATTTCCGTGAAAATGACTTTCCACACATGGTGCACTTGAAGGCTTTTTCTCCTGTGTGTGCTCGCTTACTCTTTGGTTCTTTCGGTGCTCGCTTGTTACAATTAGGAGTTCCTGACCATGCAAATGCTTTGCCAGGTACAGTGCACTTGAAGTGCTTCATCCCTGTGTGTGTTCTCTGATGCTTGTGAAGATACGATGACCGTGTATACGCCTTCCCACACACGGTGCACTTGAAAGGTTTTTCTCCCGTGTGCATCTTTTCATGTGCGTCAAGATGTGATGACTGTACAAACGCCTTTCCACACACGGTGCATTTGAAAGGCTTCTCGCCTGTGTGTATTTTCTGATGTCTTTTAAGAGTACCTGCACGCGTAAATGCTTTCCCACACACGGTGCACCTGAATGGCGTATCGCCAGTGTGCGTCTTCATATGCAAGTCAAGATTTGATGGCCATCCAAATGCCTTCCCACAAACAGTGCACCTGAAGAGCTTCTCGGCAATGTGGATTTTCTGATGCCTGGTAAGATGTGATGTCTCTGCAAATCCTTTTCCACATACGGTGCACTTCAAGGGCTTATCGCCAGTGTGTGTTGTATGATGTACGTTAAGAATTGACAAACGGCTAAACGACTTTCCGCACACGGTGCACTTGAACGGCTTCTCTCCTACGTGTATTCTCTGATGCACAAAAAGATTTGACGATTGTGTAAAGGACTTTCCACACACGGTGCACTTGAAGGGCTTCTCTCCCGTGTGCGTTGTCTGGTGTCTGCTAAGATTTGACAACTCTGCAAACACCATCCCACACACAGTGCACCTGAAAGGCTTCTCTCCTGTGTGTGTCTTCTCATGTCTGCTGAGATGTGATGACTGTGCGAACGCTATCCCACAAACGGTGCACTTGAAGGGCTGCTCGTCATTGTGTGTTTCCTGGTGATTCTTCATCGCACCGATGTCATCCATGCTGTACGTACACTTGCCGCATTGGTAACTCTTCACAACTGGCTGTGCCGAGTGTCTCTTCTCCATCAATGGGATTGATTCTGCAGATAGTCACAAATTTTCAACAATATACATCAATATGCATACGCATCACACTCTGTACGCTTACAGACAATATAGGAATACGTCACACACGAATACAGCTCACTATCACATCTTACGCCAGTGACTAGAAGATGCTAACTACCTCGCCTGGCATACAGTAGATTGTGGGTTCGATCCAGGCGCCAATGCCTGTTGTATATTTGGAATTGATATGTTCTACCCATGGTCGTGTGGATTTTTCTCTGGGTCCTCCAGTTTTTCCCTCCATATTTAGAATCCACGTCACACGTTTAGAGAATTTAGTTGCTATACATTTCCACATGATGAGCCACTTGATTGAGATATATTTTGTGGTCAGGTCGCTTCTGAATAAGATTTACATAGCTCAGTGGGCCTTAGCTGGTAAAATAAAAACAAAAACCATAGCCCAATGCGGCGGGTCCAGTTACATTTTTGAATATTGCCGCAATTGGAAAATCTGCAACCCGCAAACTTGAAGGGAAATGGGAAATCTCTGCTTTAATTCCTGGCTTGTAATACATAAAACCTTCCTGCTTTGATTTTTCCCTTACCCTGCACCGATCCAGACACAAAATGGGAAGTTTTTGAACGTAAAATATGATTAATATTTTATAGTGTGAAGTTGGCACAGTAGGGGTTACAGCTGGTACATCTACCGGTACTCTCAGTCAGCCAACCCATGGCACCTGGGTCTGTCCCCTGACCTGTCAGCGAGCCTTCAACACTTCACATGGCCTCAAAGTACACCTGGCCTGGTACAGGTGTGGTGCTGACATCACTGTCATTTAGTGAAGAATGGTGGTTGTTGTTGTTCTTGCATGCACGCCAAGTGTGTGTGCTATTGTGGTAACTCATTGCGCCCCTTCCGAAAAGCCAACAGGCATCAGAACTCACGGTAAGTGAATATAAAACAGTTACTTATTTAATGTTTATTTACTTACAGTATTTTTTTACAGTGTCACATGCAAATGTACAATATTTATTCTTGGTTATGAGTTTCACACTTCTTCCATTTTTGTTGAACTGTAACACTTTTCATAACACTGACCGGATGGGCATTTAAATACAGTATATTATCGTGGTCCTAATTACGAACCATTTTAATTAGGAACTATTTATGTCCATAAGTCCTGGACTGTCTGTATAGCCATAAAATACTGTTGGAGCAAGTGCTGTTAGCAAGCACCTATGAAGGCCTGCATAGGCAACAAGGGGTGGGTGGCCATCATCATGCCCGGGCGTCTGCGTCTCCCTAATTACGATGGTTACACATCACACCTGATACTTATTTGAGGCTGAGTCGACCTAGGGGAGGCTCAGGAACAGTTCAGATAATCATCACTAGCGTTGGCCGTGAGCGGGATTTGAACTCGGGTCTCTGGGTACGTAGGGCAGTACATTAACTACTGCACTACCGCTCCCCACGCTACAACACGAGAAAACTCACACAATGTACATACTCATTACACACTTGAACACAAAGTACACCAACAGAAAATATCCTGTTCGTGCAACTACTCATAGCCAGCACCTACTCATGCTGGCATGGCACACAGGGATGTAGCATGGCCAGTATCACACCGGGCTGTCATTGTCTCTCCGAAAATGTTTTTGAACTGCAAGAGGTAATCATTTAAGGCCGAGTAGACCCACGAGAGGTCCAGGACCGGTTCATATATTCACTGCCACAGATGTTGGCTGAATGGAAATCAAAAACTGTCCACGAAGTTAGTCTCAAAATGCGTTATACACTGCGCCACTGCTCCCCACATTACCCTCTCGCATGCTCGTGACAAAATGATACACAATCGAAAGACGGCCAGAGACAACTGCGGTCGGGCGTGGTTTTGGCCACAGACCCCCTAATGTATCATGCAACAGGGGGTCGCAAGTAGCACTTGCCCCAACAGTCTGTTAAGGCTATAGGGTGCATCTTTGTCTTTATCTTATGTGATGGAGTGGCGTTTGTATGCTCTACCCCTGTCTTGCGTGGGACTCGTCCAAGTTGTTTTGGTATCTTCTTATAGCTAAACCCACAAACAACGTCGCTGGTTTTGCCCACAACATGCCCTGTTGAAATACGAGACTGCTCAGGGAGGTAAAGCAGTAAGCCAGGCCGAAATAAATTACAAGCCAGGCCGAAATAAACTACAAGCAAAGCCAAACAGCGGAGCGGGCAAGCTGTTTTCTGGCTGGGACCTACATTGCCACATTTGAAAATTACAACCTCGACATCGATTCACAGTTACTACTCAATTGATATTCACACAAAATAAAGAAGCTAGGCTTTTTTGAGTAAACATAAGTAAAGAAAATGTTTGTCGGCCAATGCATGTTTTTTTTTCAAGAGCACGTGTGGTTAATGCAGGCTTGATGCCTTGAAAAAGGCATGTATTTTGTGTTTGAACATTTTAATACCTATTCTTGGGTTTTTCGGTAAAGTCACGTAGGTAAAAAAATGTAATTAATAAAAGTAAAATGAAATAAAAAATAAAATAAAAATCACGACGTTTCGGAGGCAACACAAGCTTCCGTCTTCAGGTGGAACCGTCACAGCACGCTTGCTGTATCAAGTAAATTTACTTCGTGATTTTTTATTTTATTTAACTTTTATTAATTTTAATTTTTTACCTACGTGACTTTACCGAAAAAACCTAAGAATATTAATCCTTGCAGTCACGAAAGCTTCAAATCTAGAATTTTAGTACCTGTTTTATTTCCAAAAAGGGTCAAAACCTATTCTTATCGTTTCATGATTTTGATACTGGCAAAAAGGTCCCAAAGATAAAATTGCTCAACCCGTGCTATAAATGCTCTGAAACGTGCATAAAGAAGGCTGCCTCTGGTGTCGGCTAATCAGTTACAAAGACAATGCATATATTATCAAAGTATGTTTTGCCACAATACGTGTGGTTAATGCTGATTTGATGCCTTACAAAAGGTTCGTCAGCTCGTCAGCTTTGATGTAGTATCTTTGTTTACCAAAGTCCCAGTACCGGACACCCTAACAATAATTGAGGACTTAGTCCAACATGGATTGAATTCTGATGTACCTGCGCTGGTTAGGCATTGCCTCACCAACACCTATTTTACCTGGAATGGCACCTTCTACAAACAGAATGAGGGTACCCCTATGGGCTCCCCCTTGTCACCAGTTATAGCCAACATGTTCATGGAAAAGTTTGAATCAGACGCCATCCAGACATCCACCCTGCGTCCTTCCCTGTGGAAGAGATATGTGGATGACACTTTCGTCATCTGGCCACATGGCCTCCCAGCATTGAACCACTTCTTGGACCACATCAATTCTAGACACCCATCTATCAGATTCACCATGGAAGTGGAGAAAGACGGTAAACTACCATTCTTGGATATTCTGTTTAAGAGGAGGCTTGACGGATCCTTGGGACATTCTGTCTACAGGAAAGCCACCCACACAAATTCCTACTTGAAACCGGATTCCCACCACCACCCATCTCAAAAGAATTCTCTCATCAAAACGCTATACCACAGAGCCCATGGCATTTCTGACCAACACCACCTGATTGATGAATTAAGACATGTACATCGGGCCCTCAGGATGAACGGATACTCTGACCGCACTATCCGCCAAGCTGTCTCTCCCACCACACAGAAACAACCACATGAAACTCCGACCAAAACTATCACGTTACCATACATAGCATGCGTGACCAAAAAGATCTCCAAAATTCTAAACAAACATAAGATCCAAGTCCGATTCAGTACAGTGCATAAAATCCGTGATCTGATTCCATCTGTGAAGGATGTCGTTCCTGACTTACAGTATCCTGGAGTCTACAAATTGAGTTGCATTTGTGGTGATTGCTACATTGGAGAAACAAAACGTCATGTTGCTGATCGTGTCCGCGAGCACAAGTCAGATCTGAAACACGGCAGAACTGATTCTTCGGCCGTTGCCGATCATTGCTACAACTCGGCGGGCTCTCATGAAATTGTCTTTTCCGAGACCAAGGTTCTCTGAAAACCTCCGGGCTACCATCAAAGGTTTGTACACGAAGCCATACAAATATACAAACACAGACATAATTTCAACCGTGATGATGGGTACAAACTCAGTAATCACTGGAAAGATGTTATTAACCACGCAAAAAAGACTTAATTACACTTTTTGGACCATCTTATCTGACAGGCACTATTTTAATTTACTTCACCGAGTGTTAACATCCACAGTGTTTAACAGTAATCTCTTCATTGTTCTTTGATCACCGCTCGCCACGTTTCCATTCATTGTGTTGAGCACTACGTGATGTCTTTGATCACCGCTCGCCCTCCGTCCCGGCGCGTCTCCATTCATTGTGTTGAGCACTATTTTACTGTACTTTACCGAGTGTTAACATCCCCAGTTATTTTAACAGTACTCTCTTCATTGTTCAGCCAGCATTGGTATAAACATGGGCATTTTCGTTCTTTTGTCTATCATGTGTATCAGACCCCCCCCTCCCCCTCTCTCTCCATTGTGTTGGCGTGTGCAGTAATTGGCCGCTTGCGCACAAGCGCTTCCACGTCCATTGCCCACCCTTTTGGCCTCGCCCCCCCTCCCTCCCGATACGTTCCTTTCATTGGCTACCATAGTCTGATGAGCTCACCCCTCCCTCTCCCTCCCCCCTCAACTCGCTTTTAAGGGATTACATCTTGAATCATTGCCTCACTTGATACAGCTAATCTGGCTGTGACGGTCCCACCTGATGATGGAGACTTGTGTTGCCTCCGAAACGTCGTGATTTTTGTTTTTATTTTATTTTACTTTCTACGTGACTTTACCGAAAAAACCTAAGAAGATGATTCCTTGCAGTCACGAAAGCTTCAAATCTAGAATTACTGCGTGCAGTCTTTGATCGCCGCTCGCCCTCCGTCCCGACACGTCTCCATTCATTATGTTGAGCACTGCGTGCAGTCTTTGATCACCGCTCCTCCTCCCTCCCGATACGTTTCCATTCATTGGCTACCACAGCCTGATAAGCTCTCCCCCCTCTCCACCTCCCTTCAACTTGCTTATAAGGGATTACATCTTGAATCATTGCTTCACTTGATGCAGCTAATTCGGCTGTGACGGTCCCACCTGATGACGGAGACTTGTGTTGCCTCCGAAACGTCGTGAATTTTATTTTTGTTTTGTTTTATTTTACTTTCATTAATTTTAATGTTTTTACCTACGTGACTTTACCGAAAAAACCTGAGAATATAATTACAAAAGGTTGTTTGAACATGTTAATACTGTACCTGTTTTATTATAAGAAAGGTTTGTATGATCTCACCCTGGTCTACAGCGTGAGAGAGAGTAGAGTTCGTATGATTTCCCATTCTACAAAGAGGGCGATTGAGTGCAGTTTGTATATTTTCCAGCTGTTCTACAGATTGAGAAAGATTGGAGTTTGTATGGTCTCCCCCCATGTGCTGCAGAGTGAGTGGAGTTTATAAGTTCTCCCCGTTATCGAGTGAGAGTGGAGTTTGTATGATCTACCCATGATCTACAGAAGGAGTGGAATTTGTATGATCTTCCCCTACGCTTTGGTTATTTCGGTAACGTCACGTAGGTATAAAAAATACATTAAATCACGACGTTTCGATTGCAACACAAGCAATCATCAGGTGGAAAAACCACAGCAAATATTTATTGCTGTGGTTTTTCCGCCTGACGATTGCTTGTGTTGCAATCGAAACGTCGTGATTTAATTTATTTTCTACCTACGTGACTTTACCGAAAGAACCAAAGAGTATGGATCCCTGCAGTCACGAAAACGTCAAATCTAGATTGATCTTCCCCTGTTCTCTGCTTTCCTCCCAAAGTAAAACAAACCCCATACACAGCGATGGAACTCTGCTGCATTACGATTCGCAGCGGACGCTCCGTATCGCAGGCCGCATCGCCGTGACCTCCTCTATGGCATGCCTGGGCAAAGGTCATTGGACGTGATAAGACATTTTCACTGCAGGGCCATTCTTAAAGACAAGGCAACCGTCCCCATAGATCTGCTCATTTGTCTGAACTCTTGTGGCATGGCTAGGCCTGCATCTCTAGGCCTCACGCTAACATGTTACAACCCATACTTGCTGCTACTCAATTGATATCCCTACGAGCGAGACAGAGAAGGAGCGAGGCTGTACCTGATGAAACAACAACAACCATCAAAGACAAATATCCCCCGTATAGCTTTAAGAGACTGTAAGGGGCAAGTGCTGTTAGCGAGCACAACAACCATCATCACCACCACAACAACCAACACCACCACCACGATGTGAACTTCTCACCTCGGGTGAGAGCGGCGGCAGCAGCAGCAGCAGCAGAGAGATCCACGGAGTCGACTCCCTGACACCATCGATCTAAATAAACTCAAACTCGACAAGAACTCTCCTCGCCATTACCAATCGCCGCTGTTCGGCACAAAGGGGCCGGCGGCACTACCACGCACGAGACCGCCTGTACCAGGCCAGGTGCATCACTCGGCGTGACGTCACCACTCCGCGTGACGTAATCGGAGGCGTACACCACCAGTGACGGCATGTCACCCCCACCCGTCAACCGCGCGGTACGTCACGTCTCCTTGGACACTGCCAATTTCCGTTAAAATAACATCCTTATTTGGGCAAAGCGACGCCCAATCACTCCATGTATGGGCCTGCATCATTAACATAATTTATTCAGTTAAACAGCTGCTCAGTGGGGGTCGTGTCCCCGCAAGTGACGTCATGTCATGTCCCCCTCCGCGCGCTTCCACGTGACGTCACGTGATCTGAGGAGCTGCCCGTTTTGCTGGTCACTTGCCGAGGTGGGAAGTCCACACCGTGGTGGTGGTGTTGTAGTGGTTGTGGTGGTGTTGTAGTGGTTGTGGTGTTGTAGTGGTTGTGGTGTTGTAGTGGTTGTGGTGGTGGTGGTGTTGTAGTGGTTGTGGTGGTGGTGTTGTAGTGGTTGTGGTGTTGTAGTGGTTGTGGTGTTGTAGTGGTGGTGTTGTAGTGGTTGTGGTGGTGTTGTAGTGGTTGTGGTGGTGTTGTAGTGGTTGTGGTGTTGTAGTGGTTGTGGTGGTGTTGTAGTGGTTGTGGTGGTGTTGTAGTGGTTGTGGTGGTGTTGTGGTTGTGGTGGTGTTGTAGTGGTTGTGGTGGTGGTGTTGTAGTGGTTGTGGTGGTGGTGTTGTAGTGGTGGTGTTGTAGTGGTTGTGGTGGTGTTGTAGTGGTTGTGGTGGTGTTGTAGTGGTTGTGGTGTTGTAGTGGTTGTGGTGTTGTAGTGGTTTTGGTGTTGTAGTGGTTGTGGTGGTGGTGTTGTAGTGGTTGTAGTGGTGGTGTTGTAGTGGTTGTGGTGGTGTTGTAGTGGTTGTGGTGGTGTTGTAGTGGTTGTGGTGGTGTTGTAGTGGTTGTGGTGGTGGTGTTGTGGTTGTGGTGGTGGTGTTGTAGTGGTTGTGGTGGTGGTGTTGTAGTGGTGGTGTTGTAGTGGTTGTGGTGGTGTTGTAGTGGTTGTGGTGTTGTAGTGGTTGTGGTGGTGTTGTAGTGGTTTTGGTGTTGTAGTGGTTGTGGTGGTGGTGTTGTAGTGGTTGTGGTGGTGTTGTAGTGGTTGTAGTGGTGGTGTTGTAGTGGTTGTGGTGTTGTAGTAGTGGTTGTGTTCTGGCGAATTGCCCGATGATGCTGGATGTAATTGGCCGATGATGCTGGATGTAATTACCAGCGAAACGTCGTACTAAAAAAACTGTAAATGTTGTGGATTCACTATTCAACACACCGGTGGGCTAAAGTAGTGAACTATTTGTCTTTTGTCAACGTGACACTTTTTTGCTGATTGGCCGTGTCGGGTGGTGGAGGGTTACGACACATTTATAAATAACGCGATCTAACCCAAAACGTTTATTATGTCTAGCAATAGTCTGCAAGCATTGATGGGCTCCATTTGCACTGATAGCGTTTCTCCATTGTTGCAATGTCCTGATGAAATCACTCGCCATGCTCGTCGCTCACTGCTCCGCAGTTCGGTGGGAAAAAATCTAGATGAGAGTGCAAAAAATGTATCTTTAGTGACATGTTGCAACCAAGTCTTTTGCATGTCTTGAGGTTTTCCACCAACTCCCTGTAGTTGTGTGCCTTGTTGTTTCCAAGAAAATGTATTGCCACTAACTGGAAGGTTTTCCATGCCGTCTTTTCCTTGCCACGCAGTGCACTGTCAAGTGCATCATCTCGAAGAAGTTCACGAATCTGAGGACCAACAAAGACCACCTTCCTTTATTTTAGCTTCACTTAACCTTGGGAAATTTCCACGGAGGTATTTGAAAGCTGCTTGTGTTTTGTCCATGGCTTTGATAAAGTTCTTCATCAGACCCAGCTTGATGTGTAAGGGTGGTAACAAAATATTCCTTGATTCAACAAGTGGTGGATGCTGAACACTTTTTCTCCCAGGCTCCAATGACTGTCGGAATGGCCAATCTATCTTGATGTTGGTTCATGTTGTCATAGGTTTCCTTCATATGGACTGCATGATCAACTGGAATTGATGGCAAAACATTGCCATTATGCAACTTTAAGACTCATCCTCGATTAATCAATGGACAGTCTCTACTCATCTGGATCATGAACGATGTTGAGGGCTGCCATCACACCATCGATGTTGTTGCAGGCTACAAGATTACCTTCCATGAAGAATAATGGGACAATTTCCTTTTGACGGCCGTGGCACATGGATACCCTAACATCACCTGCCACGAGATTCCACTGCTGCAGTCTGCAGCCCAACAGCTCTGCCTTACTCTTGGGTAGGTAACATTTTTGACAAGGTCTTTCAGTTCACCTTGTGTTGAGGTGTGGTTCAGAGGAGGGGGATGGGAGAAAATCTGGATCATGTGACCTTGATGGTTCAAGTGAGTGATTCTGGTACATCAGGAACCAGCAGTCCTCCGTGGGGAACTGGGCGTATAGCTGATGGAATGTTTGGAAAATGCACAGTCCACTTTTTTTTCTTTGACACCTCCAACTGGAGGCGCCATGCAGAAGTAACAATTGCTGATATGACCTGTTGGCTTTCTCCAAATCATTGGTACTGCAAAAGGCATAGATTTATTTTTCTTGTTCAACAACTGGCGAAGCTTTGTTGCAAAAGTGTAGTGACGTATATTGGGTCACTACGGCACTCATCGCCAGTTACTAATGAGAACTGGAGTGTAGATAGCCCTCTGTGGCAGCAGGGTGTGCTATGGCACCAAAGAGGGTCCCTGAGGGGCATAGCTCTGGTGGCTGGCGGGGTGAGGGCATGTCAGGACGTAGCAGCCTGATTGGCTGGCGTGGACATGTGACCGGACAGAGCAAGGATGTGGACCAAGGGTAAAGGTAATGGGACACGTGGTATAGAGCCCGCGGTCTTCTGGTAAGTGCCAGAAGGGAGGCATGGTCAAGGCGGAGCGAGGCCACACTGGAGGGCATAAAAGCCAGGTCCCGGAGTCCAATCAGGGCTGTGGAACCCGCTGTGCTACGTCTCTTCAGTCTTCGCGCTCCGCATCGTGGGTCAGGCAGTGTGTTAACTGACCTGACCCGGTTATATAGTTACCCCGTGTTGGTTACCACTATAGTATCCCAGTTGTGTGGTTATGTAGTTACCCCATGGTGGTTGCCACCTATATAGTTATCCCGTGTACGTTTATATAGTTACCCCGTTGTGGTCAGGAAATAAACGTGTTGTCTTCGAAGTCAAGTGTGTCTATATTTTTTGGTTCTTTCGATAAGTCACGTAGGTAGAAATAAAACAATAAATCACGACGTTTCGATAGCAACACAAGCCATCGTCTTCAGGTGAAGATCGCGACAGCCACGATGTCTGCTGCGAGCAGCACGATGTCTGCTGCCTTGTGAAGAGAAGCTGTTACCAGCAAGAGTTTTTAAAAAGTTTTTGAGACAAATGTAGCCGAAGTAGTGTTAATGGGGAATTATAGTGTAAAGGTAATAAATAGCGTGGCATGTTAAAGGAAATTAACTTAGATTAGCATGTTGGATTATAGTGTCCACGGGCAGGTGTTTTAACTCCGCGTGGCAATGGCCAGCAATACAGAATGTCCCTTGGGGACGGCGCTAACAAAGGGGGCCCAGTTACTCGGTATGTGGGTGCCAGGAAAGAGCAGCCCAACGCGGTGGAGGAGGGAGAGGAACGGGTGGACGTTGCCTGTGATCGATTCTTGGGTTGAACATGATTGGATTGCACTGATAGAAACTCTGATCCTTGAAAAATCTGGACATATCCCCATCAAGGTTTCTGTGGTTAGGTCACGTAGTCCACATGCCCAGCCACCACATGCCCAAGCAGCTTCTGTTTGAGAGGGGGCTAAACGGGCATGGCGCAGGTTAGAGAAGAGGTGCCCTGTTACGGAGGATGTGGAGCCGAGTGAACTTGTTGATGACTGGTACCAGAGGTGTAAAGATTGGTTTCTATGGAGGAGGCTCATAAAGGACACTCATTGGCACTTCGAGGCAGTTGTCCTCCAGCAACAGTGGAGGGCGGAGAAGCAATGCTGACAACGGAGAGCCGGGTGGATAAAACGCAGCGAGGTGACATAGTGGGGGCACAGGTGGTGCATCTGCCAGTCACCTCAGTCAACCGATGGCACCTGGGTCTGTTCTGTGACTTTCCGGCGGGCCTTGGACAATTCATGTGGCTTTAAAGTGCACCTAGCATAGCACATAAACTGTGGAGAAATCCCATGTGTAGTCGGCCCCTCTCCTGTAAATCGTAAAAAGGGGACAGGTCGGCTAACTAGACAACAATAACAGAGGTCGGAAAAGATAAGTAGATACTCTGCATTGTGTTCTGTCTTCCGGAGAAGTGGGCGACTCCACAAAAGATGGGTGCCAGGGGTTTGTGAAATGGCAGCACTTTACTTCAAAATGTTCTTCTGAGGAGCATTTGCGTATCTGCAACCATGACCAGACACCCCTATCACCCTCCACGTCACACAACACCTCAGCTCAGTCCCTCAGCATAGAATCTACTCCAAATGTAAATAATAATATCAACCGCTTAAATCTAAAAACTTGGAAACATTTTTTAACAAGAAATATTTCCATATTTAACATCAAACATCTGCCCAAAAGATGTGCTTCCTACATTTTCTACAGTCCCTAATTATACTGCATTAACGAAACAATATGCACTCGTATAATTAATAATACCGCACCCCCCCCCCCCCCCCAATTGTTATGTAAATTAGGGACATATTACTGACAATAGACATGAAACCATTATTCTTTCTTATATCCGAATCAAGGGTGGCTATTTTTTTTATGAACAGCACAATGCAACACAGTAACACTAAATGTAATCAACTATCACAAAAACTACTTCTATTTTCATTACTAAAACATTCTAAGAATATTCCAACTCAGTTATATCTATTGATTCAAGTTAGATTAATCAAAATAAGCAAGTTATTAACACGCATGAACATAATTGAATAACTATCACCAAGCTGTGAAGTTGAAGAAGGTGGCTTTCCGAGCTATGCTTGAAAAATTTAAAAAGGTCTCCCAACTCGATTGAGAGGTATCGGCTTGCCAAGACGGCGGAAGTTGTGGCAGTTGCTGAACCTAAAGTCCACATGGAAGAGTTTGGAGAGGCCGTGGAGAGGGACTACCGGGCAGCCTCAAATATGTTCTGGGGTGGGGTCGACGGGACGTGGCCCATGCTGTTTTTAGTGAGGGTGGCGTAACATTGACCTCAACTAAGGAGATAGTCGAGAGGTGGAAGGAACACTTTAAGGAGCTTCTCAAACCGGTGGACGTGCCCTCCTCACAGATATTCGAGGGGTCATGGGAGTATGCTTCTCTAGTCTACCTCTCTGTAGACTTGGAGAAAGCATATGACCGTGTTCCCCGCAATGCCTTGTGTGCGCTATCTGTTCCTCTATTCCCAAAGTGACAGCTGTATCAGTATTCTTGGTTTTAATTCAAAGTCATTCACTTTGGGTGTTGGACTCCACCAAGGGTGTCTTGTCTCCACTCCTGTTTGTGATTTTCATAGACGGGATATCAAGGCGCAGCCGAGATATGGAGAGTATCCAGTACTGGGGTATGGAGGTGGCGTCGCTGCTTTTTGCAGATAATGTTATCCTCTGCCTCATCGGTCTGTGATCTTCAGCATGCACTTTAACAGTTTGATGCCGAGTGTAAAGCGGCTGGGATGAGGATTTGCATCTCCAAATCAGAGGTAATGGTTCACTCTCGGAAAACGGAGGATTATTCTTTCCAGGTGAGGTGGGAACAGCTGCCCTGAGTGAAACGTTTAGGTACAGTAGAACCTCTGGTCACGAACGCTTCTGACCACGACCAAATCGGGTTCCGACTAAAAAATTCACAAATTCTTTGAATCTGGTCACGAACACATACTCGGGTGGCGATCAAACACGTCCGCGGCCGATTTCCCCTTGGTCCCCGGCAACAACTCCCCACTCCGCTCACCTAAATGCTAATTTCCCGAGTCCTCTCCGTGAGTCTCTTCAAGCTCTCGCCAGGCTGGCGCCTGTTGGCCCATCAATCAACTCTCATCTCCCATCTCCCTGGCAACACCTCCGGTCTCAACGTGCACAACCGGTCGACCCTGTTTGCACCTGCTTCGCCCCTTGCAACTGGCGGTTTGTCCATGCAAATCTCACGCGCACCTGTTTGCTCTCAGTTGCCCTCGGTTAACTATGCGCACCGCGTATTTCACTACTCTACATCATCCCACCCCTTGAATAAAAACGCAGCCGTCCTAGCTGTCAATATATGCAAACGTGCGCCTATGTGTCGTGACTGACCCATTAACTAGCATAATCGTAAGCAGTGACCGTGGAAGAGCAACGAACAAAAACAATAAACAGTAACAAAAGAAATGTGACGGCATGAACAAACCGTCCTAATTAACGAGAAGTGCGGCAGGACCGTCCCCGCGGGTAGAGACAATTTCGCTCGGGCGTGAAGAATGGTCCCGCTGCAGGACTCATCGCACCGTCCGTGGCCATTAGGCTCTCCGGTCCTCCTTACGTCCCGTTTCCTCAGGCGTGGCGGTCGGCGCGCCAGACACATCAGACATTGGCCGTAAGGGACGTGGAGATGAATCGACAGGACCGGTCGAGACGTATCTTTTTAACCGTGACCGATGCACGAACCAGCGCCGCTGGCCCAACCGAATACGCACACACTGCGGCCGCCGGACCTCAAAAACCGCGACTGGTCCTTGCCAAGGACGGTACAGTTTTTGGGACGTGCCTATGGGCACTTAAGGGCAATGAAACCACACCATGTCCCCCTCTTTCCAAGGCACCCCCTGCCCTCCCTGTTCCCGCAGCCGCTCGTTCCCGGCCTGCCTGCGGGCAGAGTTGCTCCTAGCGGCCTCGTGGGCCAACCGCAGCTGCTCAAGCGTTTGCGACATGGGGTTCGGCACCACCGACCCCTTCCGAGGAGGGCGCAATCCCAACTGAACCTGCACTGGGGGTTCGGGCTCCCTCCCATACATCAAATAGAATGGCGAGAATCCTGTCGAGGAATGAGGAGCTAGTCTGTAAGCAGCTAGGACCCCTGGAATGTGAAGATCCCAGTCCGACTGGCCCATGGTCACTTGCTGGCATAGCATGGCAGTGAGGGTCCTGTGTAACCGCTCGACCATCCCATCAGTTTGCGGATGATATGGTGATTTGAAGCTTTCGTGACTGCAAGGATTCATATTCTTAGGTTTTTTCGGTAAAGTCACGTAGGTAAAACATTAAAATTAATAAAAGTAAAATAAAATAAAAATCACGACGTTTCGGAAGCAACACAAGCTTCCGTCTTCAGGTGGAACCGTCACAGCCCGACGCATTATCAAAACACTGGGCCGCCGAGGCGTGCGCCAGGACAGCGCCCACCTGAATCACAACCGGCGCATGCCCCGCATGAAGAACTTGTAGGAATGGCATCTGCTCGGCGGATACAAGTCATAGCCCCCGCCAGGGAAGGAGATCGTGACACGGCATTAGAAGGGGTTAGAAGAATCTCCTCTTCCAGGCCTGGTAAAGGCAACTCTTTGCACAATCGCAATGGCACGAGCATTTGAGAACCCGGAGGTACTTTAACGGTGTGGCTAGCCATCACATGAATGACAGCATTCTGCGATGGCTGTTGACCAGGGGAGTTCAGAAACAGCAACCACTGTCCCGATGGTAATTCAATACACCCCTGGTCGATGAGAATTTTCAAGGGCATCCTGCCTAGAAAATTGGTGCCCAGCAAACAGGGCATGGCCAATGTCCGTGAAACCAATATCTAGCCTTCCAAAAGATTTCCCCAATTTGCACAGAGGCCAACATCTGATCCATTATACCCAGACTCCCCCTGTTAGCCGCTACACAAGCGCTCTCCATGGGGGCAAGATGATCGGACGAAGGAAACGTACAAAACACAGCCTCGGAGACCATAGTTGCAACGGCCCGTGTCTATCAACCGACGAACCTGGATCCCCTGAATCAACCCCATAATACCATCATCATTAGACCTCCTTTGCTAGTACCAAAATATAATAATAGGGGTTTTCCCCTTTTTTCTGTCAACAAAACTGAAACCTTTTAACAAGGATTCATGTCTGCATTAACCACAATACTTGCAGTCAAATGCAAACAAAAAACACACTATGATAATATATGCATTGTCCTTGAAACTGATTGGTCCACACCAAGGGACGGCTTTCTTTTGAGCCTCGACCCAATTGGTGCTCGACCAGAGGACGCCAACCCCATAATAGTCGAAGAACCCGCCGCGGCGCCCACTACGCGATGAGCCAGTGTGTTCCACTGCGCGACGCCGCGTGGCCAATACGCTAACGACCACACACCCCATGTGCGAGTCGCAACGGGATGCGGTTTTACAAGATGAGTCCGCACGCGACCTATGCTAGATGGATGGGACAAAAACGGCCGTGTGTCTGATGCATCCGGATTCGGCTGTGGATTGCGGGAGATGTTGTTGAAGCCGGAGGATGGATGCAGAGAGAATCCTCCGGTCCCGCAACGGCAGTCGACGGCGATGTGGCCCGTGCAGCCGCACCTGTAGCAGGTATGGTAAGGATGCCCAGGCGGCTGGCTCAGCCTGGGGCGCCATTCCCGTGCTGATGGGCGCAGGCCAGCGCTCCTTCCCTCCGTTCACGGGACGAAGGAGGCACACGCCTGCTCGTCCACGTCCGGCTTCGTTGCACCGGCCGCCACCGCCAGCCAGTCTTTAAGGTTGAGGACAGCACTGCGATATGCCAGCGGCGTCTCGCTCTCACCCCATTTCCGCAGCCTGAATCGTCTCCAAACATTAGACGGGGGATCAAAAATAGTGGCCATTTCGGTGTAGACGTGCGCGAGGGTCGCTCTATCCAACTCGGGGATGGTGAAAAAGGCGGCTAACGAGTTGTCGTCGAGGGCCGTGGGAAGAGCTTGAAGTGCCTCCTGGGATGTCCATCCCACTAAGATGTAGGCGGCCTCGAATCGACGACGAAAAGCCGTCCCATCTCCTCCTGTAGCAGTGAACTGACGCACCGGCGGCAGCTGTTGGAACTTGGGAACGACTTCCACCTTGGAAGCCGGCGGCTGCTGCTGCAGCACGGGCCAATCGCCAGAAATGGCGGATGAGTTGAACATGGCTGCAGTCCCGGAAATGGTGGGAAGGTCCAGCGCTCCAGTCGCCTCAGTCATGACAGCAGTGGGAAGCGCGTCTTGGTGTCCAGTTGAAGTCGCAGAAGTCATCCGCTCTAAAAGATGAGTGGCGGCCGACAGAAACCTCCCCAGGTGACCGGCGATGTCCAGCCAGCTCTGCGGAGGTGGCTGGTTGGACTCACCATGCATTCCTGAGTCGATTGAAGCCCGTCATCGTAGCGGGCGCTCGGAGCTCCGGCAACCGGAGCTGTTGGAGGGACATCTTGCTCGGCGTCATCGTTGGATGCAACAGGTGGGTTTTTAAGTTTCATTGCCGACTTGGGACTTGACGGCGAGGGTTCGTTGGCAATTCTTACACCAAATGTAGGGTCTTCAAAACTTAATCACACCGACACGTTGTAACAAGTCACCTGCTTACACTTTATTCACCTATTCTTGCACCAGTTGTAGGCACTCCTATAACTATCTATACGGTCACTTGTTTAACTTCTCCCCACTCTTATCTACCTTGCACCTCACTTATCCTGCACTCAGTAGCTCTGCTCTCAGCGACTCCGCACACAGCATCTCCGCACAAAGCGTCTCCGCACACAGCGAATCTACATCTCCACCGCTGCCCCAACCTACGCTCTCCTCAGACCCGCTCACCTGTCTGTCCTGGGCGGGAGGATCAGCAAACACCCGCCCGGCAACGGCGTGAGGGTTGAGGTCCCGTTGACAGCTGGAGTGGCAGCGGCGAGATGTCTTCACTCTTGGTCCACGGCAACAACTCCCTGCTGCGCTCACGCACACGCCCTTATATCCCCCTGCTAATTTCCCGAGTCCTCTCGTGCGTCTCTTTAAGCTCTCACCAGGCTGGCGCCTGTTGGCCCATCAATCAACCTTTACCTCCCGTCTCCCTGGTAACACATCTGGTCTCAATGTGCACAACCAGTTAAACCCGTTTGCACCTGCTTTGTCCCTTACTACTGCCAGTTTGTCCGTGCAAACCTCACATGCACCTGTTTGCCCTCAGTTGCCCTTGGTTAACTGTGCGCACCGCGTATTTCACTGCTCTACACTATTATTTACTATGTGCTGCACGCTTTACACTGCACTATAAACCATAACTACACTGCGCATGGCGAGTGTGCATAGCCAGCAGGTGGGGTGTACAATAGGCTTCCAGACCCCTGCTGTTACCATCGTATAAAATGTAAAGTTATGTCAGGCTAAGACCATTAAAATGAAACTCAAATGGATTCAAACTAAAACAAGTGCAGCAGGTAGCCCTGACATTAAATATTTTTTATATTAATATGAAATTGCTTAACTTTTTTGTATTAAAGTGCATTTAAAAAGCAATTACAAAAACATCACGGCCACACCTGGCAGTCATTTTAATAGCAATGTCCAACAGTTAAAATGTATATGTAATCATTTCATACATATCAAAATATGCCCCTAAATAATGCATTCCATATCGACTAATTTTCTTCTGCAATTAATTACATCATAAGTACAGAAAGCTCATCTCCAATTGGATGACATCTACACCTGTATGTGAATGCTATGGAACATCGGTCTCAAACTCTCGGTTACACATCTTCTCTGGACGCAATTTCACACATGCTGGCTGTGGCAGTTAGAGTGATAGCTTTGGGGGCAGGGTGTCTTTTGATTGAGCGAGGGACGCGCGGGGGTGGCTTTGTGCGAAAGTGGTTGCAGCAGAGGTGGGACAAAGTCATTGTTATGCAAGTCCAAGTCGAGTCGCAAGTCATCAAATTCATGACTCGAGTCTGACTCGAGTCCAAGTCACATGACTCGAGTCCACATCTCATAGGTGGGACAAAGTCATTGTTATGCAAGTCCAAGTCGAGTCGCAAGTCATCAAATTCATGACTCGAGTCTGACTCGAGTCCAAGTCACATGACTCGAGTCCACATCTCATAGGTGGGACAAAGTCATTGTTATGCAAGTCCAAGTCGAGTCGCAAGTCATCAAATTCATGACTCGAGTCTGACTCGAGTCCAAGTCACATGACTCGAGTCCACACCTCTGGGTTGCAGGTGTGCGGGGGATTAGATCAGCTCGGGAGCACGAGGGTTTGGACTCATGGGCATGCCGTGCTAATCAATATGGAAAAAAAAAACAAGGGTGCGACTCAATAAAGGGTACGCTGCGGAGACTGTAGGGGTGGGGATTCCATTCCGCTCATCCTGCTCGATGCGGCTGCCGTGCTGGAGACGTGAGACTGTGCCGACCACGGGGAAACTCCTCCTCCCCAGCCGTGCTGGTGAGTCAGCACCGCAACCATCGCCTTGGAGTCCAGCCTGGGGGTGATAACCACTTGCTGGCTGGTGGGCGCGATCGACTGGGGTTCTGCGGTGGACGGTTGGTCAATTTACTAGTGGGTCGTCCTCTGCTACAATTGTTTTTGGGGCCAGGGGTGGGGAATCACGGGGAACCACCTGCTGCTGCCGTGAAGGGAACGCTTAGTGAGGACCGCGGGGCGTCGACAGCTGGGACATATGTGGGGAGGAAGGGAGGTGATCCTCTGAGGTGGTACTTGGAACGGTTTGTTTGGTCCATTCCAGAGACGGGTGATACATTGTGCGTGCCTTTGGGGATTGCTTGTGGTGGAGGAAATCTGTGAAGCCGTGGTCAGCGGGTTGTTGTGCTGCTGCGAAGACCATTTGGGTTGGTATAATTGCTCGTGATGTGTGCACTCCTCCGGAGAAGTTGCAGGCCTGTTACCATTTGACAATTTATAACTTATAAAATGTTAATTCTAAGTAAACACTATAAATCTGGAATATACGGCCGCAGTGGTCTTTGTTATATTCCGCACACGGGCATTTGGGGCGTCGCGTGAAACAGGGGCCCCACTATAATCTAAACCACAGCGATGCTAGCTAGGGTTTCGGGTATAGACCGAAACCCTCTAAAGCATGTCCCAAAAAGATGCACCGTTGTACTGGCCCCTCCTCAGCTATGTTCGAAAAGTTCACGCACACCTCCACAAACTCCTGGGGATCAGAATTATCCTGCTTCACGCTGCCTCCATCGACTTGTAGGTCGGTTCCTGGAGTCGAATTTTGATCTTAAAATTTCACCGTCACTCCTGGCCATGTTGCCAAGACATAATTTTTACTGGTTCTTGTTTCATAAGAGATGGGCTCATTGCAGCACTTTCAATTTCAAAAAAATGTATTTCACCTTCTCCACTGTGTACACTCTGTAAGTGTGTGTGTTGCGCAGCACGCTAACCGCTCCAGGACCGCTCCCCCAAAAACTCCACCCACACCTCCACATCCACAAACTCCTGGGAGTCGCCTCGCTCTCCCTCAAAATCCTCCTGCTTCTCCTGCTTCACGCTGTCTTTATCCACCTGGAGGCCGGGTTCTGGAGTAAAATATTCATCTTCACATTCCACCTTCACTACTGGTGATGTTGCCAAGCTGGGGTTGTCTTCTAGTTCTTGTTTCACGCGAGATGGGATCACTGCAGCACTTTGACTTGTACTTCTCGATTCCACCTCCGTCTCCATGTGGGTCTTCTCATGCTTCTTTCGGGCTTCTAACCGTGCAAACCCCTTCCCACACACAGTGCACTTGAAGGGCTTCTCACCTGTGTGTGTTCTCTGATGAAAAGGAAGATTTCTTGAATTAGCATATGCCTTCTTGCACACAGTGCACTTGAAGGGCTTCTCACCCGTGTGTGTTCTCCGATGGATATGAAGAGCATGTGAACGAGAAAATGCCTTCTCACACACACTGCACTTGAAGGGCTTCTCACCCGTGTGTGTTCTATAATGTTTCTTAAGAGTTCCTGACTCTGCAAACGTCTTCCCACACAGAGTGCACTTGAAGGGCTTCTCGCCCGTGTGTGTTCTCTGGTGCTGCTTCAAATGTCCACGGCGATCCGTGCTGTATTGACACTTGTCGCATTGGTGCCTTTTAGCACTGGGCTGTGTCGAGGGTCTTTTCTCCATGCGATCGATTCTGCAGATACACGTTACACATAATATACACATATTACAGAGACAAGGATCCTCTACTCCCCTGTATAGCCATAAAATACTGTTGGAGCAATTGCTATTAGCGAGGACCTATGAAGTCCTGCACGGGGCACGAGAGAGTGGGTGGTCAGCATCACGCCCGGGTGCCCTTTGTCATGTAAGTGGCTGTGCTTGCACAACACCAAGTACTTATTGTACGTTGAGTCGACCGAGGAAAGGCCCAGGAATGGTTCAGATGTTGGCCGTGATCTGGAATTGAACTCGGGTGTCTGGGTTTGTAGTGAAGCACACTAACCACTGCACTACTGCTCCCCACATTACACACAGAGTACACTCACACACAATATACGTACTCATTACATGCTCGAACAAAGTACACCGACATAAAATATCCTTCAAATCAATATAAAATATCCTGTTCGTGCAGGTGATCATAGCCAGCACCTACTCATGCTGGCATGGCAAGAAGGGATGTAGCGTGGCCAGTACCACACCCGGCTGTCATCGTCTCTCCAACGATGATGTATACGAACTGCAAGAGGTAATCATTTAAGGCTCAATCTACCTACGTGAGGTGCAGGACCGGTTCATATATTCACTGCCAGCGATGTTGGCTATGAGTGGGAATAAAACTCTGTCCACGGAGTTGGTCGCAAAATGCGTTTAACACTGAGCCACCGCTCCCCACATTCGCCTCTCACATGCTCGTGACAAAATGATACACATACAGTCGAGACGGCCAGAGACAACGGCGATCGGGCGTGGTTCTGGCCACCCACCTCCTGGTGTATCATGCCAACCTTCATAGGTGGTCGCTAGCAGCACTTGCCCCAACAGTATGTTAAAGCTATAGGGTGCATCTTTGTCTCTATCCTGTGTGAGACAGTGGAGTTTGTATGTTCTTTCCCTGTGTTGCGTGGGATTCTTCCAGGTTTTCTGGTGTCTTCTTGAAGCTAACCCTACAAACAACGTAGCTGGTTTTGCCCAAAAGTTCCCACTGCTGAAATAATAACCGGGACATTACTCAATTGGGATTACCGACATTCGGTAAAACATCCCCCTACTGGGGCAAACTTGGCAGGAACCTCTTGGGAAAAAAGTCTTGAGATTCGGCGAGAAACTGCTCGGTGAGGTAAAGCAGTAAGCCAGGCCGAGACAAATTACAAGCAAAGCCAATCAGCGGGCAAGCTAGGGGCCATCCATTTAGTAGGTACGCAAAAATATGTCAACTTGATCCCTCCCCCCCTCCCTGTACGCACGCGTACTTTTTACACCCCCCCCCCCAACTGCGTACGTACGCTTGACGCACCCCCCGAATCCTATAGAACGGCCTATATTTAATCCATGCATAAACGATCAAGGATTAATAATAATATTAACGTGTTCTTGTTTACTAGCTTGCGACCGAGCTTCACACAGCTTTTTACAGTTATACTTGACCGTGTTATCCATCCTGACTGGTTATTCAAAAACACGTGCGTCGACTGAACATCTGTAACAGTCGCTCGATGTATAGAGCAGTGTCAGTACTCAGGTCCGGGCAGCAGCAGCACGAACAGAGAGAGCACCGCGGCAGCTAACACCTTGAGCCAGCGGCAGTCTGCGGTGAGGCCAGATTGGAGGATGGGGCAGGCCGCCAGACTATGTCAGGACTCACTGCTGAGCTGCGTGATAGCTGCAGTCAGGGGCACGGTGGCACACGAGTGACACCTCTCCCACAGTCCCACCTCTCCCGGCAGTACTTGTCTGACAGCTGAAGAAACTGAACTGTCTCATTTGAAGGCCAATGTCGACAAATTATTGAGGCTTCACCCTCCCCCCCTCCGTTTCCTATGCGTACGTTGTGATTAGACCCCCCCCCCATACGCAAGCAAACGCATTTGGGTTAACACCCCTCCCCCATATACGTACTAAATGGATGGCCCTTAGCAGGCGAGCCCTGCATGGGGTCGGCCCCACATTGTGATGCTTTAATACTACAACCTGGACATCGATTCACAGTTACTAAATTGCTATTCAGACACAAGAAAGAATAAGCGAGGCTTTCCTGGGTAAATTAACGTAACAACAACAATGCGAACTTTTACCTCGCGGATCAAATTAAGCGGCGAACACAGCCACGAGTCGACTCCCTGCTCCACTTCCTGGTTCCGGGATCTCGTGACGTCACACGGAGGCGCGTGGGGGAGGGGGGAGTTCCCGGGTGACGTCGTAGTGGGGGAAGCTCTCCTCGCCCCGCCCCTCGCTCCGCCTCCTCGCCCCGCTTCCTCGCCCTTCCCCTCACCCCCCCTCACCCCCCCCCTCATCCTCCACTGAGCGCGGCTCGCGCTGATGACGTCACGCAACCCGAGAACCAGGAAGTGAAATCGAGAAGTCTCTATGGAGCTCGGCTGTTGCCGTGTGACCCGATAATGTTCACATCGTGGTGGTGATGGAGATGGTTGTTGTTGTTGTCGTCTGCCTAGATACAGCCTCGCTTCTTATCTCTCTCGCAGGGATAGCAATTGAGTAGCAGCAAGTATGAAATCGATGTTCAGGTTGGAACATTTCAACTTGGGGCCTAGCTACGCGAGGCTTGCCTCCTGCTCTCGCCTGATTACACTGGTCCATAATGTTTTAGACGTCTTCCTCAGAGATGAGATGCGTTGTTTAATATTGAGTATTGTGCTGAATTCAAATATGACAATTAAAACAACTGATTGGCTACTGTTCACAATATATTAAAGTTACATTTTACGTCTATGTATATTGTGTAGATAGTTTAACTCACATGGTAAACCTCGGTCTTTTCATGTGTTTATGGTTGCTTTACAGTTTACATGAACAGGACCCTGCGGGGTGGGCTGGTAGGAATAATACTTAGTACCGGTACAGGGATATCGACCGGGTATAGAGGAGTTAAAGAAAAAATTACTGTATTCTAGTGTAACGTTAATTAAAAGTGTTTGTTTTGACAAGAAACGCTGTGAGATTTAAAGACCCCCCACCACCCCCCACCACCACCACCCAACCCCACCACCCCCCACCACCACCTTCTGCACTAGGCCTCGCGAAGCCTGCCGCACTAGGCCTCGCGAAGCCTGCCGCACTAGGCCTCGCGCCGTGCTTTTCGTGCACAAATAAGGCGATTAAATGTATCTCGTCTCTGTGTTAATAAATGTTTTATGTCTCTGTGTTAAAAAACGTGCTGCGTTTCAGTAAAGTATTTTTTTTAAAATAAACGTGCTTCGTTTCATCTCTGTGTTAATAAGCCTGCCGCACTAGGCCTCGCGCCGTGCTTTTCGTGCACAAATAAGGCGATGAAATGTATCTCGTCTGTGTTAATAAATGTTTCTTGTCTATGTGTTAAAAAAAACGTGCTGCGTTTCAGTAAAGTAAATTTTTTTTAAATAAGCGTGCTGCGTTTCATCTCTGTGTTAATAAGCCTGCCGCACTAGGCCTCGCGAAGCCTGCCGCACTAGGCCTCGCACCGTGCTTTTCGTGCGCAAATAAAGCGATTAAATGTATCTCGTCTCTGTGTTAATAAATGTTTTTTGTCTCTGTGTTAAAAAAACGTGCTGCGTTTCAGTAAAGTAATTTTTTTCAAAAACGTGCTGCGTTTCAGTAAAGTAATTTTGAAGCGAAGTTTAAAGTTTTGCCGTGATGCGCCGGAAGCGACGGCCATCTTGTTTAATTCACATCGCAGGGAGAGCGGGCGGCCATATTGTCGGACAGGGTCATGCCAAGTGTTTGCAGTAGGGGGCGATGTTGATACACGGACGGAAGGACGGACGGATGGACACATTAATCTATTGGTGGTCTGGTCCACTTCGTTCCTACCAGTAACAGGACCCTGCGGGGTGGGCTGGTAGGAATAATACTTAGTACCGGTACAGGGATATCGACCGGGTATAGAGGAGTTAAAGAAAAAATTACTGTATTCTAGTGTAACGTTAATTAAAAGTGTTTTTTTGACAAGAAACGCTGTGAGATTTAAAGACCCCCCAACACCACCCTCAACACCACCACTCCCACCACCCCCCACCACCACCACCCCCCACCACCACCACCCCCCACCACCACCTTCTGCACTAAGCCTCGCGAAGCCTGCCGCACTAGGCCTCGCGAAGCCTGCCGCACTAGGCCTCGCGCCGTGCTTTTCGTGCACAAATAAGGCGATTAAATGTATCTCGTCTCTGTGTTAATGAATGTTTCTTGTCTCTGTGTTAAAAAAAACGTGCTGCGTTTCAGTAAAGTATTTTTTCTTTAAATAAACGTGCTGCGTTTCATCTCTGTGTTAATAAGCCTGCCGCACTAGGCCTCGTGAAGCCTGCCGCACTAGGCCTCGCGCCATGCTTTTCGTGCACAAATAAGGCGATTAAATGTATCTCGTCTCTGTGTTAATAAATGTTTCTTGTTTCTGTGTTAAAAAACGTGCTGCGTTTCAGTAAAGTAATTTTTTAAATAAACGTGCTGCGTTTCAGTAAAGTAATTTTGAAGCGAAGTTTAAAGTTTTGCCGTGATGTGCCGGAAGCGACGGCCATCTTGTTTAATTCACAGATCGCAGGGGGAGCGGGCGGCCATCTTGTCGGACAGGGTCATGCCAAGTGTTTGCAGTAGGGGGCGATGTTGATACACGGACGGACGGACGGACGCGGACGGACGGATGGACAAACGCGGACGGACGGACGGACGGACACATTAATCTATTGGTGGTCTGGTCCACTTCGTTCCTACCAGTATAACATGTCACCTGTCCTGTTCATGTAACACTTAAAAAAGCAGCAAAAGGGTTTTATAAATAACATTTATTATGAAACAAGGCAAAACACTTGTGTTTATATAAGTACATAGTTTAGTTCTTATTCAGTGTCTACTCAGCGCTTCTTGGCTTGTCTCTTGTATTCATTAAATGGAGCATCTCGTGTCACTGTCCAGCAATAGTCTGCAAGCATCGATGGCCTCCATTGTCCCTGATAGCGTTTCTCTATTGTTGCAATGTCCTGGTGAAACCGATCGCCATGCTCGTCGCTCACTACTCCGCAGTTCGGTGGGAGTGCAAAAAATGTATCTTTTAGTGACATGTTGCAACCAAGTCTTTCGTATAGTATTGCGTCATCCGTGATATGTATGACGTAATACCAGGTTCAGATTGCATCATTCATCGTTTTGCTCAAAAAGCCAGTATATTTTATATTTATATTATTTTATTATTTCCCTTCGACGTGACTTTACCGAAAGAACCAAGAATATGAATCCCTGCAGTCACGAAAGCTTTAAATCAAAAGCCAGTACTGTCCAAACCCAGTCATATATTTATTCATAGATCCAGTCAAAGATGTATTTTAGTCATTTCTGGCTTAAATGTAGGTCCCTTCCCTTAATAACTCACTTATCCTCCACCATTCCCAAGTCAAGGGTTGTATATACTGACCCAGTAGCATATCTTAAAAACTGGAGCCAATCAACAAGTTTAAGCATCATTTTCATTCTCACTGGCCCAGAATTAGTAAAGTTGGACTATTTATTTTGGAAGCATTTTGGCCCTAGACCAGTGTTATACAGTGGTACCTCGTCGATCGAACTTTATTCGTTCCAAAACCGTATTCGAACACCGATTTGCTCGAACACCGAATCAATTTTCCCCATAAGAATGAATGGAAATAGCATT
The DNA here is from genome assembly GCF_965212315.1 of Lampetra planeri. Lineage (NCBI taxonomy): Eukaryota > Metazoa > Chordata > Hyperoartia > Petromyzontiformes > Petromyzontidae > Lampetra > Lampetra planeri. The sequence goes on from NC_136167.1 coordinate 3,979,734, forward strand.
AATCAGTTCCCCACCCAAGGATGCTCCTATTATGGGCCATTTTTACACAAAGTTTACAATATTAAAATTCAGTACAGTACATAAAAGCATACAAAAAACAGTTATAATTAATATAATAAATGAACATTGAATTTCACTTTACCTGTAGTAAGGAGAGCGGATGGCTTGAGTGGAAGGTGGTGAGGAGGGGAGGAGGAGGTGTTAGTGTTGCTTGGAAGGGGAGCCCCCCTCCATAAAACGGGTAACTGCCCTTCTGGGGTTCTTTTCTTTGCCTTTTTTCTAGCACGAACTGTGATTCACTTGAGGGCCTTTTTACTAAAAACTGATCAAGACAGGATTGTTTCTGCCTCCGTTTTAAGATGTTTCTGAAATGACTCAATGCATTATCATTATGAAAATCGCCTGCTCTGCTGACTACTGCCTTATCTGGATGATATTTTCTACAAAATTGTGTAACTCAGCCCATTTTGCCATCATTTCCTTCATCAGTGAACTTGGGGCAGGATCCCTTCCCTCCTCTGAAGACATGTCATCTTTTGCTATCTGTTGCTGCTCATCGTGAAGGTGTTGGAGTTCCTGTCGTCAGTGCCATTGTGTATGGATAAACACAATAAAAACACTAAAATAAATGCATTTGATCCGAAGTTGCTTGCAAATTGCGAGGAATCATTAATTAACAGACTCACACAGAGACCCATGGACTCAGACCAGACCCTTGGACTCTCCACACAGATACTTCATAGACAATCATATGCTAGTCGCAGATTTTTAGGATTGTGCAACGGACATAAACAAGAGGTCGGACAAAGAGCAGATCTACGTGGACAGTCACTTTGTCAATGATAATGGCCCTATAGTGAAAATGTCTTCTCACGTACAAAGACCTTTGCCCCGTCATGATATAGAGGAGGTCACAGAGCGTCCACTGCGAATCACAATGCCGCAGAGTTACATGTGGATGGGTTTTTTTTACTTATTATGGGAGAAAAGCAGATAATGTGAAGGAAACCCATGGAGAACGGGGAGATCAAACAAACTCCACTTAATCACTGCAGAACACAGATCATACAAACAGCACTCACTATAGAACAAGGGGAGATCATACAAACTGCTCTCTGCGGAACAGCAGAACATACAAACTCCACTCACACTGTAGAACAGGGGGGAGGTCATACAACGTCCACTCTGTAGAACAGGCGGAGATCATACAACCTCCATGCAGAACGGCACCCGATTCAGGAATGGAAACCGTGATTGAGCCGGGGTGGTGAGATGTTACGTTTTTTTTTGCCTGGTATGCAAGAGTTTGTGGGTTGGATTCCGGACCCTGGCAATATCCGTTGTATATTTTGTGTGTATGTTCACCTTGGCTCTGCAGATTGTGAGTGAGTGATTGAGTGTGTTAGTCTGTGAGTTTGTTAGTGTGGCAATGTTGCGGACCACAGATGCAATTTTTAGGCGCGGAGCTTAATGTCAGATCACGTCGCATGGGCCAGTGAGTTAAATGTCCAGCTGAAGATATGTATCTTTAGATGTTTTATGAACGATGCAAATAATGTATCGTTACGGATGTGGAAAGATGACATTCTAAATGACGGGCAGTGATGGAGAAACGACGAGAAGAAATTACAGTCCTTGTCCTGGGAGTTTCAAGGAGGTTCTGCGACGCACTGCGAAGTTGTTTACGATTTATTTAAGTGTAAGGCATCAGCAGAGGAATAGTGGGTAGCTGTGTGTTATGGTGGGGTTTGCAGAGGCAAGCGATATTGAAGGTAATTTTGCTATAAATGGGCAGTTAATGAAGGGCACGAAGGATGAACAGGGTGAGGGTTGCAGGGGCCGTAGACAACTCGGGCAGTGTGATTTTGGAGGCGTTGCAGCTTATTCTGGTCGAGTAATATAAGCTGCAATAATTACAACTAGCTTCATCAGGCAACAGCCAGATTTGTGGAGAAGTCCTCCTGGCGAAGCGTAATACTCAGATTGCAAATGTGGCTTGGCTCTCTAACACCGTTGTGCTGTACTAGTGACGAATTGGCGTGTTCTGTCTACGTGACAGGCCTTGCTGATTGTGTCGGGTGGTGGTGGGTTTAACGACATATTTACGCTATCTAATCCAAAAAGCCTATATTATGGATATTGGCGCGACAGCCTACGTGTTAAAAAGTCTTAAGGACTCCAAAGCACAGAACAACCCAGAGCTCTGGCCTATTAATGGTATCATAGGCCTTGACCAATGTTTTGGAACAACCTTGTTTCCTCCATTATACGTCTTCCTTCAACATATATTCTGAAGTGGGAGATTAGTGCAGGATACAGCCACATTTGACAATTCGATTTGTAAATTTAGTGTTGTGCAGCAGTCAAAGCGTAGTGCTGTAATAGCTATTATGTGCAGCGCGCTTTTGCAGGTATCCTCGACGCCATGGAAAGCGAGTCAACTGACGGTGACACAATGTTGGAAGAATGACAATATTGCAAACTGCTTCATAAACATTAAGGAGTTCGTTGATGAGGTGAAACAGTCATCCCTCAATGCCTGCTGGGGGAAATTTTGGGAAGAGGTAGTCAATGGCTTCCAAGGATTCCCCTGAGTCGATGCCATCTTTCATTCATCAGTGGGTCGTCTCCACAACCATCGCCTTGGAGTCCAGCCTGGGGGTGATAACCACTTGCTGGCCGGTGGGCGCGATTGACTGGGGTTTTGCAGTGGATGGTTGGTCCATTCACCAGTGGGTCGTCTCCGCTACAATTGTTTTTGGAGCCAGGGGTGGGGAATCACGGGGAACCACCTGCTGCTGCCGTGAAGGGAACGCTTAGTGAGGACTGCGGGGTGTCGACAGCTGGGACATGTGGGGAGGAAGGGAGGTGATCCTTTGAGGTGGTACTTGGAACGTTTTGTTTGGTCTGTTCCAGAGCCGGGTGATACTTTGTGCGTGCCTTTGGGGATTGCTCGTGGTGGAGGAAATCTGTGAAGCCGTGGTCGTCGGGTTGTTGTGCTGTTGCGAAGACCAATTGGGTTGGTATAATTGCTCGTGATGTGTGCACTCCTCCGGAGAAATAGCAGGCCTGTTACCATTTGACAATTTATAACTTATAAAATGTTAATTCTAAGTAAACACTATAAATCTGGAATATACGGGCAGTGGTCTTTGTTATATTCTACACATGGTCATTTGGGGCGTCGCGTGAAACAGGGGCCCCACTATATAAACCACAGCCATGCTAGCTAGGGTTTCGGGAAAAGACCGAAACCCTCTAAATCATGTCCCAAAAGGATGCACCGTTGTACCGGCTCCTCCTCAGCTATGTCCAAAAAGTTCACGCACACCTCCACAAACTCCTGGATATCAGAATTCTCCTGCTTCACGCTGCCTCCATCCACTTGTAGGTCGGTTCCTGGAGTCGAATCTTGATCTTCAAATTCCACCGTCACTCCTGGCCATGTTGCCAAGATGTAATTTCTACTGGTTCTTGTTTCACAAGAGATAGGCTCATTGCAGCACTTTCAGTTTCACAAATTTTTTTCACCTCCACTGTGTACACTCTGTAAGTGTGTGTGTGTGTTGCGCAGCACGCTAACCGCTCCAGGACCGTTCCCCCAAAAACTCCACCCACACCTCCACATCCACAAACTCTATGGGAGTCACCTCGCTCTCCCTCAAAATCCTCCTGCTTCTCCTGCTTCTCCTGCTTCACGTTGTCTTTATCCACCTGGAGGCCGGGTTCTGGAGTCAAATCTTCACATTCCACCTTCACTGCTGGTGATGTTGCCAAGCTGGGGTTGTCTTCTAGTTCTTGTTTCATGCGAGATGGGATCAGTGCAGCACTTTGACTTTTACTTCTCGATTCCACATCCGTCTCCATGTGGGTCTTCTCATGCTTCTTTCGGGCTTCTAACCGTGCAAACCCCTTCCCACACACAGTGCACTTGAAGGGCTTCTCACCCGTGTGTGTTCTCTGATGGATATTGTTGTATCTATACCCCTTTTTTAAATTATATTTAAGAATAATTCTGCCAATACTATATTTCTTTTTAACAGCCACCGGTGGCAACTTGGTAGCAAACAAAGACGAGCGAAAACCCGTTCCCCCACTTCCACAACAGATGCACCACACCTCGCTTCAAAAGGCCACAGAGCAGGCACAAACAAAGCCGGGAAATGGCCCTCATGAAAGTTCATGGCGAGCGGGCAACGGCTCGAGAAAGGAAATCAACAGATGCCTCTATAAAAAAATAAAACACGCGCAGTGTGCTCCAACGATGGGGCACAGCCGTCTTTGTCTCCCCGCAGCACGGATAGCAAGATTTGCGCACACGAGCAAATAGCATCTCCCCATAAAGAAATCAAACCACGATGGAAATACCGTGAACACGGCTACAACATACGTTGAATCACTTACAATCAAATCACAATAATACTAAGCAAAGTGAGTCTCATTTTAACTTCCAAACCAAACGAACAACTTAAAGCTGTGTGAAACAAAGGATAAACGCCCAGAGCGAGGGAAGGGATTATGGAACTCGCTGAACGCGTAGGCTTTCGCGACCAATAGTATTCATAATCTAAACCCAAAAACCCAGTATGATGATGCAATCTCGGTGCGAACGCGAATCGTCAGTCTGGTTTAGTTTGATGACTCATATGTAACGCCGTTTCGCGAGGAACCCCCCCCCCTCCTTCCAGAATTATTACGGACAGCTGTGTCTTTGAAGAACCTTATTCCTCCAATAAATCGCACATACAGACACACACACGGACACACACACACACACACGACACACACACGACACACACGGACGCAGATGTGTCCACACACACAAACAAAAAAAGTTATATGGTTCCGGCCTTTGAACAACTCGGAAAAAAAACCGAGTGGATTTTCCCGATATAAGCCGAGGCAAAATCCCTTCAACGGTATCCCACCGGGGGTACCACCGGGGCACAGCCCCCACCTCGTCTCGCCACCGCCTACGAAGGAGCTCTCTCGTCATCCAGAATGACGATGTTCGCGGGGTAGCGACGTGCATTGACAAGCTGAGGTCTGCACCACCTAAGAAGAATCGCTACCCTAAGCCGCCGAGCTGCGAGTGAAACTGACGGAGATTCCAGCTATCACTCTCGAGCCAACAAAGACACCCAACGTCCACCCAGCAATGAACGAAGGATCGTTCATCGCCAGAGCGACAACCAGTAAGCAACCTGGAGAAAGGGCGGAAATCGCCAAACGTCGACCAAGCGAGCAAAGCAGAGAGCACGAAGCAGTGGAGAAAGCCTGATCGAACGGCCGTGAGGAAGAGGACAGTGCCAGCGCATGCGCCGTGTTCAATACGCACACACAGATCGACCAGCACCAACGAGAACCGACTCGTCATCCAGCAGTGGAGAGAGAGAGTGTCAGAGCCTGCCGAACGAGCGCCGCCGTGCCGTCAGAGCTGCAGAGAACGCGCGCGCCACCACGCCGTCAGAGTCACAGAATACAGGTGCCTGCGCCGAGGGCCGCCAAGCACCGCCAAGCGCCGCCGGGCACCACCCAGCAGGCAAGCCTCTCCACAAACCGCAGCGGGCCAACGCCGCTCATCTCTCAGCGGAGAAAGTCGCGGCTCCAACCCGTACGGGCGAGAGGAAAATCTCCGAGTCGGTCGTATCACCTCCCCCACTCACAACCTCAAGGAAGCACATGCACACACACGCACACATCTACTTCCCGCGGGGCATGCAAGAATTTATCCAAGAGACAATCCACCTTTTTCACAATGGGACCCACCCTAGACAATCATCAGAAGACTAATTATAAAGTTGGAACACCAGCTGGCCACGAGGAATCGTGGCCCTCTGAGTAATTAAGAATCCGTCGGTTATAAGAGTGTGAAGTTTTTTTCTTGCCTTTTTATTTTCGTTTCTCTTATCGCATAAATGACCAATAGTTTCATCGATGCTAACTAAAACTCTCAAAATCCTCATTGCGAATCGACACGTTTACAGAGAGAGAATATCGTGTCAAACCTGTTTCTTTGTCATAGAGTCTCGCCGAAGAATTAATTAAAGCAGAGCCAGATACGCCCTCACACAAACACACGCCCTCAACCACCATTGTCTCAAACATTTCGTTAACAAATATAATCTTGCCGACGAATCGATTGACGTATGCTTCGCCTTCGGGGTACAATAAGTGTTTTTATTGCCCGTCATATGAATATCGTTGCATGCCTGTTTTAAAACTCTGCCAGTCGCCGGTTGTGCTCGATACATGGGGGAACTACTGAGATGTCTGGCGCGAAAGTAGAAATTATGGTTGTTAGAAGAGTGTTAGCCCTTCAGTTTCGTTAATTGCATAATCTCGCCAATGAATCTATTGATGTATACTCTTGCCTTTGCATATTAGAGTGTAATATGTTAGTTTAGAATACAAATTGTTAACACAGAAGTATCTCGAGTGTTTCTTTCTAAGTCCATGCAAAACTGTCTTATTCATAAGAACTGTATCCTGCGATGAGATATGAATTTGGAGACCTAACATAACATAAACACACTAAGATAATCCGTAAATGTTTAATCAACGATAATCGTTTTATCCCGATTGATACAACTCTGGATAACGAAGCTAAGCCTAATTATCATAACTGCACACATTAACATAATCGCAAGCATTCGCATAAATTAATACGATTATCTCCGTGATTATCATAATTTATGCATATAATTACATATATTAGCATATTTCGTGCAAATTACGCCTTTTTAAATTTTTTTGATTTTTATTATTTTTATCAAAATTTCATAATCCGACATGTACAGCAATTTGAAGAGCATGTGAATGAGAAAATGTCTTCTCACACACTGCACTTGGAGGGCTTCCCGCCCGTGTGTGTTCTCTGGTGCTGCTTCAAATGTCTACGGCGATCCGTGCTGTATTGACACTTGTCGCATTTGTGCATTTTAGCACTGGGCTGTGTCCGAGGGTCTTTTCTCCATGCGATAGATTCTGCAGAAACACATACATGTTACACATAATATACACACATTACAGAGGCAAGGATCCCCTACTCTCCTGTATAGCCATAAAAGACTGTTGGAGCAATTGCTATTAGCGAGGACCTATGAAGGCCTGCACGGGGCACGAGAGTGGGTGGTCAGCATCAGGCCCAGGTGCCTTTGTCATCCAAGTGGCTGTGCTTGCACAACACCAAGTACTTATTGTACGCTGAGTCGACCGAGGAAAGGCCCAGGAATGGTTCAGATGTTGGCCATGATCTGGAATTGAACTCGGGTGTCTGGGTTTGTAGTGAAGCACACTAACCACTGCACTACTACTTCCCACATTACACACAAAGTACACACACACACACAATATACGTACTCATTACATGCTCGAACAAAGTACACCGACATAAAATATCCTTCAAATCAAGATAAAATATTCTGTTCGTGCAAGTGCTCATACCCAGCACCTACTCATGGCAAGTACCGCACCTGGCTGTCATCGTCTCTCCAACGATGATGTATACGAACTGCAAGAGGTAATCATTTAAGGCTCAATCTACCTACATGAGGTGCAGGACCGGTTCATATATTCACTGCCACCGATGTTAGCTATGAGTGGGAATCAAACTCTGATTCCCATCGCCGGGAAGGAACGACCAGGAGTCCGGAGTTGACGTCCTGGCGGGAACTTTCGTATGTGCGACAGCTGCCATTACACGTGGTGAGGAGGTCGCGCAGGCAGACGCCACCATTTCCCGCAGCATGGAGACGCGTACAGAGTCCGCAATTTTACGAAGCAAGCGTGATACGCAAGATGCGGCACCCGCCGCTAGGAACGAGGACAGAAGAACGGAATGTACTCGCAGATTACCTCATTTCAAAATTCGTCGCGGCAGGAGGCGATTGGAGCGCCTTCACTTAGCGATTTGAAGCGGCTTTCCGATCGGTACATTGGACAGAAGATGAGACACTAATTGCTCTGCCGACTGTTTTGGACGACAATGCTCTTGCTGTCTTCAGAGCTATTCCCGCTGCTAAGAAGGCCACACTTCAAGGTGCTTATGCTGAGATGGCGGATGTGTACGAGCCGCCTTCCGACATGCGCAGGAAGTTTCTTCAGCATAGGTGAGGGGGGGCTGAGACGCCTCTCACCTACCGCAGCGTGCTGTTGGCGCTGGCGAGAGCAGCTTGCCCGAAGAGTGGATCCTGAAGCCCTCGACTCGCTCGTCATGGAAAGAATGTTGGGACTGGCGCGATAAATTGGTGTGGTCTTACCTGTGTCTGATGAAGACATACAGATGTCCCGGTGGGCCGCAGGTGTCTTCAGGCCCACGAGAATCTGCAGCGATGGGCTCAAATGGCGGCGTGGCGAGGGGACCCCAGCTGAGGCAGGGAGCCGAAAGGGTGGTCACCATGGAAAGTCGTGGTGCTTCCGCCTGATGCGACTTCGGAGGACATCGCTGCTGCGCTCCCAGTGTTGAATCGGAGGAGAGGAGATGCTGTGCGGCGTCAGTTGAGGTGGAGACCGCGTCAGCAGGAAGATTGTATGGCGCAGATGCCCTCACCTGCTTTCACTGTGGCCAGCCGGGGCACTTCACGCGAGGATGTCAGAACCGTCCTTGGACACCGACCACGACTCCGACACTCACTGCTCCTCTGACGGCTCAATCTCAACCCCAACAGGCGAGTCGAGACACATCAGACACCCGACCCATTTTGCAATCTCAGACATCTAAGGATTCAGGGGTCATCTCCCCTCGGCATGACACACACATTGACACCAGACAGTGAAATCCTGTTGGGCATGGGTGGATTAGCTTGGGGATGCAGTGGAGGAAATTGGCACGTTGGGTGGTCACGGCAGCTGCGGGTTCCTCAGCGGTATCTGGCTCTATTCAGGGTGTTGAGGTTCGTGTCTTGGTGGACACAGGAGCCTCGGCCACCATTATTTCCGATGTTATTGTTTTATTGTTGCTGATGTCTGCACGACAAGTACGACCTGTTCGTAAATGCTTGTGTCATGGCGAATGGTGGTAGCATGGGCATCGTTGGACAAATGGATGCCCGCATTGAAATTGGCGAGATCGTTGTGGTCGGGCCCGTATTAATCTCTAAAACGCTGGCAGTACCCTGTCTTTTGGTACCGATTTTCTAAGAAAAATGCCTGTTAAGATCCTGGTTGATCAGGGTTGTGTGGAAATGCCACCGGGTCGCAAACAGTTTTTTTTGGCGTCACCGCATGTGAGTACGGCAGCGTGTGTCGCGGTCCAAGCCCTTGTTAGGGACTCGGTGGAGATCCCGCTGGGCTCACAGGTGCTTGTACCATTACGCTATCGCAAACAGTTGGGAAAGGTTGACCCGAAGGCGGCATCCTTCTGACTCCGTCGAATACGGCGACCCGTGGATTGGTGCTAGTTGGTGCACAGACGGTCTTTCACCCCGACATAGCACCGTTCTTAGAAGTGCTTAATGTGGGTCGGTGTACGGTTACGGTTCAAGCGGGTACAGTATTGTCTAACGCTACGACCGCATTTTGTGAGAATAATGGCGATGCATGGGGGGGGGGGGGTGGTGCAGTGGAAGAGACTGGATTTGTGGACGGGATGTGGGCAGAAGTGCTATGTCAGGAGAATTTGCAGTTGTCTTCGGCGCAGCGAGCTGAATTGTGATCGCTCCTGTGTGAATTCTCTGACGTGCTCAGAAAAAGTGAATTTGATATTGGCCGTACCTTCTAATTGCAACATCGTATCGCCACGAGGGAGGCCGGCCCTATTCCTCAGAACTCGTTTTTATTGAGTCCACTAGAACAGGAACGTGTGCAATGGGTGGTCAACCGACATGTTGGCCGCCGATATTATTTCTCCATCTACCAGCCCTTGGAGCGCCCATAGTGCTTGTTAAGAAAAGGATGGAAGTATTCGGTTTTACGTTGACTTCCATAAGTTGAACAAAGTTTCCGTAGCCGACGCATACCCGCTTCCGCGCATGGACGACTCTCTGGATGCCTTGTCCGGTGCACGTTTTTTTCTACACTCGATTTGTCATCGGGGCTTTGGCAGCTTCCCCTTGACGAGTCGTCAAAGCCCAACACCACATTCCGCACACCCCAGGGACTCTTCCAATTTAATTGCCTTCCGATGGGATTTAATTCGGCTCCGGCCACCTTTCAACGACTTATGGAACTCGTTTTGACTGGCCTGCAGTGGGACTCGTATCTCATTTATTTTGACGATATCATTGTGTTCAGCCGCACTTTTGACGAACATCTCCGTCGGCTGCGAAGATGTTTTTGTTAGAATGTGATCAGCCAATTTGAAATTTAAACCAGCGAAATGTAATTTGCTGCAGAATTCTTAGCGCTATTTGGGTCATATTGTTAGCACATAGGGCATAGCCACAGATCCCGAGAAAACGACTTGTGTTTGTGATTGGCCAACCCGCAAGTCCGTGGGAGATGTGCGCAGCTTTGACGGGTTTGCGTCGTACTACCAGCAGGTTTGTACCACAATTTGCCACGGTTGCCAAGCTCTTGCACGCCTTGGCAGCCAAGAACCAGAGATTCCAATGGGGAGTGGAAGAGGCTGCATTCTAAGCCCTTAGAAAGCGTTTGTCCGCGCCCACAATCGAGTACCCTGATTTGTCCCTGCCATTTATTCTTGACACAGACGCTAGCGATATGGACATAGGTGCCGTCCTGTCCCAGGTTAAGAATGGGGTAGAAAAAGTTGTCGCGTATTGCTGCCGCATCCTGTCCCCCGCAGAACAGCGTTCTTGTGTAAATCGCAGAGAACTATTGGCCATGGTTTGTTTCATACAACAGTACAGGCCTTACCTCTACGGCAGATAATTAATTGTCCGCACGGATCACGCGACCCTTCAGTACTCCTTGAAGGTTGAACAACCTTCTGGCCAACTTTCGCGTTGGCTTGAAATTCTCCAGGAATTCTCGTTCTGCGTGATATATCGAAAAGGGGGTTGGCATTGGAACGCTGACGGCGTTGTCCCGGTTGCCTTAATCGTCAAGCAGCGCATATTCATCCGGGGCGGGCCGTTGTAAACCCCTGACGGTGGGCATTTACACGATGTGACCTCCTTTACCAGTGGCAAAATATAGTAGTAGGTTTTTACCCTTTAAACTGGTACAAAAACTGACACCTTTATACAAGGCATCATTTACACCATTGGAACCTCATTTGCCAGTAAAAAATATGATAATTGGTTTTTTACCCTTCTATCTGGTAACAAAACTGACACCTTTTTTTTATAAGGAGTCTTGTTTGCATAGACCACAATACCTGCAGCCATAATGCAAACAAATAACATAACTCTGATAATATATGCACTGTCCTTGAAGTTGATTGGTCCACACCCGAGACAGCTTTCCTTAGAGCCTAGTCTCACATGGGTTGGACCAGATGACGCCATAGAAGGGTAAAAAAACAATTATCATATTTTTTACTGGCAAATGAGGTTCCAATGGTGTAAATGCTTACCCCGAGCTCTCATACTCTGATGGTGCATTGTCTTTGAGTTGTGCGCCTTTTGCCGCCGAGCCTGCAGTGCCTGTGCAGCTGATGTTGCCACCTGCTTCTCCGGGGGTTCTGGTGGTGTGCACATCCCCCGGGCAGGAGAGGAAGACTGTCCCCGTCGATGGACCGGCATCGTGAACTCGGTCTAAATGCTTGTGATTCCGTTGATTCATTGTTCCTGGGTGTTGCTTGAGGATGGGGGGTATTGTGGTTGGTTGTTGAGTTTTGTTTTATATTCCCCCCGTCTTGTTCTCCTTCGCACAATTCTTCTTTTGTCGCGTTATTCTCTCCTTGTTAAGTGTTTCTTGATTGTTCCTACGGATTGTTCTGCCTTTTTTTTTAAACACCGGAGTCGTTGCTTCGTAAATCTTTTATTGCTGTACTGGGGTCTCCTTTGCCTGGAAATTTGTTAGTATTAGCCGGGACGGCCATCTTTTTAATGAGGGGGGGGGGGGAGGGGTGATGTAATGACATGGTGACATCTGCTGGCTGGGAAAGGGAAGCACGGGTACGGGCACGGTTAAAGTAACAACCAATCAGAGAAGGAGAGGTATCTGGGGCAAAGGTAACAGGTGGGGTTAGCTGAGATCTTCCGGGAACCTGTTCGAAGGTTCCACGAGAGGGCGTGGCCGCAGGCGGGGCCTAGCCACGCCTGGGGGGATATAAGGGGGAGCGGACCCGGGGCTCGGGGTTCGCGTGTGGATTCTTGGGTCCTGGCTGCGTCGCTGCTTGCCCTCATCTCTCTCTGTCATCCGGCCACATGGAAGATCTCCTGCGGGATTTCCATCGCCATCCTCGGCATGCCGCCAGCCAGCAGTAGAGAAACATGTGCCCAAGGCAAAAGTAGTTTTCAATGAATTCATTGGTAAGATTATGGAATTAACGAAATACTCTGGAACAATAGTGTGCGGTAGTGTGCCTGTTTGCCTAATAGATGCTTATCAATGGGCTTCAATTAATTCGTGGGCAAGATTACGTGATCAAAATAAATAAATCTCAACACAATAGTATTCCTGCGAGTGTGTAGATTCGTAACATCGATGCTTATAAAGGTTTAGCATCAATTAATTCATTGGTAACCTAATCATTGGTAACCGAATTACTAAAATACTTATTCATGCAGCTCAATGGACCGAGCAATATTTTTCACGATTAGCTTATAGTTAACGCACCACCTTAGGATGGCCACCCTTTTCGAAACACAAAGAAAACTTCTGGAAAAATCTTATGAGTCCCGATATGTGCGTAATGTGTGAGTGTATTGTCTTCATGCTCAACTCTTTGCGTTAAGCGGGCGCCGAGGTGGGGCGTTCCTTGTACCGAGAATACCTCGGTTCCCTGCTGGGCGATGTGTGTGTGTAGGTGTGTCATAGACACGGCGCTCTCTCTCTCTCTTGGTGGCAGCTCCAGGCTTCTCTACTGCTGGATGATTGTTAAGTCGGCACAATGCTCGCCTTTGGCGGTGCCCGATTGCGCTCGCAGCTTGTCCGCTGGTCACTGCGCCGACACTCTATCTTGGTTGCTGGTCACGCTCTCCTTTGCTCCGTGCTCTCTTCGTGCTCTCTTCGTGCTCTCTCCGTGCTCTCTCCCTTGGCGTGCAGCTGCCAGCTTTGCGCGGGCACTCGGGGGTGCCTCTCCCCCCCCCTTCAGGGCTGCGCTGGTTCAGGCTCTTTCCACTGCTCCATGCTCTTTACCCTGGACGGGCAGCTGTCAGCTTCGCTGGCACTCAATGTAGAATACAACTTTTAGTGGTACTTGTCGGTCCATGCCGAACTCGGCTCTTAACAATACATCATCCCTTTTCTCTGCGAGACACGACACCCATGGTTGATCTCGAGGCCAATGCTTGCCACTCGCAGTACTGATATGTGTGGTTTCTGCTCATTGTTATATTCCACCTCGGCTCGCCTCCTCACAAAGGGGCAACTGTTTGTCCGGGTGTGTGTGTTCTAATTTATTTAAATAATCTGTTAAGTCACATCAAGGCCTGGTTCCTGTCCCCTTTCTCCAGCCATCTTTCCATCTGTGGAAACAGATGATTTTCAATTGCCCCTAAGTGTGTTTTACTAGTTTTTCAATTTTCTGCAGTTTTGACTCTGCAAGTAGCTCAAGGTATGTTTTGAGCAGAGTTTACAGCCCTTCCGTCGCGGTTTGGAATTTTTTTTATTGTGTTTGCTATCTCAAGGGGAGGTGCCCATCCTTCATACGTGATTTATTACTACCATGTGTTGTCAGCTGCTGGAAGACGAAGGCAGATGGTGATGCTCTGATCCTATGGAATATATATTATCTTGGTCGTGCGTGATTTACCTATGTTGCCTTGTATCTCTTCTGAATGACCCTAGGTATAATGCTTCATAATTATTATTTGGTTTATGTTTAACCAAGATTTGTGATATACCATAGTTGTTACCACAGGTATTCCGAGGGTTGTATTAACCTTTGTTCCCCGTCTGTGTCGCCAGGGATTCGTGCTTCTTATTCTCGAGTTATGTTTTGATATCCTGAGGTTGAAGATATAACTAAGTTTTGACTTAAACTTTCGTGACTGCCAGAATTCATATTCTTTGTTTTTTTCGGTAAAGTAACGTAGAAGAAAAAATATATTTAAAATAGGTGAATAAAAGTAAAATAAAAATAATAATAAAAGCCACTAATGTAGACTGCAGCCTGATTCTTAATCTGAGTGAGTGTACTGGCAGTCTTAAATGTCGACTTATTCTTATCGCTAAGTTTCGAACTTTTACCGTTGTTAAAAAGAAAACTGCCCGTTGTAATGTCCAACCGCCCCTGCTGTTTGTCCGTGTTTTATGGCGGCCTTTGAAGCCCGGTGGAGATTTCCCAGAGTCTCATTCGCCCCCCCCCTTGCACCGGGGTTTTTATTGCATTTTATGGCTTCTCCCTCCTCTGCATTTTTGTGTGGCGAGTCAAGAGGGAGCAGGGTGAGGGGTGACGGGTGACCCCCCTCCACGCCCCCACGCTACATCCAGATCAATTAAAAAAACATTTGGGCAGAATCATTCTTAATATAAATTTTTGGAAAAAGGCACATTTACAACAAGCCTGAGACTATCTTGGCACACGATATCCTTCATGTGGTGGCACACCTGTTCCGTGTTTTCGTGTTACCTTCAACACAACTAATAACGTCATGTAGGTGTAGTGGTGTTAACTACTCGCTGTTCGCAAAATGAGAGAGCGGATCGTAAACAAGGTTTTCCCGCTCAATCAAACGGTCAGGGTCAAATGGGGTGAGGTAGGATCCAAACGCCAGATTGGGAAGGACCAATCGGAGGGTTCCACAAGGTGGCCGGGGATTGGACAACCCGGCCACGAACAGGTATAAAAGCCAGAGCGCTGAGAGCTCTTGGTTAGTTCTGCTACACGAAGACCCAAGTCGGCTGAAGACAGCTAGGACCCTGGACCAAGCCTTCCAGCCCTTGTCAGGGCTGGGGCTCAGTGTAACCAGTGGTCAGGGGAGATAGGTCCTGGATAGGACCCTGGCTCCCAGCCTTCCCGCCCTTGTGAGGGCGGAGGTCCTAAACGACCAGAGGTCGGGGACCCGCCGGGCCAGCGGCGGGTCAGTGTGCCTCCCCTAGGTCCCAGCCGGAGGACGCTAGGCTAGCGAGAAGATTAGATAGACAGAAGTCCGAAGGCTGTACCTTCGTAGAATAGGAGCGAAGAGTGAGTGTGAGCTGTGCAGGGTCAGGAGACTGTGTGTTAAGATAATAAACAGTGTGTGCCATTAAGAAGTTTAGAAGTCCGTCCTTTACAACACTACATAGGCAAAATGGACCCCGTTATTTGAATGCAACTGGGGTATCTCATGCACAGTTCTCTGAGTAATATCATGGACAGGGTTAACTGTAAAATGACTCGGACGACAGACTACTCGGTGCCTATTTTGTTGAACACAATTAGAACACTAGGTCCGGGCTTCATGCTTGGTCTTGAAGCTCGTCCCTTCCCTTGAAGGTCCCCTCCTCTTGTGCTCTCCCCTTATATCCCTCGAGCCCCCTTTCTCGAATCTCCCCTCACTGTTTTCCCCTTAGCCAATCCCTGTCCTCTAACGGTTGATAGCTGTCGCCTCTGGGTTCCACTCTGTTTCCCGTCTATTTCCGTTCAACCTTTTCTTTCAATCACTTCAAAAGCCTGCCTCCCGACCAATCACCGTGGAGGCTTCTTTCTGCCAATCGGAGACATTCGCCTACTTTTGAATAATCGTTTTGCAGCGCATTGGCTTGAGGTGAGTGCTGTTAATTTCGATCATTACAAATGGAACGGTCATATTTGCCTACATATTTGAGAACGGGTATGACGTAGAGAGAGAGAGAGATGTCAGAGTAGCTGGAAGCCACCCTTCTCTGTTATCGTTGAGGCGGCCACAGTGCAGCCTAAGCATGAGCTTGGCATTTGTGGGTAGACACGGGGCATTGTGGCCTGAACGCAGCGCACTATGGAGTGAACCCCTCATTTGTGCCATCGAGCAAAAGGGCAATGTTATTGCCTCGCGGCAGAGAGTCCATGGGAGGATCAGGTGTAGTGGTCAATGACTCCAGGATTCAGTGTTCTACTCCTCTAAAGAGCCTCGGCACCATACTTGACCAGAATGTCGTTTGATCACCACGTGCAAAATATTGTCAGGTCCTGAATTTTCATATCAGGGCTCTACGACACATTTGGCCACTATAGAGTCATGACATAGCAAACACGGTGGCGTGTAGCATAGCAGGCTCGATTATTGCAACTCACTACTCTATGGGACTTTTCTGAAAAACATGACCAAGCTGCAGCATGTACAATATTCTCTGGCACGTTGTGACGGGTACTGCAAGATCCGACCATGTCCGTGCAGTGCTCGCTAAGCTGCATTGGTTTCCATTTGCCAAATAAATACATAAGGTTGCACCCAATACACATGAAGTGCTTTCCACAAATGCACCACAATACCCTGTACGTTTAACTTCAGCCTTAAACTGGAGGTCCAGGAATACTTCAAAGTAAGTGGCGGTGTCGGATCTGAGTTCCCTTGTACTGCCGCGACACATGCATCGCACGTACTGTGCATTGTATGGACTCTGGGTGCGTGGGCCTTTAGGGTATTGAGCCTGACCTTTGGATAATGACACGTGTGTCGGGTGATAAAGTGTGTACGCGTGTGATAGCGCATGAAGTAGGCCCACGTCGGGCCTACTGCACTCCAGCGCAGCCGCCCGCCATTTAGTGAACATCAAAGCGGAGCGCAATTGCAGCACCTGGTAGGCGCATTAACATGCTGCTGCATTCGTGACTTGGGGGGCAGGACTCAAAGTGTAGAAAGTCAGGGTAGGCCGGAAACAGAGCCTGCTCTTACCGAGGATCGAGTTTTTCCTATCCCTTGGGGTCAATTAGTTTTGTGACATTTCGATTAATTAATTGCTGCTTAGTACTGTGGCCCTACTGTATTTTCCGTGTAAGGCAGTCCTCGACCGGCAGAGACCATCATTATCATGCAGGTGTAACCTCACATTACACACTTATACGTAAACAACAGCCGCAATTCGCCACTAAGTGGTGGTGACGTCACCACGGGGCGTGTACCAGGCCAGGTGCACTTTCAGGCCACGAAGTGTTGAAAGCTCGCTGACAGGGGGTCATGGGACAGACCCAGGTGCCATGGGTTTACTGTCTGAGATGACCAGTAGATGCACCTACTGTGCCAATTTGCTTCATTTTATCTGCCTGGCGCTCCGCTCGTTGTTGTGAGCGTCGCTCCTCTGCCCTCCACCGTTGCTGGAGGGCGACTGCCTCCAACTGCCCAGTATCGTCCTTCACAAGCCTCCTCCACAGAGGTCAATTTTGGCACGTGTATGACTTGACAACCGTTATTTTTACGAGAAATCGCTATACGAGCAATTTGAATTTAGCCCAATTAGTAAAACGAGCAAATGTTCGCAGAACGAGTGGACACCGATCGATCGAATGCGTTCCTCATGTGCTGTGCTGCGTAAGCGCGTGATTTGGGTGGGTGGCGAGTGGGGGCCTAGTGGTGGTGCCACTGCAATCAGTGGGTGAGGGAGGAGTGTCGATGTGAGTGTATTTGTGTGTCTGTGTTTCTCTGTGTCTGTCTCCGTGTATGTGTGATTGTATCCCTGTGTCTGCGTCTATGTGCGTCTCTGTCTGTCTCCGTGTCTGCATTCGTGTCTGTGTGTGTGTCTCGTGAGGAGGGGTGCGCAACGGTTAGTGCGCGGCACTTCAAACCCTGCGACCCGAGTTAGATTCCTGCTCACGGACAACACCAGTGACGATTACCTTAACCGGTCCTGGGCCTCCTCTAAGGCGACTCAGACTCAAACGAGTACCTGGTGCGGTGAATAAACATCGCCACTGGGGAGACAAAGGCGGTTGGGCGTTGAGCTGGCCACCCACCCCTCGTGTGCCGTACCAGCCTTCATAGGTGCTCACAAACATCACTTGGCCCAATAGTCTTCTTCTTCTTCTTGGTTCTTTCGGTAAAGTCACGTAGAAGGGAAGTAATAAAATCATAAAAATTAAACATAATAAAATAATTCTCACGACGTTTCGGCCACAACGCAAGCAGCCGTCTTCACCTGCGCAAGCAGCCGTCCTCACCTGAGGACGGCTGCTTGCGTTGTGGCCGAAACGTCGTGAGAATTATTTTTATTATGTTTTATTTTTATTATTTTATTACTTCCCTTCTACGTGACTTTACCGAAAGAACCAAGAAGATGAATCCCTGCAGTCACGAAAGCTTTAAATCGAAAGTCTTCTTCTTCTTTTTTCTTTCTTTTTTTTCTTATCTTACCTATAAACGTCACTTTTTGTCTGTCTGTCCGTCTGTCTGTCCATCTGTCTGTCTGTCTGTCCGTCTGCGTACGCTCGCTTTGGAGGGATTTGGCACTCGGGCCGTGGGGTTTAGGAAGAAAAATTTTTGCAGGTGGGCACGCCCCCGGCCCCGCGGTGAACGTAGGCATTTCCGATTTTTCGTCCGTCGCCTTTACATCGGTCCGATTATCGATTTCGTGTGATTTCTCTTTATTTATTTACTCTTTATTTATTTATTTACTATTACTATTGCCGACCGGCGCTGACCACGGTGGTTGCCCCTGGCAACGGGTAGCGACGCCTTCGCTGCGGGGTGGACGCCATTTTTAATTCCCATTAAAAATATGCACACGCATTAACATGCGACGCTGAGGTAAATACATCAAAGTTTCACTTCCCCCCCCCCCTCCAATGTGTGCACTTACTATTATAGGGTCGGTAGATAATAAAATTATAGCGATTATACAGTATTTTTGTAGCGCGGGGGGGGGGGGGGTGCGGGTAGCGGCCCAGCCCCTAGCCTCAGACGGGTGGGCCATCTAGGCGAGGCCGGAGGCTCTGCACGGTACTAGGCCTCGACACCCCACACGTGTCAGCAGAAGACTTTTTGTGCTATAAACTCGATATACCCAGCGTTGCCCGGGGGGGAAATACATTTAAAATCCTCTGAAAACTTTCAAACATTACATACCAATGAAAATACAACTGTGTAATTACTTTTAAACCCGACGCGCCAAGAATCGATTTTCTGAATCGCGCACAGGAATCGATGGTTGTAGATTCATTTAGAATCGCCCTGTTCCCCTTTAAAATAAGTTGCTTATAGAGTCGCTATAAACTGCTACGAATGGGAAATATCCGGCGTTTACCTGGGCAAAAATATTATTAAACACTCCTGAAAACTTTCAAACATAACATACCTATGGAAATAAAACTCTGTAATTAAACATGTAGCCCAAGCGCGAAAAGAAGCGATTCTTTGCTATCGTTGTGAAGGAATCAAGGGTTGTAGATTACTTTAAAATCGCCCTATTCCCTTTTTAACAAACTGCGTGTCACAGACACACACATTCACACATTTTGCTTTTACATTTAACATACAAAACGTCAGCATGTACTGCTGTCATCATAGACACAAATATATACACCCTCACCACTCTCCCTCACCACTCTCCCTCACTCACCCTTTGTGATGATGGTGAGTGGTCAGGGTGAGTGGTGAGAGAGTGGTGAGGGAGAGTGGTGAGGGTGAGTAGTGGTGGTGAGGGTGAGTAGTGAGGGTGAGTGAGTGCTGAGGGTGAGTGGTGAGGGAGAGGGGTGAGGGTGAGTGAGGGTGAATGGTGCGGGTGAGTGGTGAGGGTGAGTGGTGAGGTTGAGTGGTGACGTTAGGTGGTGAGGGTGAGTGAGGAGGGTGAGTGCTGAGGGTGTGGTGAGAGTGAGTGGTGAGGATGATTGGTGAGGGTGAGCGTGAGTGTTGAGGGAGAAGGGTGAGTGGTGAGGGTGAGTGGTGAGGGTGAGTAGTGGTGGTGAGGGTGAGTGGTGAGTGGTTGTTGTGACGGTGAGTGGCAGTTGTGAGTGGTGATGGGTGAGTGGTGAGCGTGAGTGGTGAGGGTGAGTGCTGAGGGTGAGTGCTGAGGGTGAGTGGTGAGAGAGTCGTTAGTTTTGAGGGTGAGTGGTGATGTTGAGTGGTGAGGGTTAGTGGAGAGTGGTGAGTGGTGATTGGTCAGTGGTGATTGGTCAGGATGAATGGTCAGTAGTGAGGGTGAGGTTGAGTGGTGAGGTTGAGTGGTGAGGTTGAGTGGTGAGGTTGAGTGGTGAGGTTGAGTGGAGAGGGTGAGTGGTGAGGGTCAGTGGTGACGCTGAATGGTGAGGGTGAATGGTGAGAGTGAGTGGTGAGTGGTGAGGGTGAGGGGTGAGTGGTGAGGGTGAGTGGTGAGGGTGAGGGGTGAGTGGTGAGGGGTTAGTGGTGAGGGTGAGTGATGACGAAGAGTGGTGAGGTTGAGTGGTGAGTAGTAAGGCTGAGTGGTGATGGTGAGGGTTAGTGGTGAGGGTGAGTGGTGAGTGGTCAGTGGTGAGGGGTCAGGGTTAGTGGTGAGGGTGAGTGGTGATGGTGAGGGGTGAGTGGTGAGTGGTGAGGGTGAGTGGTGAGTGGTGACGGTGAGTGGTGAGGGAGAGTGGTGAGGGAGAGGGGTGAGGGTGAGTGTTGAGGGTGAATGGTGAGGGTGAGTGGTGAGGGTGAGTGGTGAGGTTGAGTGGTGAGGTTAAGTGGTGAGGGTGAGTGAGGAAGGTGAGTGCTGAGGGTGTGGTGAGAGTGAGTGGTGAGGGTGAGTGGTGAGAGTGAGTGGTTAGGATTTGTGATGATGGTGAGTGGTGAGGGTGAGTGTTGTTGTTGAGGGTGGGTGGTGAATAGTAAGGGTGAGTGGTGAGAGTAAGTGGTGAGGGTAAGGGTGAGTGGTGAGTGGTCAGTGGTGAGGTTGAGTGGTGAGTAGGAAGGGTGAGTGGTGAGGGTGAGTGGTGGGTGGTGAGGGTGAGTGATGAGGTTGAGTGGTGAGGGTTTGTGGAGAGTGGTGAGTGGTGATTGGTCAGTGGTGATTGGTCAGGATGAATGGTGAGTAGTGAGGGTGAGGCTGAATGGTGAGGGTGAGTGGTGAGTGGTGAGGGAGAGTGGTGAGGGTGAGTGGTGAGGGTGAGTGGTGAGGGTGAGGGGTGAGTGGTGAGTGGTGACGGTGAATGGTGAGGGAGAGTGGTGAGGGAGAGTGGTGAGGGAGAGGGGTGAGGGTGAGTGTTGAGGGTGAGTGTTGAGGGTGAGTGGTGAGGGTGAGTGGTGAGGTTGAGTGGTGAGGTTGAGTGGTGAGGGTGAGTGAGGAGGATGAGTGCTGAGGGTGTGGTGAGAGTGAGGGTGAGTGGTGAGAGTGAGTGGTTAGGATTTGTGATGATGGTGAGTGGTGAGGGTGAGTGTTGATGTTGAGGGTGAGTGGTGAGGGTGTGTGGTGAATAGTAAGGGTGAGTGGTGAGAGTGAGTGGTGAGGGTAAAGGTGAGTGGTGAGTGGTCAGTGGTGAGGTTGAGTGGTGAGTAGGAAGGGTGAGTGGTGAGGGTGAGTGGTGGGTGGTGAGGGTGAGTGGTGAGGGTTAGTGGAGAGTGGTGAGTGGTGATTGGTCAGTGGTGATTGGTCAGGATGAATGGTGAGTAGTGAGGGTGAGGCTGAGTGGTGAGGTTGAGTGGTGAGGTTGAGTGGAGAGGGTGAGTAGTGAGGGTCAGTGGTGAGGCTGAATGGTGAGGGTGAATGGTGAGAGTGAGTGGTGAGTGGTGAGGGAGAGTGGTGAGGGTGAGTGGTGATGGTGAGGGTGAGTGGTGAGGGTGAGGGGTGAGTGGTGAGGGGTGAGTGGTGAGGGGTGAGTGGTGAGGGTTGAGTGGTGAGGGGTGAGTGGTGAGGGTGAGTGATGACGAAGAGTGGTGAGGTTGAGTGGTGAGTAGTAAGGCTGAGTGGTGATGGTGAGGGTTAGTGGTGAGGGTGAGTGGTGAGTGGTCAGTGGTGAGGGGTCAGGGTTAGTGGTGAGGGTGAGTGGTGATGGTGAGGGGTGAGTGGTGAGGTTGAGTGGTGAGGTTGAGTGGTGAGGGTGAGTGGTGAGGTTGAGTGGTGAGGTTAAGTGGTGAGGGTGAGTGAGGAGGGTGAGTGCTGAGGGTGTGGTGAAAGTGAGTGGTGAGGGTGAGTGGTGAGAGTGAGTGGTTAGGATTTGTGATGATGGTGAGTGGTTAGGGTGAGTGTTGATGTTGAGGGTGAGTGGTGAGGGTGTGTGGTGAATAGTAAGGGTGAGAGGTGAGAGTGAGTGGTGAGGGTAAGGGTGAGTGGTGAGTGGTCAGTGGTGAGGTTGAGTGGTGAGTAGGAAGGGTGAGTGGTGAGGGTGAGTGGTGGGTGGTGAGGGTGAGTGGTGAGGTTGAGTGGTGAGGGTTAGTGGAGAGTGGTGAGTGGTGATTGGTCAGTGGTGATTGGTCAGGATGAATGGTGAGTAGTGAGGGTGAGGTTGAGTGGTGAGGGTGAGTGGTGAGGGTGAGTGCTGCTTGTGATGGTGAGTGGTGAGGGTGAGTGGTGAGGGAGAGTGGTGAGGCTGAATGGTGAGGGTGAATGGTGAGAGTGAGTGGTGAGTGGTGAGGGAGAGTGGTGAGGGTGAGTGGTGATGGTGAGTGGTGATGGTGAGGGGTGAGTGGTGAGGGTGAGTGGTGAGGGTGAGGGGTGAGTGGTGAGGTTGAGTGGTGAGGTTGAGTGGTGAGGGCTGGTTGTGATGGTGAGTGGTGAGTGGTGAGGGTGAGTTGTGAGGGTGAGTGGTGAGGTTGAGTGGAGAGGGTGTGTGGTGAATAGTAAGGGTGAGTGGTGAGAGTGAGTGGTGAGGGTAAAGGTGAGTGGTGAGTGGTCAGTGGTGAGGTTGAGTGGTGAGTAGGAAGGGTGAGTGGTGAGGGTGAGTGGTGGGTGGTGAGGGTGAGTGGTGAGGGTTAGTGGAGAGTGGTGAGTGGTGATTGGTCAGTGGTGATTGGTCAGGATGAATGGTGAGTAGTGAGGGTGAGGCTGAGTGGTGAGGTTGAGTGGTGAGGTTGAGTGGAGAGGGTGAGTAGTGAGGGTCAGTGGTGAGGCTGAATGGTGAGGGTGAATGGTGAGAGTGAGTGGTGAGTGGTGAGGGAGAGTGGTGAGGGTGAGTGGTGATGGTGAGGGTGAGTGGTGAGGGTGAGGGGTGAGTGGTGAGGGGTGAGTGGTGAGGGGTGAGTGGTGAGGGTTGAGTGGTGAGGGGTGAGTGGTGAGGGTGAGTGATGACGAAGAGTGGTGAGGTTGAGTGGTGAGTAGTAAGGCTGAGTGGTGATGGTGAGGGTTAGTGGTGAGGGTGAGTGGTGAGTGGTCAGTGGTGAGGGGTCAGGGTTAGTGGTGAGGGTGAGTGGTGATGGTGAGGGGTGAGTGGTGAGGTTGAGTGGTGAGGTTGAGTGGTGAGGGTGAGTGGTGAGGTTGAGTGGTGAGGTTAAGTGGTGAGGGTGAGTGAGGAGGGTGAGTGCTGAGGGTGTGGTGAAAGTGAGTGGTGAGGGTGAGTGGTGAGAGTGAGTGGTTAGGATTTGTGATGATGGTGAGTGGTTAGGGTGAGTGTTGATGTTGAGGGTGAGTGGTGAGGGTGTGTGGTGAATAGTAAGGGTGAGAGGTGAGAGTGAGTGGTGAGGGTAAGGGTGAGTGGTGAGTGGTCAGTGGTGAGGTTGAGTGGTGAGTAGGAAGGGTGAGTGGTGAGGGTGAGTGGTGGGTGGTGAGGGTGAGTGGTGAGGTTGAGTGGTGAGGGTTAGTGGAGAGTGGTGAGTGGTGATTGGTCAGTGGTGATTGGTCAGGATGAATGGTGAGTAGTGAGGGTGAGGTTGAGTGGTGAGGGTGAGTGGTGAGGGTGAGTGCTGCTTGTGATGGTGAGTGGTGAGGGTGAGTGGTGAGGGAGAGTGGTGAGGCTGAATGGTGAGGGTGAATGGTGAGAGTGAGTGGTGAGTGGTGAGGGAGAGTGGTGAGGGTGAGTGGTGATGGTGAGTGGTGATGGTGAGGGGTGAGTGGTGAGGGTGAGTGGTGAGGGTGAGTGGTGAGGGTGAGGGGTGAGTGGTGAGGTTGAGTGGTGAGGTTGAGTGGTGAGGGCTGGTTGTGATGGTGAGTGGTGAGTGGTGAGGGTGAGTTGTGAGGGTGAGTGGTGAGGTTGAGTGGAGAGGGTGAGTGGTGAGGGTCAGTGGTGAGGCTGAATGGTGAGGGTGAATGGTGAGAGTGAGTGGTGAGTGGTGAGGGAGAGTGGTGAGGGTGAGTGGTGAGGGTGAGGGGTGAGTGGTGAGGGGTGAGTGGTGAGGGTGAGTGGTGAGGGTGAGTGATGACGAAGAGTAGTGACGTTGAGTGGTGAGTAGTAAGGGTGAGTGGTGATGGTGAGGGTTAGTGGTGAGGGTGAGTGGTGAGTGGTCAGTGGTGAGCGGTCAGGGTTAGTGGTGAGGGTGAGTGGTGATGGTGAGGGGTGAGTGGTGAGTGGTGAGGGAGAGTGGTGAGGGAGAGGGTTGAGGGTCAGTGTTGAGGGTGAGTGAGGGTGAATGGTGAGGGTGAGTGATGACGAAGAGTGGTGAGGTTGAGTGGTGAGTAGTAAGGCTGATTGGTGATGGTGAGGGTTAGTGGTGAGGGTGAGTGGTGAGTGGTCAGTGGTGATTGGTCAGGATGAATGGTGAGTAGTGAGGGGTGAGGTTGAGTGGTGAGTAGTAAGGCTGAGTGGTGATGGTGAGGGTTAGTGGTGAGGGTGAGTGGTGGTTGTGACGATGAGTGGTGAGTGGTGAGGGTGAGTGATGAGGGTGAGTGGTGAGGCTGAATGGTGAGGGTGAATGGTGAGAGTGAGGGGTGAGGTTGAGTGGTGAGTAGTAAGGCTGAGTGGTGATGGTGAGGGTTAGTGGTGAGGGTGAGTGGTGAGTGGTCAGTGGTGAGGGGTCAGGGTTAGTGGTGAGGGTGAGTGGTGAGGGGTGAGTGGTGAGTGGTGAGTGGTGAGGGTGAGTGGTGACGGTGAGTGGTGAGGGAGAGTGGTGAGGGAGAGGGGTGAGGGTGAGTGTTGAGAGTGAATGGTGAGGGTGAGTGGTGAGGGTGAGTGGTGAGGTTGAGTGGTGAGGTTAAGTGGTGAGGGTGAGTGCTGAGGGTGTGGTGAGGGTAAGTGGTGAGAGTGAGTGGTTAGGATTTGTGATGATGGTGAGTGGTGAGGGTGAGTGTTGATGTTGAGGGTGAGTGGTGAGGGTGTGTGGTGAATAGTAAGGGTGAGTGGTGAGAGTGAGTGGTGAGGGTAAGGGTGAGTGGTGAGTGGTCAGTGGTGAGGTTGAGTGGTGAGTAGGAAGGGTGAGTGGTGAGGGTTAGTGGTGAGTGGTGAGGTTGAGTGGTGAGGGTTAGTGGAGAGTGGTGAGTGGTGAGGCTGAATGGTGAGGGTGAATGGTGAGAGTGAGTGGTGAGTGGTGAGGGAGAGTGGTGAAGGTGAGTGGTGATGGTGAGGGGTGAGTGGTGAGGGTGAGTGGTGAGGGTGAGTGGTGAGGGTTAGTGGTGAGGGTGAGGGGTGAGTAGTGAGGGGTGAGTGGTGAGGGTGAGTGATGACGAAGAGTGGTGACGTTGAGTGGTGAGTAGTAAGGGTGAGTGGTGATGGTGAGGGTTAGTGGTGAGGGTGAGTGGTGAGTGGTCAGTGGTGAACGGTCAGGGTTAGTGGTGAGGGTGAGTGGTGATGGTGAGGGGTGAGTGGGGAGGGTGAGTGGTGACGGTGAGTGGTGAGGGAGAGTGGTGAGGGAGAGGGGTGAGGGTGAGTGTTGAGGGTGAATGGTGAGGGTGAGTGTTGAGGGTGAGTGGTGAGGTTGAGTGGTGAGGTTGAGTGGTGAGGTTGAGTGGTGAGGTTAAGTGGTGAGGGTGAGTGGGGAGGGTGAGTGCTGAGGGTGTGGTGATAGTGAGTGGTGAGGGTGAGTGGTTAGGATTTGTGATGATGGTGAGTGGTGAGGGTGAGTGTTGATGTTGAGGGTCAGTGGTGAGGGTGAGTGGTGAGAGTGAGTGGTGAAGGTAAGGGTGAGTGGTGAGTGGTCAGTGGTGAGGTTGAGTGGTGAGGGTTAGTGGAGAGTGGTGAGTGGTGATTGGTCAGTGGTGATTGGTCAGGATGAATGGTGAGTAGTGAGGGTGAGGTTTAGTGGTGAGGTTGAGTGGTGAGGGAGAGTGGTGGTTGTGACGGTGAGTGGTGAGGGTGAGTGGTGAGGGTGAGTGGTGAGGCTGAATGGTGAGGGTGAATGGTGAGAGTGAGGGGTGAGTGGTGAGGGTGAGTGATGACGAAGAGTGGTGAGGTTGAGTGGTGAGTAGTAAGGGTGAGTGGTGATGGTGAGGGTTAGTGGTGAGGGTGAGTGGTGAGTGGTGACGGTGAGTGGTGAGTGGTGACGGTGAGTGGTGAGGGAGAGTGGTGAGGGTGAGTGTTGAGGGTGAATGGTGAGGGTGAGTGGTGAGTTTGAGTGGTGAGGTTAAGTGGTGAGGGTGAGTGGGGAGGGTGAGTGCTGAGGGTGAGTGGTGAGGGTGAGGGGTGAGTAGTGAGGGGTGAGTGGTGAGGGTGAGTGATGACGAAGAGTGGTGACGTTGAGTGGTGAGTAGTAAGGGTGAGTGGTGATGGTGAGGGTTAGTGGTGAGGGTGAGTGGTGAGTGGTCAGTGGTGAGCGGTCAGGGTTAGTGGTGAGGGTGAGTGGTGATGGTGAGGGGTGAGTGGGGAGGGTGAGTGGTGACGGTGAGTGGTGAGGGAGAGTGGTGAGGGAGAGGGGTGAGGGTGAGTGTTGAGGGTGAATGGTGAGGGTGAGTGTTGAGGGTGAGTGGTGAGGTTGAGTGGTGAGGTTGAGTGGTGAGGTTGAGTGGTGAGGTTAAGTGGTGAGGGTGAGTGGGGAGGGTGAGTGCTGAGGGTGTGGTGATAGTGAGTGGTGAGGGTGAGTGGTTAGGATTTGTGATGATGGTGAGTGGTGAGGGTGAGTGTTGATGTTGAGGGTCAGTGGTGAGGGTGAGTGGTGAGAGTGAGTGGTGAAGGTAAGGGTGAGTGGTGAGTGGTCAGTGGTGAGGTTGAGTGGTGAGGGTTAGTGGAGAGTGGTGAGTGGTGATTGGTCAGTGGTGATTGGTCAGGATGAATGGTGAGTAGTGAGGGTGAGGTTTAGTGGTGAGGTTGAGTGGTGAGGGAGAGTGGTGGTTGTGACGGTGAGTGGTGAGGGTGAGTGGTGAGGGTGAGTGGTGAGGCTGAATGGTGAGGGTGAATGGTGAGAGTGAGGGGTGAGTGGTGAGGGTGAGTGATGACGAAGAGTGGTGAGGTTGAGTGGTGAGTAGTAAGGGTGAGTGGTGATGGTGAGGGTTAGTGGTGAGGGTGAGTGGTGAGTGGTGACGGTGAGTGGTGAGTGGTGACGGTGAGTGGTGAGGGAGAGTGGTGAGGGTGAGTGTTGAGGGTGAATGGTGAGGGTGAGTGGTGAGTTTGAGTGGTGAGGTTAAGTGGTGAGGGTGAGTGGGGAGGGTGAGTGCTGAGGGTGTGGTGAGAGTGAGTGGTGAGGGTGAGTGGTTAGGATTTGTGATGAAAGTGAGTGGTGAGGGCGAGTGTTGATGTTGAGGGTGAGTGGTGAGTGGTGAGGGTGTGTGGTGAATAGTAAGGGTGAGTGGTGAGAGTGAGTCGTGAGGGTAAGGGTGAGTGGTCAGTGGTGAGGGGTCAGGGTTAGTGGTGAGGGTGAGTGGTGAGGGTGAGTGTTGAGGGTGAATGGTGAGGGTAAGTGGTGAGGTTGAGTGGTGGGGTTAAGTGGTGAGGCTGAGTGGGGAGGGTGAGTGCTGAGGGTGTGGTGAGAGTGAGTGGTGAGGGTGAGTGGTGAGGGTGAGTGGTTAGGATTTGTGATGATGGTGAGTGGTGAGGGCGAGTGTTGATGTTGAGGGTGAGTGGTGAGGGTGTCTGGTGAATAGTAAGGGTGAGTGGTGAGAGTGAGTGGTGAGGTTGAGTGGTGAGTAGGAAGGGTGAGTGGTGAGGGTGAGTTGTGGGTGGTGAGGGTGAGTGGTGAGGTTGAGTGGTGAGGGTTAGTGGAGAGTGATGAGTGGTGATTGGTCAGTGGTGATTGGTCAGGATGAATGGTGAGTAGTGAGGGTGAGGTTGAGTGGTGAGGTTGAGTGGTGAGGGTGAGTGGTGGTTGTGACGGTGAGTGGTGAGTGGTGAGGGTGAGTGGTGAGAGTGAGTGGTTAGGCTGAATGGTGAGGGTGAATGATGAGAGTGAGTGGTGAGTGGTGAGGGAGAGTGGTGAGGGTCAGTGGTGATGGTGAGGGGTGAGTGGTGAGGGTGAGTGGTGAGGGTGAGGGGTGAGTGGTGAGGGTGAGTGATGACGAAGAGTGGTGAGGTTGAGTGGTGAGTAGTAAGGGTGAGTGGTGATGGTGAGGGTTAGTGGTGAGGGTGAGTGGTCAGTGGTGAGGGGTCAGGGTTAGTGGTGAGGGTGAGTGGTGATGGTGAGGGGTGAGTGGTGAGTGGTGAGGGTGAGTGGTGAGTGGTGACGGTGAGTGGTGAGGGAGAGTGGTGAGGGAGAGGGGTGAGGGTGAGTGGGGAGGGTGAGTGGTTAGGATTTGTGATGATGGTGAGTGGTGAGGTCGAGTGTTGATGTTGAGGGTGAGTGGTGAGGGTGTGTGGTGAATAGTAAGGGTGAGTGGTGAGAGTGAGTGGTGAGGGTAAGCGTGAGTGGTGAGTGGTCAGTGGTGAGGTTGAGTGGTGAGTAGGAAAGGTGAGTGGTGAGGGTGAGTGGTGGGTGGTGAGGGTGAGTGGTGAGGTTGAGTGGTGAGTAGGAAGGGTGAGTGGTGAATGGGGAGGGTGAGTGGTCAGGGGTGAGGGTTAGTGGTGAGGTTGAGTGGTGAGTAGGAAGGGTGAGTGGGGAGGGTGAGTGATCAGTGGTGCGGGGTCAGGGTTAGTGGTGAGGGTGAGTGGTGAGGGTTAGTGGTGAGCGGTGATTGGTGGTGGTGAGGGTGAGTGGTGAGGGTGAGTGGTGATGGTGAGTAGTGAGGGTGAGTAGTGAGGGTGAGTGGTGAGGGTGAGGGTTGGTGGTGAGGGTGAGTGGTGAGGGTTAGTGGTGAGGGTGAGTGGTTAGGGTTTATGGTGATGGTGAGTGGTGAGGGTGAGTGGTGAATGGTGAGTGGTGAGGGTAAGTGGTGATGGTTAGTAGTGAGGGTGAGTGGTTAGGGGTGAGTGGTGGGGATGTGTGGTGAGGGTGAGTGGTGAGGGGCAGTGGTGAAGGTGAGTGGTGAAGGTGAGTAGTAAGTAGTGAGGATGAGTGGTGAGTGGTGAGGGTGATTAGTGAGTAGTGAGGGTGAGTGGTGAGGGTGAGGGTGATTAGTGTGTAGTGAGGGTGAGTGGAGAGGGAGAGAGTGAGTGGTGAGCGTGAGTGGTGAGGGTGAGTGGTGGTGGTGAGGGTGAGTGGTAAGCGTGAGTGGTGAGGCAGAGGGTGAGTGGTGAGTGGTGAGGCTGAATGGTCAGGGTGAATGGTGAGAGTGAGTGGTGAGTGGTGAGGCTGAATGGTCAGGGTGAATGGTGAGAGTGAGTGGTGAGGGTTAGTGGTGAGGGTGTTTGGTGATTGGTGATTGGTGAGTGGTGATGGTGAGTCGTGAGGGTGAGTGGTGAGGGAGATTGGTGAGGGAGATTGGTGAGTTGTGAGGGTGAATGGTGAGGGTAAGTAGTGAGTGGGAGTGGTGAGTGGTGCGGATGAGTGGTGAGGTTGAGTTGTGAGTGGTGAGTGGTGAAAGGTATTGTCAAAGCCCACCGGGCTTTGACAATACCTTAGTATCTGTGTATATATGTAAGGTTATTAAGAAATATATTTTTCACCCGGGCAACGCCGGGTACTTCTGCTAGTTATATATAAAAGTCTCCGTGCGCTCGCGCTTGCGGGGGATTTGGCTCTCGGACGGTGGGGTTTAAGACCGAAATTATTTGCCAGGCGGCACGCCCTAAGCCCTGTGCTGGGATTAGGCTATTCCGTTTTCCCATCCGTAAACTTTAAAGTAGTTGAACTAACACATTTGTGCCGATTTTATTATTCATTATTTACTTATTGCACGACATCGACCGTACCAAGTGACGCCAATTGCGTGGGGGGGGCGGACCCTGTTAAGTGATTCGCGCGTTCGCTCCAGCTCACGGGGGACATTTTCTTTTATGCGTTTTACAGCCAACACATACAAACATCACGCTGCGGATATTTATTCACAGTGTCATGTCGTCTTCGCCCCCCTCCCCCAACACGATGCGTCCAGTTTATACTACAGACTCCGTATATAATAATATTTTACTGCTTACATAGCATTTTTCTTGCACTGGCAGATGATGCTGGGGAGGGGGGGTAGCGGCCCAGCCTCTAGCCTGCCAAAGTGCCAACTCCACCGCCTCGCCAATGTAGGCCAGGACGGGGGCTACGCATGGCACAAGGCCTCAACAGGCCTATGGTAAGTACAAAGTTCCTTGCTTCTTACGCTAACAACTCAAGCCCATTGTTTACTATTGTTAAACACATTAGTTGACAAACATTACAATAATAATGTTTGTGTGCAGATACAAACTCAGCTTCATTGTTCAACATTATGAAACAAGTTCACAGATGTTACAATAATATTGTTTTTTATGAAAATAACAACTCAGGTTCATTGTTTACCATTATGAAACAAGTTGACATGTTACAATAATTATGTTTGTGTACACAAAACTCTTTTTGGATTTTTGGGTTGCTCAATTTCCCCTTTTTTTGCTGCGCTTTTATAACGCTGCCACAGTCTACTGCCAGTATGTGATTTCTGCTTATTTCTTCAATACATTTCTATTGTTTCCATCGCTCACGTCACGCTATTTACTCATACGTAGTACTGCAATACTGACAGCTGTGCCATCATCGGGGATTGCTGTGCCCGTCGATGTGTGTGTGTGTGAGTCCATGTGTGTGTCTGAGTCCATATGTGTGTCAGTCGATCTGTGTGCGTGTACGTCGATGTGTATGTCAGTCCATATGTGTGTGTGTTAGTCCACATGTGTGTGTAAGTCTATACATGTGTGCGTCACTCGATGTGTGTGTGTGTAAGTCAATGCGTCTGTGTGCGAGTCCATATGTGTGTTAATCCATGTCTATGTATCTAAAGTAGATATCAGTGTGTCACAGTCCATATGTGTATGTGTGTGTAGGGCTATGTGTGTTTCAGTCTATGTATGTGTAAGTTGATGTGTGTGTGTCTTAGTCCATATGTGTGTGTGTAAGTACATATGTGTGTGTTTACGTCAATGTGTGTTTGAGTCCACCTATTGCTGTGTGAAGGTCGGTGTGTGTGTGTCAGTCGCTGTATGTGTGCACGTCCATATATGTTTGTGCAACTCCATGTGTGTATATCTCAAGTGGATGTCTGTGTGTGACAGTCCATATGTATGTGTGTGTGTGTAAGTCGATGTGTTTGTGTGTGTGAGTCCATATGTGTGTGTGTCAAAATCCATGTGCATGTGTGTTAGTTGCTGTGTGTGCATGCCTCCATTGTTAGTCAGTGTAAGTCCATTTCTTTGCGTGTCTGTAGGCCCATGTGTGCGTCTTAGTCCATGTGTGTGCTTTATTGACCTGCTCAAGGCCTATGATACCATCAGTAGGCCTGGCCTCTGGGTTGTTCTTCATGCTTTACGAGTCCCTCACCCACTGCTCACCATCCTTAAGAACCTTCATGATGGTGAGCGGCCCTGCATCAAACTACGTGGCCGTGAGTCAGAGCCATTCCCTGTACACCTTGGGGTGCAAGAGGGATGTCCTCTGGCTCACACATTATTTTACATATATTTGGACCACGTAGTTCGTGAAGCCATCAATGCCTGTACCGCTAGAATTTCCATCTGGTACAGATACAATGGGAGGCTGATCGATGCCCGGGTGCGGTCAAGGGATGCCTCCCTATTGCTCAACCACGTTATGTATGCCGATGATCTGCTAATTGCTGCTCACTCGGAGGAGTTCGAGGTGCTACTGCTGAACCTGGAGCTTGCCACCAAGAGGTGGGGCCTTACCATCAGCCCCACCAAAACTAAGCACCTGCCTGGGTATTTTCTACCATCGGACACTCCACCCCCACAACTTCCAATTGGTGATGGGGCAGTTGTGGAGACAGTAGAGAGTTTCCCATACCTTGCCAGTGTGCTAATGACCGGCTCCGGTTTAACAGCAGAGGTCTCACTCCGAAACAGTCGAGCCACATTATCTTTTCATTGGTTGCGTAACACTGTGTGGAAGCTACCTGGTCTATCACTCCGCACGAAGCTTCAGGTCTTCTCGGCCACGGTCATTCCCTCCCTTCTCTACGCTTGCGCCCCCCTAATGGAACATCTTCGCCGGTTAAAAACATTTAGGATGGCCTGCCTACGATCCAGCCTGGATTTAACCAGGCTGCATTGTGTGAGGAGCTCACAAATCCTTTAAAGATGTGGACAAAGTCCCATCGGTGAGCTCCTCCGGCAGGCAAGGCTGCGTTGCCTGAGCCATGTAGCCCGCATGGTCAGACACCGCATGCCTAAGCATCTTTTATTTGGCCGGATCCAGGGGGTTTAACGGCCCGGTATGGGCTACAGAAGACATGGAGTGATGTGGTACAGGAGGACATGGAGCTGAGTCGACTTGCCGATGACTGAAACCAGCCGTGTCAAGATCAGCCTCTGTGGTGGAGCCTCCTGAAAGACGCTACTGGGCAGTTGGAGGCAGTCGCCCTCCAACAACAACGGAGGGCGGAGGAGCGACGCTCACAACAACGAGCGGAGCGCCGGGTGGCTAAAGCACAACAAGTTGCCACAGTACGGGGCACAGGTGGTGCATCAGCCAGTCGTCTCAGTCAGTCGACCTGTGCCTTCTGGGTCTGCCCCGTGACCTCCTGCCAGCGGGCGTTCAACACTTTACGTGGCCTCAAGGTGCACATAGCCTGGTACAAGCGTTGCGGTGACGTCACCGCCATTACTGACGAATGGCGGTTGTTGTTGTTCAGTCTATGTATGTATGTATGAGTCCATATGTGTGTGTAACTTTATGTGTGTGTGTCAGTCGATTTGTGTGTGTAACTACATGTGTGTGTCTGCCTTTTTCGCCCGGGCAACGCCGGGTACTCACCGCTAGTCAGTCTATAATTTTAATGGTCGGTTTATTTGAACAGTGAGAGATAGAATAACAACAACATCCAGAAAAACGCATGTCAAAATGTTATACATTTATTTACATTTTAATGAGGGAAATAAGTATTTGACCCCTTTGCAAAACATGACTTATTACTTGGTGACTGATCATTTTATAGACTGATCATTTCTTTGTCAGTGGGCAAACGTACAAAATCAGCAGGGGATTAAATACTTTTTTCTCTCACTGTGCCTGGTAAATATTTTTTTCATTTTCTTTGTTGATTGAATACGGAGCTTTCATGGTGAAATAGTAAGCACACAGGACTTGCAATGCAGAGGTTGCCGATTCGATTTCCCGGCGTGGCAGGTTGAAACACATTTCGTTACCCCTCCTCGTGCTGTACTGTTTAGCACAGCGGACTTGCAACCCAGAGGTTCGCCCGTTCGATTCGTACTCCCGGGCACGGCAGTGGCAACAATGGGGCATTTTTATTGAAACCCCTCCCACCCCCATTGGATACAACCACAGTTAGTCAGTCAGCTTGCTCGTGTGTGGTGAGTCGAAGTGAGTGCACTGCCAGCTCTGGCAAGACATCGCGACAATCCGGGGACTTCCTCTTGTGGAGGCACTTCCGCCAGCAGTGGCGTGAGAAGGGAATTGCAGGGCTGCTCCTGTGCCTTTTGATAAAGCAGCGCTCGATGTTGAACATTCAAAAATGCACCCGTAAATAACACAGAATATGTACAAATCTTTACGCGGTGCATTTAATGATATTCTCTGGGAATATACAATGATTGTAATTGTAAAGGTTCACACACACACTCAACGATCGATGATGTTTTATTCATTAGCAATTTGCATTTTTTTAAATCAGTAGCACATGTCCAATAATTAACCGCAGTTATTCGTGATAAAAACTATAATGGTGCTCAGTGAGATGAATGACATGTGGGGATTTTTCTATTCGCTCGTGGGCAAAGTGAACCACTGCCTTCAACATCTGCCAGCGGAATGGTAGGAACCGTCCGTTTGCGAGAAGAATGGCTGGAACGGTGAGTGTAATGAAATGCTCGATAGGTTCACACTAATAATACAAACGCTCATGATGAGTGCACGGTTACAGCCACCAACATCGATCATCTCTGGGGCATGGCCCGTGGCAATGCTGGAGCCACCTGCTTGCCCATGAATGTGAACACCAGCTCGCCGCACATGCTGGAATATTTGAACTGAAATGCAACTGAATATTGTGAATACGTAAAATAAAAGTCAATATGAACTGCATAGAGCAGTAACATAATTACACTATGAGCAGTCGTGAAATAACCGTTGCAATACTGTTCTATGTTTGGGCCTATTCAATTCACTTCGAAGTGACTGCTCGCTAGAGATGTCTATTGACGGATGACTGAATTACAATCCGGTATCTTTAAAAATCACCATCATCATCGTCGTACTCATATTTACGCGTGGAAAGATGTGCGTCTGTCATTTCGTTTTATCTCAAGAAGCGCCAATAGGAGAACGATACTCTGTGTACACGGTCGCCTTCCTGCAGTGGCAAGACGGTGCCATCGCAGTCGATGTAGAGTCGTTACATCACATGGACAATTCTATTCCAGCAAACAGTACGACGGACACAAAAAACGGATTACAGTTACCGCAGTTTTCACTTTGTTGCAGCACGTGCAACGCACATTTTAAATATATATAATTAAGTTGTTACACGCGTCAAATCAACACGGCCGTGCGTTTGTGGAGTCTCCATCAGGCTACCTGGCTACACCCGCCGCTTTCGACCCCAATTTCATGACCTTGGTGACCGGCGAGCCGATGCCAATCGGCATGGCGCCGCCACTGATGCTGCTGACCATCACGCGCCTGCCGCTCTGCGGTTTCGACCGCCTGTTGCCGGGGTACACGGCCGAGGTGTGGAACGCGTGGTAGCTGTCGCAATGCTCCTCCAGACGGTGGCTCACGCACAGCAGTGCCAGGAGCATGGCGCCGCACGACATCGCCGCTGTGGGCCACACCATCCACTGCAGCAGGGCCGTGGAGTCGATGGCCGTGCGGTTGAGGAGCGCGTCGTCCTGATGCACGCGGGCGTTGTAGAAGCATCGGAAGGGCGTGTGGTTGAGGGCCTTGAAGGACGACCTCAGCGGGTCGATCACGGCGTGAGCGTCGACCTGGTCCCGGTAGCAACTGGGCAGGAAGTAGCACTGCGGGATGAGGATGAGGAGGAGATGGCTTAGCGTGGGAAGAGAAATACACCGAAGGAGAGTACGCGTTGGACGTTTGATTTGGCCTCTTAGGTTTTTTTCGGTAAAGTCACGTAGGTAAAAAATACAATTAAAATTAATTATTTTATTTTTATGTAATTAAAATTTTTAATTTTAATTTTATTTTTAAAATTATACATTTTAATTTCATTTTTAAAATTATAAATTTTAATTATATTTTTTACCTACGTGACTTTACCGAAAAAACCTAAGAGCATGAATCCTTGCAGTCACGAAAGATTCAAATCTAGAATTAGTTTGATTTGTCCGTTTAAACGTTCGAAAAGAAAGCACTGAGCCACGCCGTTCCATCTTGGAATAGGGTGGTGAGAAAATGTTGCATCGCTGGTTTTGCTGAATATCCCACAGAAAAAAAATCTTATCGGACGCTATACCGCTTTTAATCCTATTAAAGACGATTTCCTCTAACACACTTCCAACCAATTCCAGTTGGAATGGTGTCGCTAAGGGGGTTCGTTGCGAATGTCAAACAGATTTTTCAAAACGTCCAAACAACTTTCCTTCGGTAGCGATAAAAGTGTCGGTCAGTCAGTTATCCAGCTGTTCATTATTGAGCTGTACCGATGTGTGTACAGTACGGTGAACTTCTTTCGCACCGTACGTAGCCATTCGGAGGTGCGATGCGCTTTCAGGTCGTCGCGCGTGTGAGTTTTTGGAATGATGTCCGACGTTTCGCCCCATGTGACGGGAAGCTATTTCAGGAACTGTGCTACTTACTGCCCAGGAACTGAAATAGCTTGTTGTGGCACCTTCCCTCGTGAAATGGATGTTCTTGAAGCTGGGGGCAGCGCTCGGGTCAAAAATATTGGGGACATTGTGCCAAACACGTGGCAGCACAACTGGGAAATACATCCTGGGGGAGCCACCGCCATCAACACGGCACACTCAACACAAGCTCAACACATTCATCAATACAGACTGCGTTCAGAGTGAAAGTACAAGATGGCCGACGTTTCGGGGGCGATGGCACTTCTTCACAGCACACAGGCCAGAGAGGTAGAAAGGCCAGAGAGGTAAATCATATGGTTGGAGGAGGGGGGGGGGGAAAGTGAAGTCGAATGAATATTTTTTAAAGCATTCAAATATTACTACGTGACTTTACCGAAAGAACCAAAGAGTATGGATTCCTGCAGTCACGAAAGCTTCAAATCAACATTCAATCAAATATTGTTTTTTTTTTGTCGAGAAGGAGGCTAACCTGTTGGCGATAATGATTAACGAATCCACGCAGGCCTCCTTGGAACCTCAACCTTGAAAATGTGTGTATTTGTGGTCGACTCAGCCTTAAAACGAGTACCTGCTGCGTTGTGTAAACATCGCCACGCGGGAGACAAAGGCGGCCTGACGTGGTGCTGGCCACCCACCCCCTCGTGTGCCGTTCCGGCCATCATCGGTGCTCGCTAACAGCACTTGCCTCAACAGTTTGTTACGGTATTCTTGGTTATTTCGGTAAAGTCACGTAGATAGAAAAAACTATTAAAATTAAAAGAGCTTTTTTCTCTTCGCCTGATGAAGACCGCTTGTGTTGCGATCGAAACGTCGTGGGTTTTGTGCTTTTATTATTTTTAATTCATTTTAATTTAATTTTTATTTTCTATCTACGTGACTTTACCGAAAGAACCAAGAATGTGAATTCCTGCAGTCACGAAAGTTTCAAAGTCAAAATGTATGTTTGTTACGGCTATACGGAGGGGTTATTTGTCTTTTGTCTCTTTGAATTTCCATCCTGGGCTATTAAACGTCGTGAGTCGGTGTGGCCCTTTGGCAGCCCCTTGCCGTTTAGTCCGCTCCTCTCGAGCGAGGCTGGCGCGCGCACCTGCGAGCTGGAGGATATGGACTGCTCGTCGTGATGCAGCAGGACTTTGCGTCCCCACGGCGTCACATTGACGTAGACCTGCAGGCACGGGTAGGTAGAACGGCCCTTGCAGTAGGGGCCGCACTCGAAGGCGCAGTCAATCCACTTGGAGATCTCGGCCGAGATCACCGTGTAGTTCGCCTCCTCGCTGCCCTGGCTGCGGATGAAATCGGGAGCACAGCGTTGGCACGCAATGGTCCGACCGTGTCCGTCCATTATGAAGGTCGCACTCGTTACGCACGCATAAGGTGCTTGCCACGAATTAAAATGAACCACAGTGACTTGCCAATCTCGTCAAAGGAGCACGAAACATCACGCAAACTCATCACTGCATCGCGCGCTTTCAGATGCGCTTCTGCGGACGTCTGGAGCGCTCTTCCTTCCGATATTAGGAAGCCACTGGAGCAATGCACTTTTAAATAATCCAGAATTGAAAGCTATTTTTTTTAGAACTACTTTTTTGTGTGTTTAGTTTATTGTACTTCCCCTGCCCCTCTTAATTAGCGCCACCCCCAGTTAGTATCGCTCTCTCCCTCGGTGTCCTCTCCTGCCTGGGAGGACAGCCCTTCTCCTGGGGGCCTGGCTACATCCGGTGCGAAAGAAGTTCAACATTCGTCCATAACATGCAAGGCTCCCTGTTGAATTTCTGTACCGCAACCAAGGCACGTGTCTCAAGTCGCTACGAAGGAGACACGTTCCGAACTGACCACGATGGGAAAATAAATTCAACACATTTGTCAATAATTGCCTCAAAAGGAGACAAATAAACGCATGTGACATTTAAGGCAATGGTGCATCTTCAGTGCACGCTTGTGTGTGCTTCGTAA
This sequence comes from Lampetra planeri, assembly GCF_965212315.1. NCBI lineage: Eukaryota > Metazoa > Chordata > Hyperoartia > Petromyzontiformes > Petromyzontidae > Lampetra > Lampetra planeri. Next base: position 4,017,703 of record NC_136167.1, read on the forward strand.
GAGGGGCAATTGCCTGAAATGTAAACTATTGATTTGAAGCTTTCGTGACTGCAGGTATCCATACTCTTTGGTTCTTTCGGTAAAGTCACGTAGGTAGACAAAATAATAGATCACGACGTTTCGATCGCAACACAAGCGGTCGTCATCAGGTGGGACAACCACAGCACGATTGCTTGTGTAATAAAAGACTCGGACGCTTCTCTCTGTCCTGTGTCCTTTATTTGGGTTCGATCTCTTTCCCTCACGGTACTCCCCTATATACTCTCCACCCTGCAGCCTCAGGCTGCTGTCGCTCCCGTAGCCCACACTCTGCAGCCCCAGGCTGCTTTCGCGCCGTGCAGACCCCTGCTGCCGACTCCTCCCTTGCAGACCCGCTGCTCTCTGCAGCCTCCTCGCTGCTCCTCCTGCCCCCGGGCCGGTCACCGTTGGCCGACGGTGCCGATCCTCCTGGCTTGGGTGTGTGGCGACCTCGCCACTCTCTCTCACCCTTCGCCCTGCGTGGCCTCTCTCTTCTCCTAGTCCCCGATCACTCCCGACTGCTTCCGGTTACCCCCCTTATAGACCCTTACCCTCTCCCCCACGTGACGTAACTCCTCCCCCCATGACGTCACTTCCGGAAGGTCGTTTACGCCCGCATTACACTTGTGTTGCGATCGAAACGTCGTGATCTATGATTTTTCTAACGACGTGACTTTACCGAAAGAACCAAAGAGTATGTCAACTATTCTATACATAATTCTAGATTTGAAGCTTTCGTGACTGCAAGGAATCATATTCTTAGGTTTTTTCGGTAAAGTCACGTAGGTAAAACATCAAAATTAATGAAAATAAAATAAAATAAAAACAAAAATCACGACGTTTCGGAGGCAACACAAATCTCCGTCATCAGGTGGGACCGTCACAGCCAGATTAGCTGCATCACTTCTGGCTGTGACGGTCCCACCTGATGACGGAGACTTGTGTTGCCTCCGAAACGTCGTGATTTTTGTTTTTATTTTATTTTATTTTCATTAATTTTGATGTTTTACCTACGTGACTTTACCGAAAAAACCTAAGAATATATATTCTATACATACTTATACATCTTCCCTCCCCTTTTATGGTAGCATTGTTGACAAACGTGCCCGATTGTTGCTGTTTGTGCTTGTCCAGCACTAACCAATGCAGCCTTACCAAATAATTTGACCGAAATAGGTTCCATCTGCTTCTACACATATACAGGTGTTTTAAGGCTCGTTGCCGCTGTGTTAATGGTCAGCACAGTGAGTGGGCTTGCAACCCAGAAGTCGCGCCCGTTCGATTCTTTCTCCCGGCACGGCAGTTGCAACAATTCTGGCACCTTTCATGAGTGACCTCCCGCCTCTGTCCGCCCACCCAGCAGTATAAATGGGAACAGTCCACAGTGAAGTCCAGCAGCAACAGCAGCAGGGTCGTGTGTGGTGGGAGTAAAGTGTAGGCACTGCCACCTCTTCAAAAACGTCTGACCAGCATGATAAAGTAAATCGACCCTACTCCCCCCAAGGGGCTCTCGAAGAGTTCCTTCTCGTGGGGGCCCCCTTCCGCCAGCAGTGGCGCGAGCAAGCAATTGCGGGGCTGCGCCATTACCTCCTCGCCTATTACGACGAACGCACGGGTGACGTAATGGATTAAAAATGACACGGTTAAAACCATAATATGAATTTCAAGGGGCACTACATTCTCTGTTTACCCAGCACCCACAATTTACGATAAGGACAGCCCCTCCCCCCCTCCTCAAATACATGATTCAATGCAGGTATCATGAGCGTAAAAATACGTTTTAATCAACAACTTGCTTAATTATTCACAGAATATGAAAACCACATTTTAGTTGTCTTTACGTGCAGGTATTCGGTGATTGGAGACACCTACAGTATGTGGTACACTTGAAACCCCAGTTTAACCATGGCCAACTGCCCAGATTTGAACACATGATCTCTCAGCGGTGCTGATGGAATGCTTGGACATGGGCATGCAACATAGCTACGTCATCCTAGGACGCCAATGCGCAATGCATGGAAAGCAAGAAACAAAAAGAGAACCAGGGCAATCGACTACACTAAAGAGGGAAGGCCACTTTAAAGAGATGCTGCATCGTTATAAGCTGCAGTTGTAATTGTTGTTGTTGTATCTACATAGACTATGCATGTACATGCGTAAAGACAGTGCGTCAACTAGGAGACGAGTGGTGACAACAGGATAGGGAGAGTGAAGGGATAATTGCAAGCTCCAGAAAGGTTCGGGAACTTGCCGGAGAGTTCGAGAAGAAAAGGAGACCCCAAGGGTGGGGGTTGGTCACGCCGGGGATAAAAGAGGGGCGAGAAACGAGATTCGGGGCTGTCTGGTGCAGACTTGGGGCCGTCGTCGCTGTCTTCTCGTGCTGACTGTCTTCTCGTCCTGACTGTCTTTTGTCTTGACTGTCTTCACCGTCTCCACATCGGCACTTTCGCGCTGCCGCCCTCCTAAGCCACGTTAAAGTTCCATAAAAATAACCCTCTACAGTTCGTTCTCTGAAATCTTTACACATGCACAAGAGTGAGATGGATTGTGGCATCACGGGACAGTGAGCGATGGCGATTGGGTGAGAAGTCTTTTCATCCAGCAGTGGCTAAACAATGGCTGACGATGATGATGATTATTACGTGAATGTATTTGTATGATGTTGGAAATGTGTGTGCGTGATACGGTAAAATAAAATACACCCTGAAATAAGGTGACCGAATTTATTGAAGGGCTCGAATTTATCGAAGGACACGCGGTGAGCTGGCAGCCCATCCCACTTTTACATAACCACGCCCACGCAACCGCCTAGCACCTCCCACACAGTGAGCGGATTCGCTCTTTCTGCTGGCGGCCCCAAACACTACAGCTCGTTATATATAAAAGTCTCCGCACGCTCGCACTTGCGGGGGATTTGGCTCTCGGACGGTGGGGTTTAAGATATAAATAATTTGCCAGCCGGCACGCCCTAAGCCCCGTGGTGGGAATAGGCTATTCCGTTTTCATGTCCGTAAATTTTAAAGTTGTTTAATTAACGAATTTGTGGCATTCTTATTTAAATTATTTACTTTTTGCGCGACATCTACCGTACCAACTCACGCCAAATGCGTGGGGGGGGGGCGGACCCTGCCAAGTGATGCACCTTCGCTCCAGCTCACGGGGGACATTTTATTTTACGCGTTTAACATGGAATAAATATACACATCACGCTGACGATTTCTCTTCACAGTGTGATGTCCTCTTCCCCCCCCCCCCCACCACAATGCGTGCAGTTACTGCTATAAAGCCCTTACATATTAATTTAATATTATGACAATGCTTACATGGTATTATTCTGCCTCGGGTGGGGGGATGGTGGGGGGGGGGGGTAGCGGCCCAGCCCGCAGCCTGGCAATGTCTCACCTCCTCCGGCTTGCCAATCTAGGCGAGGCCGCGGGTTCTGCACGGGACGACGCGTCAACACGCCAATGTAAAGTACAATTTTCTTGCATCTTTTGCTAAGAACTCAGGTTAATTGTTTACTATTATTAAACAAATAAGTTTACAAATATTACAATGATAATGTTTGTGTGCAGAAACTATATGTGTGTCCCTAAAGTCGATGTCTGTGTGTGTGAGTCCATATGTGTTTGTGTGCATGTAAGTCGATGGGTTTCTATGTGTGTGGGTCCATGTCTGTGTGCAAGTCTATGTGTGTGTCTGTCTTTTTGTGTGTGTGTGTGTACGTACAAGTGTTTGTGTGTGTCAGTCCATTTGTGTACGTATCAGTCGCTGTGTGTGTTAGTCCACATGTGTGTGTAAGTCCATACGTGTGTGTTTCACTCGATGTGTGTGTGTTTAAGTGAATGCGTGTGTGTGTGAGTCGATGTGTGTGTGTTTGGCTCCATCTGAGTGTGTAAGTCAATGTGCGTTTGTGTGTCTATGTGTGTCAGTCGATGTGTGTGTGTTAATCTACATGTGTGTATCTAAAGTAGATGGCTGTGTGTCACAGTACATATGTCTATGTGTGTGTGTAGGGCAATGTGTGTGTCAGTCTATGTATGTGTGTGTAAGTCCATGTGTGTGTGTTTTAGTCGATATGTGTGTGTAAGTACATGTGTGTTTACGTCAATGTGTGTGTGAGTCCACGTATGTCTGTGTGTGAGTCGATGTGTGTGTGTGAGTCGTTGTATGTGTGTCAGTCTATGTATGTGTGTGTAACTCCATGTGTGTGTATCTAAAGTGCATGTCTATGCGTGTGTCAGTCCATATATGTGTGTGTGTGTGTAAATCCATGTGTTTGTGTGTGTCAGTCGATATGTCTGTGTGTGTCAGTCCATGGGCGTCTGTGTTAGTCGCTTTGTGTGCATGGCTCCATGTCAGTCAGTGTAAGTCCATTTCTTTGCGTGTCTGTAGGTCCATGTGTGCGTGTGAGTGATTGTATGTGCTTTATTGACCTGCTCAAGGCCTATGATACCATTAGTAGGCCTGGCCTCTGGGTTGTTTTTCATGCTTTCGGAGTCCCTCAAACTTTGCTCACGATCCTTAAGGACCTTCATGATGGTGAGCAGCCCCGCGTCAAACTACGTGGCCGTCAGTCAGAGCCATTCCCTCTACACCTTGGGGTGTGACAGGGATGTCCTCTGGCTCCACATTATTTAACATATCTTTTGACCACGTAGTTCGTGAAGCCTTCAATGGCTGTACCCGATGAATTACCATATGGTGCAGATACAATGGGAGGCTGATCGATGCCCGGGTGCGGTCAACGGATGCCTCCCTATTGCTCAACCATGTTATGTATGCCGATGCTCTGGTGATTGCTGCTCACTGCTGCTGAACCTGGAGCTTGCCACCACCAAAACTAAGCACCTGCCTGGGTATTTTGTACCATCGAACAATCCACCCCACAGCTCACAATTCGTGATGCGGCAGTTGTGGAGAGATTGCCGAGATTCCCATTCCTGGCCAGTGTGCTCATGACCGGCTCCGGTTTCACAGCAGAGATCTCACTTCAAATCAGTCGAGCGCCATTATCTTTCAATCGGCTGCGTTACGCTATGTGGAGGCTACCTGGTCTCTCGCTCCGCATGAAGCTCCAGGTCTTCTCGGCCACGGTAATTCCCTCCCTTCTATACGCTTGCGAAACGTGCATCCCCCTAATGGAACATCTTTTCCGGTTAGAAACATTTAGGCTGGCCTGCTAACGATCCATCCTGGGTTTAACCATATATGTGTGTGTGTGCGTCTAAGTCGATGTGTTTCTATGTGTGTGGGTCAATGTCTGTGTGTCAGTCCATGTGTGTGTCTGCCTTTTTCGCCAGAGCAACGCCGGGTACTTACCGCTAGTCTTCTATAAGGCTATATGGGGGATCTATGTCTTTGGCGGTGGGAGGGGGTGAGAGAGCGAGATGTCTATGATTGAGCAGAGAGAGTGTGTGAATGATTTGAAATATATTGCTGTAAGGAGGTGGTTATCATAGACTCTACAGGAGATCTTGCACTGTGGTTCTTAATGTGTTGTGTTACATTTGATGTCTTATGACTTTATTTAAAAAAATATACAGTAACTTGTATTTCTCATCTTATAAAAGTTGTTCAAGAGTGGAACATTTTGGAGCTGAAACGTAGCTCAGTTTTTAACATGAGGGTGAGTCGATTGGAAAACGACGATCGCTTCACGAGTGTTCGCTTACCGAGCAATATTCGTGGAACGTATCTCGCTCGTTAAGCGAGACACGCGTGTACGAGTCATCAGCAAGTCCGCTCAGCTCCATTATGTACCACATCAGTCCATTTCTTCTCAAGCCCGTGCCACGCCCGTTTAGTCCCCGATATCCGAGCAAACACAAGCTGCATGACCCATGTACACATATGAAGTATTGGAAAATGACGGCAGGAAACTCCTTGACGGGAACACACTTCTTTTATTAAATCTTGACTTGTAACGATACAACGCGTGGCCTCTCTTCTTCACAATGCGGTCACCATACAACGGTACAACTCGTGACCTCTTCTCTCCACCCTACGCTTCTCTTGACTCTCTTAGATTCTGTGCTGCTGGCTCTCTGTGCCTCGTGTAGACTCCGCGCCTCGGCTACACTCTTCTCTCGTCTCGTGTAGACTCTGCGCCTCTGCTACACTCTCCACTCGCCTCGTGTAGACTTTGCATCTCTCTCTCTGGCTACACCGTATGCATACTCGGCTCGTGTAGACCTTTCTCTCTCTCTGGCTACACCGTATGCATACTCGGCTCGTGTAGACCTTTCTCTCTCTCTGGCTACACACTATACATCACTCAGCTCGTGTAGACCGTTCTCTCTCTCTGGCTACACACTATACATTACTCAGCTCGTGTAGACCGTTCTCTCTCTCTGGCTACACACTATACATTACTCAGCTCGTGTAGACCGTTCTCTCTCTCTGGCTACACACTATACATTACTCAGCTCGTGTAGACCGTTCTCTCTCTCTGGCTACACACTTATACCTTACTCTCCTCTACTCTCCATTCCTCTCCTCTCCGGCTCTATCTCTGCACCTTCGTCTTCATTCTAAGATGGTTCCACTTCTGCCCCCCTACTCCTCTGTGCATCACCTTATATATCTCTTCTTCCCGGGAGACGGAGCGGATGCGGACCTCAACGTCGGCACCGCTCCTCAGTTACCCAATCACCACGCGCTATCTCTACGATCCGGTTCCGCCCAGCGCGTGTTTCCACTCCCCGACCAATCACACCGCGCTGCCACCCGATCACTCCCTCTCAGCGCGTCACCGGCACACAGCCAATCAGCAGCACTACCCCCACCCGCGCACTGACGCCTGCTCCTCCCCGTCAGCGCGCGTCACCACACACACCCGTACATACGCGCTGGCACACGACGTATACACCCAGCGCGTATCACCACTACACATATACATAAAACTAGCTTATTTACTCGTCCAAGGACGGGTGTATATTGCAGTAAATCTGAAATATTCAAGAGAAATTGTTCAGCTCATGATGATTAATGAGGGGGGTTTGCCCCATGTGGGATGACGTCACCCGCTAATGGTTATTGGGGAGGGGTGCCGTATTTAGAGTGACATCACCCGCTCATGATTATTAATGAGGGGGGGCTCATGTAGAGTGACGTCACGCGCGGGACACATTCTTGACTTATTATATTAGTAACAATGTGCCGGCACGACTGACAGCCACGCATCAGCGTTTTCCTTCCTGATAGCCTTGCGCCATTTAGACTGGTCTCGCTAATACCAATGTACTAAATGACTATTCGTATTTATGATCATAAGTCATGGTCTGCCAACTGTTGATTTAAAGACCCCACCAGCATCATTACATTATAAGCCATGGTTTATCCACTGCTATATGAAAACCTCTTCCCATGATCATTATAAGTCGCGGTCTATGCACACTTATGCACGCACGGCTGATACGAGGAACCAACTGAAAGACAGAGACAGTGACTGTGACATGGAAATTATGAAGCCACTGAGACAGAGATGGAGAGACGCCAAGACCCAGAGCTCAAACCCACGGCCTCAATGACGTGTGACACGGCCATTATGAACCCACCAGAATCGTAGCATGTGGCCATAGTTGCATGCATCGTCACCCTTGGCCTGTCTGATGATGCTGGACAGAAGTTGCCTCTGCCTAACGGGTTCTTTATGTCTGTGCTCAACGAGTCACGCCCATCATGCGCATGCACACACTCAGAGTGCATTTGTCTCCCTCTCTGTGTAGACATAGGATATCTTGATGGCCCGTGACAAAAAAATTCTGACCTTTTCTTTTAATGATTGACAAAGCCCCATCCTCTTTCCTGTGTAGTTTAAGCAGTTACCAATACATCCAATAGTACAGCCTACACAGCACCTAATGAAGGCCGGCACAGCACACAAGAGGGTGGGTGGCAAACACTGTGCCCGGCCGCCTTTGTCTCCCCAGTGGCGATGTTTACATACCGCACCAGGTACTAATTTGAGACCGAGTCGACCGAGCGGAGGCCCACTATCGATTCAGATCATCGTCACTGGTGTTGGCCGTGAGCGGGAACCGAACTCGGCTCACTGGGTACGTAGCGCAGCGCAGTGCTAACCACTACACTACCGCTCCCCAGAGAGCCTCCTCACACACACTCACACACTCTGCAGAACAGGGGGAGAACAACAAAAAGGGCCGAGAAAAATGCCCCCACGTCGGTAGTTAAACTTAGGCGCTTCTTGTTGTGAGACGCGCGTGGCCACACCGCTCTGGAAACCGTGCCGCCCCAACTGGATGGTGGTGACTTGGGTCACGGATTAATGATACGCGAATTCTCATCTGATTGGCGAGAGGAAGTCCTCTGCGTCAGAAAACTGCGTGAACTCTGGGTGGCTATTCGGCAACTACAGAGAAGCAGGAAGCTTTCAAATTCGCAACCGTCGAAGCCTCATTTTGAGGAAGTGCCGACACGAAAGTGATTTTGGTTCCGTGTTGCCGCTCCGCGTGTGTTTCACGTCGTTGTTTCTTCAGCACCTCGATGTGGAGACTGCTCTCTTAGTTGCGCACAATTCTGCCTTTGGGTTAACATTGACCCGTTCTCCACGTGAAGGTAGGGGGCTCGCGTGGGTGAGAATTCGACATCAGGACGTGCTGGGGCTGCTGCTGGGGCTGCTGCTGGCGGTGATGACGATGGCGTGGACAGCTGAGGATGCTACAGGTGAGGGATGGTTTGGCATCACCGACGTTTAGCAAAAATAAATAACCACGAACACGCTTTTCTTTCATGTCCCCCCCCTCCCATCGTTAAGAGATCAATAAGAAGATCCATTCAATCACTCTTATTTGTGTTCAAAAGACCGACTTGGTCAGATCAATTGTGAGTGGCTCAGGCCTCCTGCAGCACAGTGCTGCTCAACATGTTTCTGTCTACGGCGCACCTCCTGTTGTCCTTGCTCGACCTTCACAGCCACACTGAACCACAACATCACTGTGGGCTCGGGTTAGGGTCAGGGTTAAGTTAGGTTTGGGTTAGAGTGGGTTACGGTCAGGGTTGGGTCGTTGGGTCGTTGGGTCGTTGAATTCATAATCCCTTGATTGTACGACGCTGTCGAGAACAAATAAATCAAGTGGCAATGCCACAACCCGTGACAGAACTGCATGAGTGCGTTTGTGTCTGTCTGTGTGACTCCATGCGTGGCTCTGTCTTCATGTCTTTGTGTCTCTTTGTGTATGTGTCTACGTGAGTGGATTTGTCTGACTGTATGTCGCTTGTCTGTCTCCGTGTTTATGTGACTATAATTGTATCCGCGTGTGTCTGCGTCTTGTCTCTGTCTGCGTGTCTGCATTCGTATCTGTGTGTCTGTGTGTGTTTGTTTGTGTCTGTGTCTGATTGTGTCTCGTGGGTAGCGGTAGCATAGCGGTTAGCGCTCTGCGCTGCGAACCGCTCACGGCCAACACCAGTGACAATTATCTGAGCCGGTCATGGGCCTCCCTTAGGTCGACTCAGCCTCAAATGAGTACCTAGTGTGGTGTGTAAACATCGCCACTGGGGAGACAAAAACGGCCGGCCGTAATGTTGGCCACCCGCCCCTCGTGTGCCGTGCTGGCCTTCATAGGTGCTCGCTCACAGCACTTGCCCCAACAGTCTGTTCAGGCTTTCGGGGGGATCTTGGTCTTTGTATTTGTCTCTGCGTCTCCATGTATATTTTATGTGTGTCTGTGTAGGTGTATTTGTGTCTGTGTCACTGTGCGTCTGTATCTGTATGAGTGTATTCGTGTGTGTGGGTGTATCCGTAACTGTGTGTCTCTGTCTATCTGTATCAGTGTATTCGTGTGTGTGTGTCACTGTGTGCATTTTCGTGTCTGTGGGGGCTGACGGCTGTCTGTTACCGCACTGCGTCGCAACCAATGTAGATGGGAGAGTAGGAGGTGGGGGCTTTGTGATTTGAAGGTTTATTTTACTTGATGCTACTGGCAGCATGTGTATGGGTTGAATCTACTGGCAGCAGGTGCTTGATTTGAGTCTACTGGCATTCGGTATTTGGGTTGAGTGTACTGGCAGAAAGTGCATGAGTTGAGTCTTTTCACCTATCCTGGTACAGTAATACCCAAACATACGTCTCCCTTATTTACGTCGTTTCGCAAACGCGTCATCACTCGATAAATACCACCACCTGGTTTGCGTCGCCTCAACCCACACTCGTGTCACTGACAGCATCAATCGTTCTTTCTTGTATCCGTCGCCTCTCAGCCTTCGCTTCCACTTACTCTGTACACCAAGCTACTTTGCAACGCGCGTAAAGCAAACCGTACAGTATAATACAACTTATATATTATTTACGTACGGTATTTTGGTGATTTTGAAAAAATTCATCGATTAAAGTCGTTTATATATTCGTCGTCACACCTTTCAGGAATTTATCCCCGACGTAAAACTGGGTTTTACTGTGCCTTACTCCGTGCCAGAGTGGGTGTGAACGTTATCGATCAGAGGTCACTTGAAGGAATCTCAGAACTAGTGAGATATCTGCTTTTTCAGGAGGAGGGGGGTTGGTTGGTGGGGGGCATTCTGTGCGATGGGGGATTGCGCTGCTCTGCGAGAGCTCCGGTGGCTCGGGGATGTTTTCTCCCTCACCTGGTGTACAGGAGGTCCTGGGTTCTATCCCGACCCTGACGATTGTATATATGGAGTCTGCATCTCCCTTTCTCTCTTCACGTGGTCACGTGGATCTTTCGCCAGGTTGTACGGGTTTTCCCTTCACGTTTAGAATAAACATCACGTGTTTAGAGTATTTGGCTGCTATAAATTTCCACGTGATAAGCCACTTCGCTGAGCTATAATTTGTGTCCGAGTCGTTTCTGAAAAAGAACCACATAGCTCAGTGGGTCTTACCTGGTAAGATAAAACTAGTTTAGTTAGTTTAGTTTTAGATACTTCGTTTCATGCCATGACATCAATATCACACTAGGAATGAAATTGGAGAACATAAAATTCCCATTCTTGTCTTCTCTCCTTAGGCTTCGCATTGTCATGAGTTCAAAGGGCCCAGCCACGCTGCTCATCACAGAGAACCGCGTGGATCTCCAGGATATTCTCACCACGAGGGTGAACAATGTTCTTGACCATTCACATCAACAACAAGTCCTGAACCACAGTGACTGTCGAACCATTCGCAGTACACCATGTCCAGTTACACAGATGCGGCATCTGATTGACTTGATTATTGGACTGGGGGAGGTGACCTGCAACAAGTTCCTGCTGAAGGTGTTGGTGCCGCTGAGATCTGACTTGCCGCGTCTGAATAAGTGGATGAGTGTAAAGGCAGAGGAGTTGGTCCAGCTGGGTGCCACAGTGAATCAAGATGGAGCCTTGGACCCCATCAGAGTTTTACCCGGTAAGTGTGGGAAGATAATAGTTAAGAATTGGCATCACACCTACACGATATAACTCAAAATAATGTCAGTATGCATGATATTGGTTGTAAAAGCCTACGTACACAATATCTGTGTAATGTTTGAGTGGTCTGTGTACGTGTGTGAGTGTGACGGTCCTAGTAAAATTCCTGCTCACGAGCAATAACATTGGCGAATATCTGTCCTGGGCCTCCTCTAGGTAGACGAGGTCTTAAACGAGTATGTGGTGCTGTGTGTAAACATCGGCACTAAGGAGACAAATGCAGCCGGGCCTGGTGCTGGCCCCACCACGCCTTTATGTGCCGTATTGGCCTCAACAGATGCTTGCAAACAGTGCTTGCTCCAACAGTCTGTGAAAGGATCTTTGTCTTTTTGATAGTGAGTGAGTGTTTCTATGTATGTGTTCTCTGTGATTTGCATGTGTCTCCTCTGGGTTCTCCAGTTTCCCCCCACAGCTAAAACGAACAAAAAAAACATTCCAATATCATTGGTTTTGGACAACAAAACACCAAAGATGAGAAATAACATTGTAATTCTTAAATTTGGATAACACAAACACATCGACAGAAGCTAGGTTCGCTAGGAAAGGGCAGTACAGCAAAATTGTGGACTCTACTTGTTCCATCTGTAAGGGATAGAGTTTCCCCTTAACACATCTGGGGTTTCTACAGGTGCCCTGGTTTCCTTCAACATGGTATAAACACTCCTTAATTGGTCAACAGCATCTTAATATGTCGAGGATCATGGTCCTGGGATAATTATCAAAGTTCGTGATCACGATTGGATTTGTTTGGCCAGCCGAGAGCTCAACACGAAACAGTATACAACACCAGGCTCTATCTAAAGAAAACCTCACTATGGAGATTTAGACTGAGGGCATCGCAAAGAGCAAGACTGGCAGCACAGCAGCTCCAACCTCATCTCCCACCGCTGCATTGCAGCAGCACAGTATGTAATACTTCCTGATGTTAGAATAATTTTTTTATACCAATGAAATTGTTTACCATCTGTGTTATTATGCGCGCTTTTACTGATACTTCAACGAAGCCCTTGTATATTGCTGATAGGTAAGAAATAACGCCATCGGGAATGCATCCCCATATCTTCTTCTTCCACGCATTTGCCCCACTAATGTGGGGGTATCCGCTGTCCTTGACAACCTTCTCCATGCTCATCATAAAGGTTTTGGGCTTAGATCTCAACAAAAACCCTTTATTATGAATAATATTGGTCGCGAAAACCTACGTGTTCTCCATGCTGCCCTGTCATGTGCCATCTCTCTGCTTCTCGGGCCACCGTGTCTGATCGCACCACATCGCCCCCCCACCTCTTCTTCTTCTGCCTTCCTCTTGATTTCTTTCCTTCCACTTGAATCATGGGCACCTTCTGACCCACATAATTTCTCTTTTTTTCCCTCCACATGACCGAACCACACCAGCATTTTCTCTGTCATCTTCTCTGTGATTTCTACCACCTTGAGTCTTCCTCTCACTTCTTCATTTCTCACCATATCCTTCCCCATATATACAACTAGCTTTACTACCCGGCTTTGCCCGAGACTTCTTGTCTTTGGATTAATACGCGGCCTACGTGGAGGGTGGGGGGGGTGCGTGACGTCAGCAGGCACACTGCGTAACGTGACATCACAGATATGACGTCACTGCTCACTTGCTGTGCAAAATATATCCATTATTGCGCCCCCCCCCCAAAAATACTAAAGTAAATTTTTATACTTTTCGTATGGTGTACAGTTTGGAAGCTACCCACATGCCAAATTTCAAGTTTGTTGCATGTCGGGAAGTATGCTAAACATTTCGAACAGACACACATATTCACAAATTTCCCTTTTATATGATATACAATGATATAATGACCCCTTTTAGCGCCGATTCGTTTAACACTCACTTCCCCAGGAACAATGCATCTTGAGCATTAAGTGAGGTCTGCTTGTAAGTGCGTCCTCCTAACTACCCACCTGCTCGCATACACTTTTATGTTTCCATGATGTAATTAGTTTTGCTGGAGAAAACAACGTTGGTGTAATTACCTGAGGATCATGATTTAGGCGACCTTGCTTCAACTACTGTACATTTGTTTCTTTTTGTGTTCTCTGCCAGAAGACAGTGCACTGCCTTTCTCATCTCCTTCCATAGCCCCTCCCTCTGTCCTCATCCTTCCCCATATTCTCTCTCTCTCTGCCCCTCCTCCCCGTGCCCAATCCCATTTCCTTCTCCCCCTTTGCTCTCCTCCACTGGAGTCAATTTCCCCTTTACATTGAGCAGCACTAACTCAACACTGCCCATAGACTCAACACTGGCCATATATTGAACATTGCCCATAGACTCAATGCTGCCCATAGACTCAACACTGCCCATAGACTCAACACTGCCCATTTACTCAACACTGCCACCCATAGACTTAGCACTGCCCACAGACCCAGAAATGCACGATAGACTCAACGCTACCCATAGACTCAACACTGCCCATAGACTCAACACTCCCTATAGACTCAACACTGCCCAAATACACCACTGCCCATATTCAACACTGCCCATACTCAACACTGCCCATAGATTCAACACTATCCATAGTCAATCAATTTGTATTTTGTGTGCCAATATCGCCCTCAATAAAGTAGGCATCAATGCACATTACAGTCACCAGTTGTACATAAAGCACTCCCCATTTTTAACCTACTTCTATTCCTCTCAAAGCCTCACCTCTTCTCCATCACCCTTCCTTTTCCATTGCCTCTCCATTCCATCCCACACCTCCCCGATAGCCCTTTCGTGATCCACAAGTACCCCTCTATCGCTGTCACTCATTCCTCAATCATTGCCAACTACATCATTCCATTCTTGTGTCATCGTTTTGTAAGATACATCAAGCGCCCTGAGTTAAGGCGCTTTCTATATAAACAGTCAACCCTCTATCCGCAAGGGTTACCCGCTTGAAAACGCTCGTGAATGCAGAATTCGCGGATGCAGAAACGTTGTTACAATGGAAAAAATGGGGTTATGTTCCTGGTACGAGTGAACACAGGGGGGAAATGGTAAATGTTTAATTCCAATGACTACAATAAATAATGAATACGTTAAAGAGAATGTGTTTTTTATATTACATTTAACGATGGTGATTTGACTACGATGGAGGAGGTGGTGAGGAATTCAGGATGACTCCACGGGAGATGCAGGTGTTTGATAACAACGCCACACATTTGTTATCATGTTAGCACTCTGGGCAGTGCTAGCCACAATACATTCCTCGATTTGCATTCACCTTTTTTTACCTCACAGTCGACTTGTTTTTTTACCAAAGTGTATGAACGAGTTGGCTGTAAGTACGTGTAAAGTAAAAATGCACAAGTGCGAGTTCGGAGCGGGAATACTACAAGATTTAAAGACAGAAAGGGCAGCCAATAGAGCGTGCCTAATCTTCGCAGCAGACCATTTCAAATGTAGCAACATTCTGCACGCACCTCCCCGGTGTTGGTGGTGTGGCACTCTGTACACTCGTGAATACCGGAGTCCAGCGGGTGTCGCGAATAGGACATCGGTGTGCATTTAGTAACTCACAAATAGGAGAATCCAGAACTCGCGCGTAGCGAGAGTTAGCTGTAATCAGATTGGATTATTTACATTTATTTACATCAGCAAATGCTGTTGATAACAAGAAACATAAACAAATCGTGAATAACATGGCGTATTCAGTCGTGTAAGCTACCCAGCTACTTTTACATTTGGTGATTTTAATACTAACGTTAAGCACCAGTTAGTTCATGTGTTGACACAAAGTTGCTGGTAAATTTAATGAAATGTAATAATGAAGTTATACACTTGCTGTAGCTTCAAAATAATGCAATTCATTGATTTATATATAACGATATGTGCAATTTCTTCTTTGCAATAAAGGGGAAAAATAATTTGTAGGTAATGTTTTGACCAATATCACAAAAGTGTTTCATATTTTTTTCAGTTGCGGAGGTGTTTACTGTATGGAAACAAGAACTGACAACGATCTGGGAGAATTCTCTATTTGCAAAAATGAAAACAATTGAAGACAACATGAAAGAGACACATGAAACAATTATCAGGAAAATGGAGGGGTTTTCAAATCTAGTCTTAAAGGAAGGTGTGCCTATATGTCAAAAATGTGCAAATGTTAATGTCAGTGGCCAATCTTCAGCAGAGTTACTTGTACCACCCAAAGATATAATTGTATTGAGCAACCAACTGACTCCAACGCTAGAGTCGCAGATTTCGAAGACAACACCAACTCCGGACGTGTTTGCCGCCTTCAGCGAAAATGAACCAGACCAAACAGCGATGGACACCTCCGACGATTCAGCAGCAGTCGAGGAAGAATTGGCTTTTCATTGTTCCCCCGTGCCAAAGAGCAAATTGTCTGCGTGCCAATTGGAAAATGTGGAAACGAATGCAGCGTTGGCCAGTGGTGCGCCAGGCACGGAAAAGGTCTCGCCCGTTATCGAAGCGACTGCAGCAGAGGCTGCTGCCAGAAATGTGTTCGGAGCGTTCGAAAATCGACAGAGAACGAGGGAGCGCAAGCAAAAGAGCCCCACTAAAAAGAAGGGCACCATATATTATCACACACGCGACCACCAACTCCGCCCTCCGGAATCTCCCTTACGCAAGAAAATGAAACCAATGCAGATCCGAAAACGGCGGAGCAGAAAGTAAATCCGAGTGGAGATGATATGATCAATGAGTATCCTTCCGTAGTCAACAGGAAGACAAAGAAGAAGAAGAATAAGCATGTGCCACAGAAGACTTTGCCAACATTTTTACTGAGAACCCAAGTGTCAAACAAGATTGCAAGAAAATTTTCATAAAACCAAGGGCATGTGTCATGTACGTACGTTGAACTTCTTTTGCACCATATGTGGCTAACCGTGCTAATTGGAGGTGCAGTGTCAGGTCCATTCCATAAGCTGAATGTCCCATTAAGCACCGTGACAATCTCCATAGTCATCTTCTTCTCTATCTCGTCCCTCCTCTATAGCCCTTTCATGATTTCTCAGTACCCTCTGTTAGGTTATTCATTCCTCACTGTCACTCATTCCTCAGCAATTAAAAACGGAGGGCTCAAGGGCACTGTGGTGGCTAGGAGATGTTAACTCCCTCGCCTGGTGTACAGGAGGTCGTGGCTTCGATCCCAACCTTCACGTCTGCTGTGTATTTGGAGTCTGCGTCTTTCTCCCCTCATGGTCATGTGGATTTTTCTCCGAGTCCTCCAGTTTTTCCCTCCACATTTAGAATTAACGTCACCCATTTAGAGTTTTTGCCTGTTATAAATTACCACATGATAAACCACTAAATTGGGCTATCATTTGTGGTCAGGTCACTTGTGTTAAAGGGCTATATACATCAGTGGGCCTTACCCGGTAGAATAAAAAACATATTTTATTAATAGTTTAGTTTCAATCTATGCACCGCCCCTGCCAACTACATCATTTCATTTTCTAGGTTATGCAAGCTACGTCAAGAGCCCTGAGTGAAGGCGATCTATAGTATGTAGAGTAATAGCGCTAGCTGCTGACGAAAAGTGGTACTGACAGCATATGGCAGTACACACGTCAGCAGGCAACAGTATATACGGGGAGAAAGACAACTAAGGGCAAGCTTAGGAAGGGGTCTATCTGGAAGCCCCGGGAACCTGCTAGTACAGGGGTGGGCAAACTTTTCCACTCGAGGGCCACAATGGGTTCTAAAATTTGACAGAGGGGCCGGGCCAGGAACAGATGGATGGAGTGTTTGTGTGAACTAATATAAATGACATGTAAAAATCATTACATGAAAGGATTTGGCCTTTAACAGGTAGCAAAGCATTTGTTTGCAAGGCAATTTAACAAATTGCACGAACATGAACAATACAAAAACATGTCGTAACGTGACTGATCAAACATCATTAAAACATCTGAGGCCTGCGCCCAAACCAATTACCTCACTTGAACTTCTTTATTATCTACATTAACAGGTTAGAGCAGCCACGCAGGCTGTGTGATGTATATTTGGCTCCAACCTCGCTGCAGCAACACATAATCACTTTCAATTTCAGTGGGAACAGTGTTGTTTATCTCCCATTTTTGCCAGTGCATCCAAGTCTGGAGTTATTTTGGTTGTGGCAATTCTCAGGATAGATCTGAGGTGCTGATCCGTTAACTTTCATCTGTGACGGGCATTGGCGTTCATGACGCTGAATGTCTGCTCACACACATAAGTCGAGCCAAACAAAGTCAGTATCTTCCGTGCAGTCCTCCGGAGGTTTGGAAACGTGGCTCTGTTAAGTGAAGCATAAAAGTCATTCAGTTTAACAGAGTTGAACTTCTCCTTTAGGACGGAGTCAGACTGAAGATCGATCAGTTCCAACTGCAGCCCCTGTGGTGCTGTTTCAGGGTCTTGTGACAGGGGACAAGACACCAGCTGAAGTGACTGTTCAATGTTTTCGAAATCAGAGAACCTTTGGCAGAATTCTCCGTGCAGGTCCTCAAGTGATTTGCTGTATTTTTTTGCGTTTCGCGGTGCCTCTTCCTGCATGGCAAGTGTGGGGAAATGAGCGAAAGATTTGTTCGCAATTTGTCCGGAGAACAAAGTGAGCTTGGATTTAAAGGCTTTCACATGTCGTGAACAAACTGATATTTCCCCTGCAGTTTCACATTCGGCTCATTCATGTGTGAAAATATGTCCACAGCAAACGCAAAGTCACTAAGCCAGTTCTTGTCGCTTAGCTCAGGGAATTCGTCAGATTTCCCCATCAACTCAAAAAATGCGATGATATCTTCTTTCAGCTCCCACACTCGTTGTAACACTTTCCCCAAACTTAACAAGCGGACACGAGAGTGGTACAGCAAGTCCTGATGATCCGCATCAGTTTCCTCCAGAAACGTAATAAACTGACGGTGCTGAAGTCCCCTTGCTCGTATAAAGTTAACAAGTTTTACGACTGGATTGACGACATGATTAAGCTGCAATACAGACTCACACAGGGATTCCTGATGGACGATGCAGTGAATGAAAATAAGATCCTGGACAGGGTTTTCCTCTTTCACTTTATCCTGGATTCTTTTCAGCAGCCCAACATTTTTTCCAGTTAAATTTGGCGATCCATCCGTTGTGACATTGACAAGTTTACTCCAAGGTAGCGTCATTCTTTCGATGACAGCAGATACCTGGTTATACAAGTCCTCTCCCCGCGTTGTTCCTTTCAGGGACTCCATGGTCAAAAAGTCCTCTGTTATCGCAAAACTGTCGTCAATGCCTCGGATAAAAATGAGGAGCTGAGCAGTGTCTTTTACGTCCGTACTTTCATCCAGTGCTAGTGAATATAATTCAAACGAATCAGACTTTTTGTTTAATTGGCTGGCTATATTTTTATCAATCAGTTCCACACGGCGAGTCACAGTCCTGCGTGATAAACTGACTTTTTCAAATTTGCTTTTGATCTCCGGACACAAGATGTCTGTACCATGTATTCTTTTACAAACTTGCCTTCGGAGAAAGTGGTAATGAGTGGTAATGTTGGTGAGAAGAAGTTTTTAAAGAAAATTTAAATCGAAGTGAAGAAGGAAATTATTGAAAAGTTTGTATAATTAATGATTTTTCAAACTTTAATTATGTTTTCTGTGCTTAAAACTCTTTAAAAAACTCTGGGGTCTAAAACGGACTCGTGAAATTCGGAGAGAACTCGGAGTTAAGTTTTGTTTGTTTTGTTGAATTACACAAAGCGTAACAGTTATGTATATAACTTTTGTTATATAAAATTCCTAGTAAGATTTTAATTGTGTGATGTAGTCATACCCCTCCCCCTCATTCAAGCCGTAATTTAGAGAGCGAAAGCGCCGAGTACGTAAATCGCTAACATAAGAACCCGTTAATCTCTTCTCGCATCATTCATACGATGATGCGGTGAAGTAAACGTTCATACGATATTACAGTGAATGCTTCCAAAAACAATACTGTACCCAAATATTACTGTTAACTTACTTTCAATAGAAACATGAATTGATCATACGAATATTCTCTATCTCCCAGTCAAAGTGCGCCATCTAATGGGGAAATGGGGGCATTACAGGAGGAAGGTAAAATTTAATTTAATAATAATATTTGGACAAGTTCGGCGGGCCGGATTAAAAAGCCCAACGGGCTGTATACGGCCCGCGGGCCGTACTTTCACCATGTCTGTGCTAGTAGGTTCCAAAAGGGGGGCGTGGCCAGAGCGGAGCAAGGCCACGCCGGGAGCATATAAGAGGGAACCCTGAGCGGGAGCTGAGGGCTGTTGCTGAAAGTGGATCCCCTCGCCGTGCTACTGTTCGTCACCATCGTCGCCGCCATCTTCACCATCACAGGGCGCCGATAGCTAGACAGCCTGCCAACTGTACTAGCTAGATAGTGCCGCCGACAGACGGCTGTGTGTAATATATCTACTATAATCACCCAGGAATGTCTGTCCTTAACAATGGTGACATCACTCCACATCGACCAGCCCCCCTCATTAATATTCATGAGCAGGTGACGTCCTCCAAATGGGCACCCCCATCATTCATAATCATGAGCATGTGACATCACTCCACATGGAGCACCCTTTTCTCTCATTAATAATCATGAGCAGGTGACGTAACCCCACGTCCAACAACCCCACTCATTAACAATCATTAACAAGTGACATTCCCCAAATGGACACCCCCCCCCCCAATTCATAATTAGCCGCTGACGTCACTCCACATGGGGGGCCGAGGCGCCTCCTCCCCCCTCCTTGGCGTCAAACTTATAACCCTCACTACGCTGTTGAGACATCAAAGTAAAAAGGACGACATGATGAACAAGGGATTATAACCTTTACATGAAATAGGTCTGTGTCACCGCGCCCTTACAAATTGCACACGCATTAATGCAATGAATATCACGTCGCGGTCTGCTTTTCGCTTGCAAGTTTCAGATTTACTGCAATCCACCTGTCCTTGGACGGGCAAAAGGTTAGTCTATAAATAGTGTGCACCCACGTAGGGTGCGTGTAGTCCCCTTTGTGTGCTAGAATAAAGAAGGTGCCTCAAATTATTCCTGTCTCCGAACTGCGTCACTACATATATTATATTCGGTAGAAACTCGGTGTTCCAGCGACATTCCAACTTCAACCGAATTTGTGCTTTGTATCAGGGTAATAATTATAATTGGAGTTAAAGGAAGCATGGGCACTGAAAATAAAACCAAGATTTTTAGATGCCTCCTTATCTAGATGTGTAATATAGGCATTCCAAGAAAATGTATAGTCTTACTGTGGATGAAAATATATGTTTAAATATTTTGGAAGGAACTGTTGAATTGCCAGCCTAATGTGATATTTTCATTCACCGAGTTGAACGCGATTGGGTTTTTTGTGACCCCCAAGATTCATGCTCAGCTCCGTCGTGACTGATAGTGAAGCAGTTTTGTGTTGGGCAGCTAAATGTCTGGGCAGCAGCAGCTGTGTGAGAGAGCTCGAATCCCCAGGGTGTGTCGGTTGAATAGCTGCTGCCAGCAGTTTATTTTCTCTTGAGTGTAACGGTTTCGAGGTGGTTAGGGATTTAGTTTTTAGGTTTGCATGTTTATGGGCATTACAACCGCTTATTTCTACTCTCGCGACGAAGTTACGTTCGTTCGATCGCGTTATATTAAATTTGTATCCGGGTTATGAAAAAAATGTGTTCCCTAGTATATTCATGTTATATCTAATTAACGTTATGAAAACACCACACGTTAAAGGAGAACAGACTGTGTCTCGATTTACGAACGTCCAGTTTACAAAACTTCACGTTCGCGCAAGTGACACATTATGGACACTGTTCGATGAGTGAAATCGAATTTCCGCGTTAACGAAATTTCACTACTGCACGCGCCACGAGTTCATCAAACGAAGTAGCACCTGGGAGACTGTATCATCATCCATCCACGACAGCATTGCGGTGTCCCTGCAGTGCAACAGTAGCGCTTCCACATCGCCTGTCCAGCCATTCCAACATGCAGCAGATCTTCCGCGTCCTTCGGCTTTTTCCTCCACATTTAGAAACATGCGTTTTCAGTATTTGGCTGATGAGGTAAGAGTTGGTGGATCACTACACAACAGATACAATATTGCTAGCCTCCCTTTCCGTATGTATGAAGGTGCAATGCCCTGGCTTGCCAAGCAGAATGCAGTCCATCAAGGTGTGTACTGAGATCATCGGTCTCTTCTGTACGTGATACAGTGTTTCCCCCTCGCATGCACGTTTCTGCGGGTGCTCGTTTTCTCCCATGTGGTTATAAACACACCAATTGGTTGAAAATATCTTAATATATAGAGAACTGCTGAGCAATCTTCCAGCTCCTGTCTTTGGAGGCTCAGCGATTGTGAGATGCAATTTTCACGAATGATGACGCGATATAACATTAATCCTTAGATATACATTTTTGTATTCCTCATGGTACTTTATTTTTTAGATATGTAGCTCATCATCAATACACTAGGTTCCTTACGGTCAAAATTATCCTAATTTTACTCCCCACGGCATGTGTGCATTTGTTATGACCTTCGTGTGTCTCTGCGTGTGTTTATGTTCTGCGTGTGTAACAGTCCTCCATAATAGTCGCCACAACATCGGCATTCCCTATCCCCTGACATCAATCTCTGCACCAAGTTGACCAGGCGTTATCCCAAGGTGCGAAGAGAGGGGGTTAGTGGCTGGAGATTAAAAGATAGGGATGAGGGAAGGGAATGGGGGAGGGGCCCGTGCGGATATAGAGGGGACATCAGAGTGATGGGAGAGGAGAGAGCTGTGGATGGAGGGATCTGTGTGATGGAGAAGAAGGAATAAAAGAACTGGAACCCTTACCTGTCCCCGCGTGTTGGTGAGGAGAGTGTCCGCTACATGTGCGTTAGTATCCGCTACGTGCGTGTGAGTGTCCGCTACATGTGCGTTAGTTTTTTCGATTTAAAGCTTTCGTGACTGCAGGGATTCATCTTCTTGGTTCTTTCGGTAAAGTCACGTAGAAGGGAAGTTATAAAAAAATAAAAATAAAACATGATAAAATAATTCTCACGACGTTTCGGCCACAACGCAAGCAGCCGTCTTCAGGTGGAGAACAGGTCTGTCACGTAGACAGAGTCTGAATGGCACGCTCCAGGCTTGGAGCGAATATTTATGCTGGGAAGGAGGGGCGAAGAGCGTCTTGACAAAATAATTTGCATATCAAGAGGAATTTAGCATATTTATGGGAAATGCAGATATGCGATTAGTACTACTTGTGAAATGCGTAGGAGGTTTGGCGAGGGGTTTAAAGTCATTATGCCCATGCATTATGCAGGATTAGCAGTATCAAAGGGAGGGAGTAAGGTTAGAATTAATAAAGGGAAGGAATGCTAATAATATGGCGCCGCAGCAACTAATATGCTTATTGACTATACCTTGTCATATTACACTATGTTTTATTCTACCCACTCAACTGTATAGCACACTGCTATATATTCACTATAAAATTACGATACTATATATTACCTTATACATTGTATTAAACATTACACTTTAATACTATTTATTATTATATAATGTGCTATACACTATACCATGAACCGTGGCGTGAAAGGTACTAAGAGGAAGCAACGAAATATGTCAATGGGAGAGTGGTGGTAAGAAGCTTGAAGCGGAGCAAAGAATCCATTCCCTGCGGAGTGCATATCAAGAGGAATTTAGCATATTTATGGGAAATGTAGATATGCGATTAGTACTACTTGTGAGATACGTAGGAGGATTGGCGAGGGGTTTAAAGTCAATATACCCATGCATTACGCAGGATTAGCAGTATCAAAGGGAGGGAGTAAGGTTATAATTAATAAACGGAAAGAATGTTAATAATATGGCGTCGCAGCAACTAATATGTTTTTAGACTATACATTGTAATATTACACTATGTATTATTCTACCCACCCAACTGTATACCACACTGCTGTATATTCATTATAAAATTACGATACTATATATTACCTTATACATTGTATTAAACATTACACTTTAATACTATTCATTATTATATAATGTGCTATACACTATACCATAAACTGTGGCGTGAAAGGTAGTAAGAGGAAGCAACGAAATATGTCAATGGGAGAGTGGTGGTAGGAAGCTTGCAGCGGAGCAAAGAATCCATTCCCTGCTGAGAATACAAGATATATAGTCAATGTCAATGAGTGGAACGCGGTCTGATAGTCACTGTAAACGTGGACACAATCAGTTGAGATCCGAAATGGTTTATTACGTCCTTCCAATGATTGTGTCCACGTTTACAGTGACTATCAGACCGCGTTCCACTCATTGACATTGACTATATATCTTGTATTCTCAGCAGGGAATGGATTCTTTGCTCCGCTGCAAGCTTCCCACCACCACTCTCCCATTGACATATTTCGTTGCTTCCTCTTACTACCTTTCACGCCACGGTTTATGGTATAGTGTATAGCACATTATATAATAATAAATAGTATTAAAGTGTAATGTTTAATACAATGTATAAGGTAATATATAGTATCGTAATTTTATAGTGAATATACAGCAGTGTGGTATACAGTTGGGTGGGTAGAATAATACATAGTGTAATATTACAATGTATAGTCTAAAAACATATTAGTTGCTGCGACGCCATATTATTAACATTCTTTCCCTTTATTAATTATAACCTTACTCCCTCCCTTTGATACTGCTAATCCTGCATAATGCATGGGCATATTGACTTTAAACCCCTCGCCAATCCTCCTACGTATCTCACAAGTAGTACTAATCGCATATCTACATTTCCCATAAATATGCTAAATTCCTCTTGATATGCACTCCGCAGGGAATGGATTCTTTGCTCCGCTTCAAGCTTCTTACCACCACTCTCCCATTGACATATTTCGTTGCTTCCTCTTAGTACCTTTCACGCCACGGTTTATGGTATAGTGTATAGCACATTATATAATAATAAATAGTATTAAAGTGTAATGTTTAATACAATGTATGAGGTAATATATAGTATCGTAATTCTATAGTGAATATACAGCAGTGTGGTATACAGTTGGGTGGGTAGAATAATGCATAGTGTAATATAACAATGTATAGTCTAAAAACATATTAGTTGCTGCGGCGCCATATTATTAACATTCTTTCCCTTTATTAATTATAACCTTACTCCCTCCGTTTGATACTGCTAATCCTGCATAATGCATGGGCATATTGACTTTAAACCCCTCGCCAATCCTCCTACGAATCTCAAAAGTAGTACTAATCGCATATCTGCATTTCCCATAAATATGCTAAATTCCTCTTGATATGCAAATTATTTTGTCAAGACGCTCTTCGCCCCTCCTTCCCAGCATAAATAGTTGCTCCAAGCCTGGAGCGTGCCATTCAGACTCTGTCTACGTGACAGACCTGTTCTCCACCTGAAGACGGCTGCTTGCGTTGTGGCCGAAACGTCGTGAGAATTATTTTATTATGTTTTATTTTTATTATTTTATAACTTCCCTTCTACGTGACTTTACTGAAAGAACCAAGAAGATGTGCGTTAGTGTCCGCTACGTGCCTGTGAGTGTCCGCTACATGTGTGTTAGCGTCGGCTACGTGCCTGGTGAGTGTCGACTACGCTGACCAAATACATAACTCCTATTCATATTCTTAGGTTGTTTCGGTATAGTCACGTAGGTAAAAAAATAAAATTAATAAAAGTAAAATAAAATAAAAATAAAAATCACGACGTTTCGGAGGCAACACAAGCTTCCGTCTTCAGGTGGAACCGTCACAGCCACGACAGCTGTATCAAGTAAATGAGAGATTACAAGAGCTACCACTCCGTATATATAATGGTTGAAGAGGGGAAGGGCCAAGTACGGCACACTTTTTATTAATATGGTAAGGTGAGGCTTAAGACTAAGAATAGACTGCATAACAAAAGACTGAGCCTTTGTTATGGAGAGGTACAGTTTGTGACTACGCCTAGCCTACATAACAAAAGTGTGAAAAAAGAAAAAACTAAACCTGGTAAAACAAAACTGGCTGTCTATCAATAACCTGTAATAGTTGTCTGTCAAATAAGATGGTCCAAATAAGTGTAGTTAAATCTTTTTTGTATGGTTAATCACATCTTTCCAATGATTACTCAGTTTGTAACCATCATCACGGTAGAAATTATGTCCGTGTTTGTATATTTGTATGGCTTCGTGTACACACCTTTGATGGTAGCCAGGAGGTTTGCAGAGCACCTTGGTCTCGGAAAAGACAATTTCATGAGAGCCCACAGAGTTGTAGCAATGATCGGCAACGGCCGAAGAATAACTTCTGCCGTGTTTCAGATCTGACTTGTGCTCGCGGACACGATCAGAAACATGACGTTTCATTTTTCCAATGTAGCAATTACCACAACTGCAACTCAATTTGTAGACTCCAGGATACACAGATGACATCAGATCACAGATTTTATGCACTGTACTGAATCGGACTTGGATCTTATGTTTGTTTAGAATTTTGGAGATATTTTTGGTCACGCCTGCTATGTATGGTAACGTGATAGTTTTGGTCGGAGTTTCATGTGGCTGTTTCTGTATGGTGGGAGAAACAGCTTGGCGGATGGTGCGGTCAGAGTATCCGTTCAACCTGAGGGCCCGATGTACATGTCTTAATTCACCGGCCAGGTGGTGTTGGTCAGAAATGCCATGGGCTCTGTGGTATAGCGTTTTGATGAGATAATTCTTTTGAGATGGGTGGTGGTGGGAATCCGGTTTCAAGTAGGAATCTGTGTGGCTTTCCTGTAGACAGAATGTCCCAAGGATCCGTCAGGTCTCCTCTCAAACAGAATATCCAAGAATGGTAGTTTACCATCTTTCTCCACTTCCATGGTGAATCTGATGGATGGGTGTCTAGAATTGATGTGGTCCAAGAAGTGGTTCAATGCTGGGATGCCATATGGCCAGATGACGAAAGTGTCATCCACATACCTCTTCCACAGGGAAGGACGCAGGGTGGATGTCTGGATGGCGTCTGATTCAAACTTTTCCATGAACATGTT
Organism: Lampetra planeri; assembly: GCF_965212315.1. Lineage (NCBI taxonomy): Eukaryota > Metazoa > Chordata > Hyperoartia > Petromyzontiformes > Petromyzontidae > Lampetra > Lampetra planeri. Next base: position 4,044,167 of record NC_136167.1, read on the forward strand.
GGCTATAACTGGTGACAAGGGGGAGCCCATAGGTGTACCCTCATTCTGTTTGTAGAAGGTGCCATTCCAGGTAAAATAGGTGTTGGTGAGGCAATGCCTAACCAGCGCAGGTACATCAGAATTCAATCCATGTTGGACTAAGTCCTCAATTATTGTTAGGGTGTCCGGTACTGGGACTTTGGTAAACAAAGATACTACATCAAAACTGACGAGGATGTCATCAGGAGATAGTACCATGTCCTTAACCATAGAGACTAATTGGGTTGAGTTGAGTACTGCCGAAGAGGTATTGCCTGTGAAGGGAAGCAGAGTATCTGATAGAAAACGGGCTAGTTTGTAGGTAGGAGAGTTTATCGTCGACACGATGGGTCGTAGCGGGGTGCCTTCTTTATCGATCTTGGGAAGACCATAGAGTCTGGGAGGTCTAGCCGCCGATGGTTTTAGAGAGGGACGTTTGCTTGGTTCGATTAGGGAAGTCGAACTCGTGATGATACTGTTGGTTTTTGTCGTTAGGCTTTAAAAACGATCCCACTAAAAGCCTCCGTACATGGCCCTTCCCCTCTTCAACCATTATATATACGGAGTGGTAGCTCTTGTAATCTCTCATTAACTTGATACAGCTGTCGTGGCTGTGACGGTTCCACCTGAAGACGGAAGCTTGTGTTGCCTCCGAAACGTCGTGATTTTTATTTTTATTTTATTTTACTTTTATTAATTTTACTTTTTTACCTACGTGACTTTACCGAAAAAAACCTAAGAATATGAATCCTTGCAGTCACGAAAGCTTCAAATCTACATAACTCCTGACCAAATACATATATTTTTGAAAACAGCTTTAACAGCTTTTTCAGCTTTCCTCTTAATCGGCTTTATTGCTCTGGCTCATATTTTCCATCCGGTTCTTTCTTTAGTATGTTTGGCCCTTTCATGCACGGTGCCTTGAGACATTGTGACATTTACTTAAAAAGTAAAAATGTATATTGTCAAGTAACCTCCATTATCAACACAGCAACTGCGGCCTTCCTTCAACAGTGTATTTATTTATAAAAAGTTGTGTATTCAAAATTATTATCATATGGAAGAGTTAATTGATTAGTTAAATGACCGGAAATATATACAATATTCATACATTTAAATGCGCTTTGTGTACACTACGATTAGCACGGTTGGTTATGTACGCTGCGACAGAAGTTGATTATACATACATATACATACACTCAAATAGTGTTAGTCCTTTGTGATGCATACTTGGAATTATATTCAAGAGACATTACTTTTCTGTATCGAGCGAGGTCTGCATGTTGTTTGCTTCCCTATATATCATTCAATAGTGACTTCCAGGACTTCATAAAACAGGAGCAAATCCTCTTCCATGGTTTGTGTAAAGCCACTTGCTTCCAGAGCCTTGAGGAGAGCCGAGGTGGCTGCTTTTACTTTGACCTGTTGCCATTTGTGGAGCATTTTGAAATTGTTTCGTTTAATTTTGCTATCATTAATTGTCTCCCAAATATCGTCTTCACCTCGGCCAGCAAAATGCATGATGATGGTAAAGTTATTCCCTTCTCTGTTGCTTACAATTGTGTCGATTCTGTGCAAAACCACCACTTCACAAGTAGTAGACACAAAACAACAACACGACGTTAGATTCTCACCCAAACAACAAGTCCTCGTGTAACAGTAGTAGATGCTTTTTTAAAAGTTCCACGTTCAGCGAAAGCCGGGTTAAACAAAAACAATTTCCCCATGAATAATGTAATGACTTCTGGGCTACTCGTCAACTTTGGTCAGACGTCTTAGAAGGGGTGGAAATACCCCTTCTTTTCTCCACCACATGCAACCTATCGATCCGACAAACTGTGGCATACCCATTTAAGCTTCTGGGTGGATGGAATTGATCATGGTTTAACTAGCTTGTTAGCCCGTCTTAGGATGGAAGCTGTAATATTAAAGATGTAAATTAACGTTTGATTGTGTGATTGTAAATTGTATTAGGAAATGTAGCACACAAAGCCATTTTTCTTAACTTATTAAATGAAGTTAAGGACTTTGGAAAATGTCTCGGTATACGATATATTGTGTGAATCTCTTATCACTGTTCAAAAGGTTTTCCTGCAGTTGGCTATCCTGGATGAACACTTTGATCCGCTGAGAATATGTAGATCTAGACAGAGCCACGTACAACTGGCCATGGTAAAATACGGGTTCATTGAGATAAATACCCACATTTTCAAAAGTCTGACCCTGCGACTTGTTGATCGTCATCGCATATGCAGGAATTATCGGAATTTATCGCCGTTTCAGTACGAAAGGAAGAGTGCCATTACTTGGAGCTAGGTCGATTCCCGGGATGAAGACGATTTCGCCTCGGTTGCATTCCAATACAATCTCTGCGATGATAAAGCTATTTTGTAATGATTTGACCATCAAACGCGTTCCATTGCAAAGGTCGTTCTTCGGGTTAAGATTTCGCAGAAGCATGATGATAACGCCTGTCTTCATTGCCAATGTGTGTGGTGGCATTCCTGAAGGCGTTTTAGCGTGAAGAAATTCTGGAGGGTAATACAATGCTTCCGCAGGATCTTGCGACATGATCGAGTCGGAGCTGTCATAATTTTGGATATCTCTGGACAGCTGTGTGATGATGTTTCTGTTCATATCGTGTGTGTCCTTGTTGGTAGGTGCCAGAATCGCTATTTTCGCAAGCTCTTCGGCAGGCATATGTTGCAAGTTTTGACCGTAATTTGCGGTGACCAGATCATCATCCGTGATCATTTGAGGTGGAATTTCAATGGAATCTAACGGCGCTCCAGATAACTCCGGCAAACTTCCCAATCCAACTTTCAGCAGCCAATTGTTATGCTCATTTTGACCATTACTCTGAAGGTTTGCCATGAGAGTCAACTTGCAAAAATACTGCCATAATACGCTGGATTTGATACAGCACTCGACGACATCAACACGGGTGCCTTTTGGTACAACCGGCAAAGTCTGTCTGAAGTCGCCACCGATAACGACGACTATTGCACCAAACGGGCGTTCAATCTGCATGATGTCGCGCAGCAGCTGATCGATGCATCGAAGGCCATGCTTTGTCAGCATCGTAATGTAATCAATTATGATGAGCGAAGTTCGTCATATCGTTTCGCCTTCTGGCGAATTAAGTCGCATCGACGAAGAAGAGGTGTCAAGGAGGGGAACTGGAAGCTTGAATTCGCTGTGCACAGTTCGTCCGCATTTTCAATAAAGTAGCTGCGATTCCAGTGATGGCAAAAGGAAGAGCGATGTGACCTTTTCCACGAACAAATGAGAGCGGCGTGGAGTACAGGAAAGTCTTTCCAGAGCCGGCAGGACCGTCTAAGTAAAAAAGTCTGTTCTGGGCATGCTCATCGTCGACAGCTCTCGTTATTGCTGTGAAAGCTTCAAAGTGTTGGTCATTAAGGGAGGAAATTCTCGTTTCCGCTTCTCGTTCTTCATGCACTGCGTCGTATAGCTGAGCTTCGATTGGATGGCCTATTGGTTGCAGAATACCAATGCGTTGATATCGTGCAGAGCCATGTTCAATGCAACATTTTCGTCATGACGCCTTAGATAATCCAACGCATTTCACTAGTAGTAATCGCATATCTGCATTTCCCATAAATATGCAAAATTCCTATTGATATGCAAATTATTTTGTCAAGGCGCTCTTCCCCCTTCCATCCCAGCTTAAATAGACGCTCCAAGCCTGGGGTGTGTCATTCAGACTCTGTCTTCTTGACAGACCTGTTCTCCACCTGAGGACGGCTGCTTGCGTTGTGGCCATTATTTTATTACGTTTTATTTTAATTATTTTATTATTTCCATTTTACGTGACTTTACCGAAAGAACCAAGAAGAAGAAAAGATCCAGCGACATGTCAAGTGAATGGTTGTCCCACAACTCGCGAGTGTTTGGCATACAGAAGCAGCAAATGTACGCAAACGTCCGTCGCATTTGATTGGGCATTTGGTATGTCGCGAACTCCTGCATGCATCGAGCCCATTCTTCGTCTCAATCCTGCAAATGACGATGGAAGGCAGCTTTCTTGAATGTGTTGTAAACGACGCCATCGACGGTTCTGAGGAATTCAAAACTGGTAGCGCCTTTGACGTGCAGAAACAGCATCCTCGGGTAGAAGTGCCCCTCATCTTTGATCCCAACAATGTACAATCTCGCAACGATCTTAGTGCCTCCTCTTTGTCGCTGCTTCCAGTTGTTGTTGACATTCACATAATTGTAGGGAATGTCGTTGTAGATAAATTATTGGACGTGTGGATCTATGACGTTTAGCTGAAACCAAGCTTCGAGCTTCGTGCGACCTGTTCGTGCGACTTCCAACACCTCTTCTTCTCGACCCTCTTGGAACACAACGCATTGCTGATGTCGCAAATGCACAGGCAATCTAATCAATGCGAGCGATCGTGCATTGGCGACTCGAGCAAACGCTACATAGCTTCTCTTGCACTGACGTATCTTGCGTTGATGAAATTTGACAGCTCGTCGTGTGCAAGTAGAGGAATCTCGCCGGCAGTGATCGTCATATTGGCGCAGTCGAATCCTTTGTAAATATATTTATAAATATATTTGACAGCTCGTAGTGACGTGCAGACCTCGACGTTGATGTGAGCATTGTACCTCAGCAGCAGATATGGATTATACGGCACCACATATCTGTTACCCATTGACGATGTACGAACTTCAGCTGAAATTCCCTGTCGCCAACGATACAGAGGATATCTGTTAACATTGTGCGCTGTCATGGTAGCCAATTCCTTCGGGAACTCCTTTGAGCACGTTCCATCTTGCATGCAGGCTGGATTCGCAGCTGCGCATGGGCCATGCATCATGCATCTTGTGACACTTTCGTGCAATCGCGGGTTTTCATCCGCAACGGGAATTTCAGCAGACACAACCTGATCGATGCGCTCAGAGCTTGTGAACTTATCATCAACTCGCAATGTTACCAGGATGTGTGCGTGAGGCAGCCTACGTTTCTGGAACTCGATGGTGTCGACGAAAGCCGTTGAGATTCCCAGAACGCCATGGACAGTGAGATCCTGCATCAACGATTTCAGTTTCAACATGAAAACACGTGCCACTAAGTCAGGTCGATCAGATGCTTGTTCACCTTGCTGAAAATTGTTGTTTATTTCTTGCCACCTTGGATTTGCAGTGAATGTAATGAAGAGATCGGGAGCGCCTTGATTTACACTTCGCTCTTTCATGTTCCGCGGTGAACCTTCGAAAGATGAAGGCAGAATAACAGGAGCTCCGGCTTTTGAGAGGCATTCTCCATGTGATCGGCAAGTCCTTGATAAAGCTCAACTCGTAATGTCTGCTGATGTTGGCGAATGTAATTACAATTATTAGCTTCAACCTGCAGGTACGAATCGACAATCCACTGTTGCGTGATCTTTCCAGCACTGATTCGTGGGTTGAATGTGCCTCTGATCGCCGTTTGCGCTGCAATATATACTGTAATTTGGAGACATTCACTCGCGTTGCATTGACTTGAGCTCCAGCATAAGCCTCACATTGCCAATTTGGTTGCCATCCAGCTTTACCAAACGGATACAACAGTGGATGGGACATTGCCTCCAAATTTGGACTCAGAATGTTGAGATTAATTAAAGGCTGTTGGGAGTCGTCAGGATTCTTTGGATATGTAATGTAGTAACTCGGCGGGAGACGACTTCACGGGTAGCACACTCTTTTATTTCACCAACTATAGTTACACGGGTGACTAACACCAGCTATAGTTACTCGGGTGACCAACACCCACTTAGTTACACGGGTGGCTAACACCAGCCTAACCCACACGGTTCTCCTGGCTACACCAACACGGGCTCTTACTCCCCGTAGCCTCTCGGAACACACCCAGCCGGGGTGTCCGTCTCGACTCTGGGTCCCACAGTCCCGACCCACATGGGCGTTGGACCACGGGTCCCACAGTCTCGCCTCCGAGCCACACAGGGCCCCGGTCCTGACAAGGACAGCGGGACTAGGGGTCTCAGGGCACTACTTCTTCAACTCCGTCTTCAATCTTCAACTGGTTAACAACAACCCCGAGTGCTCCAGCGCATCCTCTTTTATGTCCATCCTGCGGACGTCGCTGAGAGCACCCATCCCATTTGACCAATCACTGCGCGCTGCCCACGATCCCCTTTTCTCACCTCGTGTCAGCGCGCACAATCCCCTACGCCGCGCCGCCCCGTACTCACTCACTCCCGGCGCGCGCGTCCACACCACGCCCACATGCGTGCCCAACCCCGCACCCCGCGCCGCCCCGTAATCCATCACTGTCGGCGCACGTCAACACCACCACTACATCACCCCCTACCACATAGCTCGCAGCCGACCCGGCTGCTATAAAAATGTATTACTCCCCCCCCCCCCCATGTGTGCCCCGTAACACAACAACAATCACAACAACACAACAAGAACAATATGTACAATCCGGCGAGTGACAACAATAAATGTGTATGCAAGAAAATTTTTTTTTCTGACTCGTGCAGCGTCCCATTCTTTCCGAGCGCCCCTTGAACGGGACATTACCCCGGCAGAGGGGGAACGCGGCGGCGAGCTCGGGTTTGAATTTTTTTTTTCATGAAAAGTGTTGTGTCCTAGCACGAGTCCGCCTTGCCGGTCCGTCGTACGACACCCGACGCGGTTGACCGTCCGGTGGTGCCGGCAGTCCAGGAAGGCACGGGCCAGGCATCGGAGATCCGCACGTGCCGCGGGGTTCCGGTTCCCGACGGTCAACAGCCGTCAGGTCCGAGACACCTGGGGGTGGGTCAGGCGGAGACACGTGAGGATCAGCCTGCGACACATCCCTCCCCGAGTCGATGGCCACATCACACACTCGGTCGCCACGGCACAAAGTGGGGTCACGCGGTGCCGCAAAGGGTTTCAGTCGGGAGGGGTGCACGTACCAACGGCGTTTTTCCCATTTAATCTGTATACTCTGGGGTCGTGCAACACGCACAATTTCCACCGGTCCCCTCCATGGTCTCAACAATTTAGGGGACGTAGCCAACGGTGTATGTGGGCAATGCAGCCAGGTCTTATCGCCTGGTTTCCAATTGTGCGTATGCACCCTTCGTCCATGCAACCTTTCGTTCGCGATCTGCCGAGACCGCGAATTCAATCTCGCAGCCTCTCGCGCTTCAGCCAGTTTGGCGATATTAAATTTGATGTGGTCTGCCAATTTAGATTTTTCGCGTGGCTGGGAAATCCCCAGTTGGACGTCCATGGCCGGATCGGCCTCCCGCCCATACATGAGAAAAAATGGGGAAAACCCCGTCGCCGCATGAGGGGCCATTCGATAGGTCGCGAGTACCCCAGGTACCTGTAAGTCCCAATCAACCTGATCGTTGCAGACCTGTTGGCACAGCATAGAAGTAATGGTCCTGTTCAGACGTTCAACCATTCCGTCAGTCTGCGGGTGGTACGGGGAGGTACGCACTTTCTTTGTACCCAACAGGTCGCACACCTCGCGCAACAAAACACTCGAAAAATTTTTCCCTTGGTCCGTCAGCAAGCGTTCGGGGGCGCCCTTGTCCAAAACATAGCCCTGGACAAAGGCGTCCGCCACTGCCGCAGCCGAATGGTTGGCGAGTGGCCATGCCATGGGCCAACGGGTGAAGTACTCTACGCCAACCAGCAGGTACTTATTACCCCTAGGTGTAGCGGGAAAAGGCCCCAAGATGTCGAGTGCAACCAGTTCGTTTGTGCGTGAAACCTGAATGGATTGCAGCGGTGGATTAGCCGCTATCGGTGGCGGTTTTCTTTGGGCGCACCCTACACATCCTTTAAGGATGTTCGCCACGTCGTTGCCCATCCCCGGCCAATAATAGTCTCGCTGGATTAGGGCAAGCGTTTTGTGAAAACCCAGATGCATGAGTCGTTCATGAGCAGCCAGAACGACCCTACCCCGCATAGCAAATGGCACAACGAGCGCGTGACGCCGAGACATGTTGTCCCACTTCATCAAGAGGCCCTGTCTGCACACCCAGGAACCGACCCGCGTTTCCCCCCCTCCGGGAGCGTCAACCTTCCGACGTAGCGTGAGTAGGGAGCTGTCGGCCATTTGGAGACGGCCCCACTCGATGAGAGGCAACGCTAGTAACGAGTCCGTCCCCGTGGGAGTGGCGACCCCCGTAGTGTCAGTGGCTGCGAGCAAAACTTCCGCGGGGGCGGCGACAGGGGGTTTACACCGCGCCGATCCCAGCAGACATGCGCATTCCGTGCGCGGCGGCAATCGCGACAAGGCATCCGCATTCGAGTGGCGCAATCCCTTACGGTAAATCGTCGTGAATTGGTAGTCCTGAAGGACCTCCAACCATCGGGACAATTGGCCGGAGGGTTGCGCCACCCGCATAGCGTTTTGGAGAGCCGCATGGTCCGTACGAACCACAAAAGGACGGCCGTAAAGATACGGCCAGAACTGCTGTATAAAAAAAACAATCGCCAGCAATTCACGACGTGTTACGCAGTAGCGTTGTTCCGCAGGTGACAGAACTCTGCTACCGTAGGCGACCACCCGTTCGACCCCCCCGACCACCTGTGAGAGCACTCCCCCGATACCCGTGTTACTGGCATCCGTGTCGAGCAGAAACGGTTGCGTGAAATCGGGGTAACACAAGGGGGGAGCCCGCACCAAGGCGTCACGAAGGGAGCAGAACGCAGCCTCCTCTTCCGGCCCCCAGTGAAACCTCACACCCTTAGCCATCAGAGCGTGCAGGGGCCTGGCTATGGTGGCAAATTGTTTGACAAAACGACGGTAGTAGGAGGCGAATCCTATGAAGCTGCGGACTTCAGTCACCGAGGTTGGCGTTGGCCATTTGCTGACGCAGTGCGTCTTAGCAGGGTCTGTCGAGATCCCTGAACGGCTAACGATATGGCCCAAGTACCTGACCGAAGCAGGTAACATTTTGCCGGTTTAAATTTAAGTTTAGCGGAACGCATCCTGAGGAACACCGCTCTCAGTCGCTGGAGGTGCTCCTCAAAAGTCCGGCTGAAAACGATGATATCATCGAGGTAAATCAAACAGGTGTCCCATTGGAGTCCTGACAAAACCAATTCCATGAGCCTCTGGAACGTGGCGGGAGCGGAATGTAAGCCCATGGGCAATCGGTTGAATTCAAATAGGCCTCCCGGTGTCCGGAAAGCGGTTTTTGGTTTCGATTCGTCATCGAGGGGCAATTGCCAAAATCCCGAAAGCAGATCAAGCGTCGAAAAAAACTGTGCTCCCGCCAAGGCATCCAGCGACTCATCCATCCTGGGGAGCGGATATGCGTCGGCCATTGAGATTTTGTTTAGGCGGCAGAAATCGACACAGAACCGCAAGGACCCGTCCTGTTTTTTAACAAGGACGATGGGAGCACCCCACGGACTGGAAGAGGGCGAAATGATGTCGGCCGCCAACATGTCATTAACCGCCGACTGCACATGCTCCTTCTCGGCTGGGCTGAGCCGGAAGGGATTCTGTCGAATAGGGGCCGCGTCCCCCGTCGCTATGTGGTGGCGCAACAGGTCTGTGCAGCCAATATCATACTTGTGTCTGCTAAACACGTCAGCGAATTCGAGAAGCAAGCCCCTCAACGCACCCAACTGCACACTAGACAAGTTACTAGACCCAGCACACAACGAGTCCAACCACTCTGTCCCCTCCTCAATTTGAGGATGCGTATCGACCCTCGAATCTGCATGAGCAACGAGCTGTTCCTCGACGGGTAGCGGCGCCGCGTGAGCCAGCACTGTTCCCTGTGTTATTACGGCTGGCCGCGACCCCGTATTCAGGACCATAACGAACGGCTCACTGTCCGCCCGCACCATGGTCTGAGCCACCGCTAAGCCGAGGCCCCCAACAGCTCTGTTTGACGGCCCCAACAGAACTCCCTGTCCCCCCGCATCCACCCCGAGGGGTTTCCTCAATCGAAGGGGTACCAACATTTGCGATCCCGGGGGTACCCGTACAGTCTGAGTTGCCAGCGCCTGCACCGTCGCACAAACCGTGCGTATTTTAGTAGGACTCGTCAAAAATGCAACCCGCCGTCCCGATGGAAGCTCAATGCAGGCCTGATCTATGAGAATTTTGATGGGCATTTTAGCCAGAAAGTCCGTACCTAGTAAACAAGGAACTGCCAGCGATGATGATACAAAAATAGGACCCGCCAATTTGATATCGCCAATAGAAATAGTCGCCCGAATCTGGCCGATGATCCCCAAGGATCCCCCGTTCGCCACGTAAAATGGTACGTCCACCGGCAAAAGGGGTCGACATTGGACTGGAAGGATGTTATAAATAAGGCCCGAAATGATAGTGGCTGACGCACCCGTGTCCACAAGCACCCGGACCTCAACCCCGTCAATAAACCCCGTTACCACGGACGACCCGGCCGACGCAGCCACCATCCTGTGGGCCAATTCGGACCATTCGACTGCTTTCGGGCCGTGTACAAACCCCCCTCGCCGAACCGAATCCCCGGTACCCATACGCGTTCCCCCCACCGCGAAGCGGCGACCCGAGTGTGCCGTGTATGTGGACCGAGCGTGTGAGGTGCCGTGACTTGCCGGGTTTAGCTGGGACGACTTGTGGCCCTGGTCGTCGTCCGGACGTGGTCCCGTGGCGCGCTGACGCGGAGCCCGGCACCCGGACGCGACGTGACCCCGAAGGCTGCAGTTGTAGCAGACGACGAGGGACGTCGTAGGTTTCGGTTGCTCCAGCTTGCGGGATGAACGTGTGGGCGAACGACCTCCCGTTCTCCACTCCCCCGGACTTGATACGGCGAAGGCCTCCTCCCGAGCCTCAGCAGGCTGAGGCTCGGCGACCGTGGCGGCAGGTGCCGCGATCCCCGCCGATGCGCAGATGACCGTCCGCTTGCGCTTGAGGACCTCGTATGCGTGAATACTCGTGGCAATCCCCAGGGAGCAGATGTCCATTTCGTCCGCCGTATTGATGGGGACTCCCAGGTTGTGAGCCAACGCCAGCAGCTGCTCCATGCGGGGAAAAGCTGCGTCCGCCAGGGCGAGCAGCGCCGTGCGATAGGCGAGCGTTGTTTCTCCAACCACCTTGCGCCGTTCGTAGAAATGGTGGCGACAGGTCGAGGGCGGGCTGAACACCTTGGCCATTAGATGTAGCGTGGCCTGGAGCGTTGAGCGAGACGACCTTGGGGCAGATGTGAAGGCTGCAAGCGCGTCGTCGTCGAGCGTCGCTGGCAGCGCGTGTAGGGCAGTGGTGTCGGACCACCCCGACATTTCTTGATGCGCGAGGTACCTTCGTTGGAAGGCTCCCCAGTCGCCCCCGTCCGCCTTGAACGCCGTCAGCGCGGGCAATCGTTGCTGGAAGACCCGGTCGTCGGCCTCCGAGGAATGATTTTCCCGCGCGCCGCTGTGGTTATAGAAAATGTCGGCTCCGTCTGCAGGCGCATGATGGAGAGCTCTGGCACGCGCCGATGACGCGGGCTGCGCTGAGAGGAGATCTCCGCCCACGTGGTGTCCGCGCTTCCTGCCAACCGAAGGCGGACCCTCAAAAACGGCGCCAACTTCAAAACTTTTGGCGCGAAGCGCCTTCTGGCGGGATCCCTCCAGCCGCGCTCCCTCCTCCAACCCCGCAGCCGTCCCTCCGCCCGCTGAAACGGTGATGTCCGCCAAAATTGCAGCGGCGGCGAGCAGCAACTCCGCCAGGCGGGAGTGTGCGTCCAGTAGGCTGGTGTCGGAGGCAAGCGGTGCGTCGGCCATCGCCGCGAAGTGCTGCATCGGCGGCAACTCCTCGTCCTCTCCTTCCGAGGTTTGTGTCTCCGGTACGCCGTCGTCTTCCCGATCTCGCTCGTGGGTACGGGTAGTCTTCCTAGTATCCATTCTTTTCTTTGAAGACAGGTTTACTTCTGACGCCAGTTGTAATGTAGTAACTCGGCGGGAGACGACTTCACGGGTAGCACACTCTTTTATTTCACCAACTATAGTTACACGGGTGACTAACACCAGCTATAGTTACTCGGGTGACCAACACCCACTTTGTTACACGGGTGGCTAACACCAGCCTAACCCACACGGTTCTCCTGGCTACACCAACAGGGGCTCTTACTCCCCATAGCCTCTCGGAACACACCCAGCCGGGGTGTCCGTCTCAACTCTGGGTCCCACAGTCCCGACCCACATGGGCGTCGGACCACGGGTCCCACAGTCTCGCCTCCGAGCCACACAGGGCCCCGGTCCTGACAAGGACAGCGGGACTAGGGGTCTCAGGGCACTACTTCTTCAACTCCGTCTTCAATCTTCAACTGGTTAACAACAACCCCGAGTGCTCCCGCGCGTCCTCTTTTATGTCCATCCTGCGGACGTCGCTGAGAGCACCCATCCCATTTGACAAATCACTGCGCGCTGCCCACGATCCCCTTTTCTCACCTCGTGTCAGCGCGCACAATCCCCTACGCCGCGCCGCCCCGTACTCACTCACTCCCGGCGCGCGCTTCCACACCACGCCCACATGCGTGCCCAACCCCGTACCCCGCGTCGCCCCGTAATCCATCACTGTCGGCGCACGTCAACACCACCACTACAGATACACGCGAATATCACATTCAAAGGGCGGCTCACCGTCGTTGTTGACAAACACCATAGCGATCTCGTTAGCAGTTGGTGCATTGTCGCGACGCCGATCCGAATAAAGATCTCGCCGAAACACCAAATTCACAACTGGCTTCTGTTCAGCTTGATGTTGTACTTCGTGAAGCATGGCGTATGTGTTCGCGAGTGGATTGTGGATTCAATTGTAGCGGTCGATTAGATCGAGAAGCAGTGGATAGCACTGAACGTTGGCAGGATGATTTGTTCGCATTTCTGTTGCTTGTGTGTTGTCGACAACGTAAAGTTGAGCGTATTGTCTTGCTTGACCGTTAGTGGGTTCAAGATGGTTTGTCTTGTGGTAAATTTGCCCATGCACCTTGAAGACGTAAGGACCGCCTCCATGAAAGTCAACAACCTTAGCTCTCATCGAAACAAACGATAATGTGCTGTTGTATGAACGAACACAGGCACGGAAAATGTTGTAGTCAGGATGCTCAGGATGTGATAGAAGCTCACGCAGAAACTGAGGATATTGGAGCATGTCATTGGAGTCGATAGGCGTTTCCACTTTGGCAGCGAGGCGAGCTTGTGTCTGAGTTTCTTGCTTGCGTCGATTAGCTTGAGAAAGAGCGTCAGCTGCACATCGAATTTGCGTCTGACCCGGACTTTTTTGTTCTCGTCGATTTGCTTGCTTTTCAGCATCTATATATATAAAATCGCAAATCTGTCTGTCTGTCCGTCTGTCTGTGTGTGTGTCTGTGTGTGTGTCTGTCTGTCTGTGTGTCGCCGGACCATACGCATTTTCATTGGACGAAATGTGAGGGATTTGCGAGACACGATTGGTCCGTTTGGTTTTCCACGGCTGTTGCCCCTGGCAACGGGTAGCGACGCATTCGCTGTGGGGTGGACGCCATTTTTAATTCCCGTAAAAAATATGCGCACGCATTAACACGCGACTCTGAGGTAAATTCATCAAAGTTTCACGTCCTCTTCACTCCCCTCCCACCCCAATGTGTGCAATTACTATTATAGGGTCGGTAGATAATAAAATTATAGCGATTAGACAGTATTATTGTAGCGCGGGGGGGGGGGAGGGGGTAACGGCCCCTGTACCCAGCCTCAGCCGGGTGGGCAATTTAGGCGAGGCCAGAGGCTCTGCACGGTACTAGGCCTCGACACCCCACCACACTATAGGCCGTACATATTACTGCACAGCGGCCGAGGAGATCGTGCCTGTGGGGGGGGGGGGCAGGGGTAGCAGCCCATCTGTGTATATATGTGTAGTGGTGATACGCGCTGGGGGTATATGTCGTGTGCCAGCGCGTATGTACGGGTGTGTGTGTGGTGACGCGCGCTGACGGGGAGGAGCAGGCGTCAGTGCGCGGGTGGGGGTAGTGCTGCTGATTGGCTGTGTGCCGGTGACGCGCCCAGAGGGAGTGATCGGGTAGCAGCGCGGTGTGATTGGTCGGGGAGTGGAAACACGCGCTGAGCGGAACCGGATCGTAGGGATAGCGCGTGGGGATTGGGTAACTGAGGAGCGGTGCCGACGTTGAGGTCCGCATCCGCTCCGTCTCCCGGGAAGAAGGGGTATATAAGGTGATGCACAGAGGAGCAGGGGGCAGAAGTGGAACCATCTAAGAATGAAGACGAAGGTGCAGAGATAGAGCCCGGAGAGGAGAGTAATGGAGAGCAGCGAGAGAGAAAGGTCTACACGAGCTGAGTAATGTATAGTGTGTAGCCAGCGAGAGAGAAAGGTCTACACGAGCTGAGTAATGTATAGTGTGTAGCCAGCGAGAGAGAAAGGTCTACACGAGCTGAGTAATGTATAGTGTGTAGCCAGCGAGAGAGAAAGGTCTACACGAGCTGAGTAATGTATAGTGTGTAGCCAGCGAGAGAGAAAGGTCTACACGAGCTGAGTAATGTATAGTGTGTAGCCAGCGAGAGAGAAAGGTCTACACGAGCCGAGTATGCATACGGTGTAGCCAGCGAGAGAGAAAGGTCTACACGAGCCGAGTATGCATACGGTGTAGCCAGAGGGAGATGCAAAGTCTACACGAGGCGAGTGGAGAGTGTAGCAGAGGCGCAGAGTCTACACGAGGCGAGAGAGGAGTGTAGCCGAGGCGCGGAGTCTACACGAGGCACAGAGAGCCGGCAGCACAGAATCCAGAGTCAAGAGAAGCGCATTGTGAGAAGAGAGGCCACGCGTTGTATTGTTACGAGTCAAGATTTAATAAAAGAAGTGTGTTCCCGTCAAGGAGTTTCCTGCCGTCATTTTCCAATACTTCATCTGGCGTCAGAAGTGAAACGGGCTTCCAAGTATGGAGACGAGGAAGACCCGTAGGACCCACGGGATTGACCGCGAGGAAGACCTGGACGACTCGGGGCCGCTGGTGGCGGGGGGTGAGGAAGAGGACTTGCCCACGCTGCAGGGTCCGTCGACGGCGCCGGCCGAGCGACCGGGGACAGACGCCGGGCTTCGTGAGGCGCACTCCCGACTGGCGGAGCTCTGCTCGCCGCCGCGTCCATCTTGGCGGAGATCAGCTCGTCGGGAGGAGCGGGGACGGTGGGGGACATTTTACAAGGTCGCCCCGCAGATTCCCGCCAAAACGAATGGGGGATTCCCGCCATTGCGCCTGGGCCTACTTTTGGCGGGAACGGCGAGCGCCACGTGGTGGTGGGTTCCCAAGCGCGCGCATCGACGTCATCAGCGCGCGAGGGGGTCCGCCATCTTACGTCTGCTGCTGGAGCCGCCATCTTAGACACCGACGGACAGGCGGAGAGGAACCACGAGGCGGATGACTTCATTTTTCAGCAGCGCCTGCCCACGTTGTCAGCCTTCAAGGCGGAAGGCGGAGACTGGGGCCAATTTCAGCGAAGGTTTTTGGCCCATCAAGAGATGTCAGCGTGGTCCGATGCTACGGCGCTGCGGGCATTGCCCGCCATGCTGGACGACGATGCGCTCGCGGCCTTCAGGGCTGCACGGAAGTCGGACCGCTCCACGCTGAAGGATGCGCTGGGGTTGTTGGCCAGGGTCTACGGGCCTCCCTCTACGTGCCGCCATCAGTTCTACGCAAGACGGAAAACGGCCACGGAGACCGCGCTGGCCTATCGTACGGCGTTGCTGGCTCTTGCTGATGCTGCGTTCCCTCGGATGGACGAGGAGGGCCAAGACGCGATGGTTTTGGAGCAGCTGCTCAAGTTGGCGCAGGACCTGGGGGTCCCTATCAACACAGCTGACGAGATTGATATTTCTTCTTTGAGAGTCGCCACGAGTATTCAAGCGCACGAGGCCCTACAACGGAAGCAAGGCGTTGGTTGCAACGCTGCTGTCGTCGCAGCCCCGGGTTTGGTGGTCGCCGAACCCCAAGTCGTCAGCCCACGAGAGGAGGCGTTCGCCACGGGACGACCAGGGGACTGGAGGCCGGGGGCCCGGTCGCCTCTGCGATCGGGCCGAAAGTCGGAGCAACCAAGATCTACTCCGACCCTCGTCACGTGCTATAACTGCGGCCTCCGGGGCCACGTGGCGTCCGGGTGCCGCGCTCCGCGGCAGCGCGCCATGGGAGCTCGGCTGGACGACGACCGAGAGCCCAAGTCATCTCTACAATCCCCGGCAAGTCGCGGCACCTCACACGCTCGGCCTGTTTATTCGGCACACATGGGACGCCGCGTTGCGGCGGAGGAGGGCCGGTTAAGGTTCGGGGATTCGGTTCGGCGAGGGGGGTTCGGCCGGGACCAGGGAGACATTGAATGGGCGGAATTGGGGCATAGAATTGTGGCTGCTTCGGCGGGTTCGTCCGTTGTTACGGGATCTATTGATGGGGTTGAGATTAGGGTGTTAGTGGACACGGGGGCATCGGCAACTATTATATCGGACCTCATTTATAATATTCTTCCGGTCCAATGTCGTCCGCTGCTTCCAGTGGATGTGCCATTTTACGCCGCTAACGGGGGATCGTTGGGCATTATCGGTCAGGTTAGGGCGTCCATTTGCATTGGAGATATCAAATTGTCGGGACCCGTTTTCGTTTCGTCTTCTTTGGCAGTTCCGTGTCTTTTGGGCACTGACTTTTTGGCTAAAATGCCCATTAAAATTCTTATCGATCAACGATGCATTGAACTGCCATCGGGTCGCCGGATTTCATTTTTGACGGGCCCTACTGACATTCGGACGGCGTGCGCTACGATACAAGCGGTGGCGACGCAGACAGTGCAAGTGCCCCCGGGTTCACAGATGTTGATTCCCCTCCGGTTGCGGAAACCATGGGTGAGGGAGGCTTCGGGACAGAGTATGCTTTTGGGTCCTTCTAACAAGGCTGTCGGGGGTCTTGATTTATCGGTGGCTCACACTTTGGTGCGGGCTGACAGGGATCCGTTTGTGATGGTTTTGAACGCGGGGTCGCGACCAGCTGTCATTCCGCAGGGCACCGTGCTGGCTCACGTGGCGCAGGTCCCTGGGGATGATGGGTTGGTTGCGCAGGTGGGCTCGAGCCCCGCGCGGAACGTTGAGCCAAGGGAAGACCTTGAGTGGGTCCATTCGTTATGTGCCGCCTCGGACGATTTGTCGGCGGCGCAGTTGGGTGCGCTGCGCGAGTTGCTCATTGAATTCTCTGATGTATTCAGTAAACATAAGTATGACATTGGGTGCACGGATTTGTTGCACCATCACATTGAAACGGGCGATGCGGCGCCGGTCAGGCTAAATCCCTTCCGACTGAGTCCCGTGGAGAAGGAACATGTTCAGTCGGCTGTTAACGATATGCTAGAAGCCGATATTATTTCGCCCTCCTCTAGCCCGTGGGGAGCGCCTATTGTGCTGGTTAAGAAGCAGGACGGGTCCCTGCGATTCTGCGTTGATTTCCGTCGCCTGAATAAGATCTCTGTGGCTGACGCGTATCCGCTCCCCAGGATGGATAAGTCCCTCGATGCATTGTCTGGTGCGCGATATTTTTCGACTCTTGATTTGTTATCGGGGTTTTGGCAGTTGCCGCTCGACGAAGAGTCGAAACCTAAGACAGCATTTCGGACTCCAGGGGGGCTGTTCCAGTTTAACCGGTTACCCATGGGACTTCACTCCTCTCCAGCGACGTTTCAGCGACTTATGGAGCTGGTTTTGTCGGGCTTGCAGTGGGATACATGCTTGATTTATATGGACGATGTCATTGTTTTCAGTAAAACGTTTGAGGAACACCTCCGGCGATTGAGAGGGGTGTTCTTGCGAATGCGATCGGCTAAGTTGAAATTTAAACCGGCCAAATGTCACCTCCTTCGTAGGTCCGTTAGATACTTGGGTCACATTGTCGATTCTTCGGGGATCTCCACCGATCCCGCGAAGACGGATTGTGTCGGTTCGTGGCCGACACCTACGTCCGTTTCTGACGTGCGTAGTTTCATCGGGTTTGCTTCTTATTATCGGCGGTTCGTTGAGCACTTCGCCACTATTGCAAAACCCTTGCACGCTCTAACGGCGAAGGGAGTGAAGTTCAAATGGGGACCGGAGGAGGAGGCCGCGTTTCGCTCCCTCCGGGACGCCTTGGTGGGTGCCCCACCCTTGTGTTATCCCGATTTTGCCAGTCCCTTTTTGCTGGACACGGATGCTAGCAACACGGGCATTGGGGGGGTGCTATCCCAAGTCGTTGGGGGTGTCGAAAGAGTTGTCGCCTACGGTAGTAGGGTGTTGTCTCCGGCGGAGCAGCGCTACTGTGTCACCCGTCGCGAGCTGCTTGCCATTGTTTTTTTTGTGCAGCAGTTTAGGCCATATCTTTATGGTCGTCACTTTACAGTCCGAACGGACCACGCGGCGCTACAGTATTCATTGAGGGTCGCCCAGCCCTCGGGCCAGTTGTCGCGTTGGTTGGAAGTCCTCCAGGACTATCAGTTTACGACTACGTACCGTAAGGGGTTGCGACACACGAATGCCGATTGCTTGTCGCGGTTGTTGCCTTGTGATGAATGCGCGTGTTTGTCGGGATCGGCGCGCTGTAAACCGACGCTTGCGGGGGAGATGGGGGCACTGGCTGCGACAGCGGGCGCACCGATCGGGGATGATTCCACTGCCTCTCAGGGTCGGGACTCGCTGCTCTCGCTGTCGCTCAGCGAATGGGGCCGCCTCCAGATGGCGGACAGCTCGCTGCTAGCATTGCGCCGCAAGGTTGGGGGTCCCGAGGGGGACCAGGAGCGTACCGGCTCCTATGTACTTGAGCGGGGCGTGTTATTGAAATGGGACAGTTTGTCCCGGCGGAACGCACTCGTGGTGCCTTCCGCTGTGAGGGGGAGGGTTGTCTTGGCGGCACACGAACGCCTCTTGCACTTGGGAGTTAATAAGACGCTTGCCCTGCTTCAGCGTGACTATTACTGGCCGGGAATGGGAAGTGATGTGGTGCATATTCTGAAGGGGTGCGTTGAGTGCGCCAGGCGTAAACCACCGGCCGTGGCAGCTAATCCACCGCTGCAATCTATTCAGGTCTCGCGTACCAACGAGCTCGTTGCACTCGATATTTTGGGGCCCTTCCCAGTCACGCCGAGAGGGAATAAATATTTGTTAGTGGGGGTCGAATACTTTACCCGATGGCCTATGGCGTGGCCTCTCGCTAACCAGTCGGCAGCGGCTGTGACGGATGCCTTCGTCCAGGGCTATGTCCTGGACAAGGGGGCTCCCGAATGCCTGCTGACCGACCAAGGTAAAAATTTTTCGAGTAAATTGTTGCAAGAGGTGTGCGATCTGTTGGGTACCAAGAAGGTGCGTACCTCCCCGTACCACCCGCAGACTGACGGGATGGTGGAGAGACTCCACAAAACCTTGACTTCCATGCTGTGCCAGCAGGTGTGCGAGGCACATGTAGATTGGGACCTGCAGGTCCCGGGAGTCCTTGCCGCGTATAGAATGGCCCCCCATGCAGCTACGGGGTTTTCCCCATTCTATTTGATGTACGGTCGGGAAGCTGACCCGCCAATAGAAACGCAACTTGGCCTGTCCGCTCCACGAACTAATTCTAATTTGGCAGAACATATTAAGTTTAATATTCACAAGCTGACAGAGGCAAGGGAGGCCGCGCGGCTTAATTCGCGGGCTCGCCAAATTGCTAATGAACGGTTGCGGGCACGGAAGGTGTCCATGCACGAATGGAAACCAGGTGACAGGGCCTGGCTGCATTGCCCTCAGGCACCCTTGGCTACGTCGCCTAAATTGTTGAGACCGTGGAGGGGACCCGTGGAGGTCGTGCGCGTTGCACGGCCCCAGTGCGTTCAGATAAAGTGGGGAAAGCGCCGGTGGTACGTTCACCCCTCCCGACTGAAACCGTTCTCGCCTCCATATGGCCTCCCCTTGTGTCGTGATGGCCGGGCGTGTGACGTGACCGGCGACCCAGAGGGGGAAATGTCTCTGCCTGATCCACACGTATCTTCGCCTGATCTGCTCCCAGGTGTCTCGGAACTGACAGCTGCCGATCACCGGCGGCCGGATCTCCGCGGCGGGGCCGGCCCTTTCAGGCCCGTTCCGCGCCGTCTGGAGCAGCCGGAACCGCCGGACGGTCGTCAGTGTCCCGCCCCATACGATGGACCAGCCAGACGGACTCGCGCCAGGTCGTGCTACTTTGCATGACCTGCCTCGTGAGGAGTCGGGGCAGTTGGAGCGCCTCGTCACTGCGTGTAGTCGCAGGGACGTGGGGCGCGTTCGTTTCGAATTTGCTCGTATCGTGTTATTGTTGACTTTTCGGGTTCATTGTCAATCTGTACATAGTTATTCTTGTTGTTGTTGTTGTTGTGTTATGTTACGGGGCACACTCGGGGGGTTACGGGGTTTTTTTTTGTTGGTTGTCGTTTTATCGTCGCGGTTGGTTGTTGTTAGCAGCCGGGCCGGCTGCGAGCTATGTGGGAGGGGGTGATGTAGTGGTGATACGCGCTGGGGGTATATGTCGTGTGCCAGCGCGTATGTACGGGTGTGTGTGTGGTGACGCGCGCTGACGGGGAGGAGCAGGCGTCAGTGCGCGGGTGGGGGTAGTGCTGCTGATTGGCTGTGTGCCGGTGACGCGCCCAGAGGGAGTGATCGGGTAGCAGCGCGGTGTGATTGGTCGGGGAGTGGAAACACGCGCTGAGCGGAACCGGATCGTAGGGATAGCGCGTGGGGATTGGGTAACTGAGGAGCGGTGCCGACGTTGAGGTCCGCATCCGCTCCGTCTCCCGGGAAGAAGGGGTATATAAGGTGATGCACAGAGGAGCAGGGGGCAGAAGTGGAACCATCTAAGAATGAAGACGAAGGTGCAGAGATAGAGCCCGGAGAGGAGAGTAATGGAGAGCAGCGAGAGAGAAAGGTCTACACGAGCTGAGTAATGTATAGTGTGTAGCCAGCGAGAGAGAAAGGTCTACACGAGCTGAGTAATGTATAGTGTGTAGCCAGCGAGAGAGAAAGGTCTACACGAGCTGAGTAATGTATAGTGTGTAGCCAGCGAGAGAGAAAGGTCTACACGAGCTGAGTAATGTATAGTGTGTAGCCAGCGAGAGAGAAAGGTCTACACGAGCTGAGTAATGTATAGTGTGTAGCCAGCGAGAGAGAAAGGTCTACACGAGCCGAGTATGCATACGGTGTAGCCAGCGAGAGAGAAAGGTCTACACGAGCCGAGTATGCATACGGTGTAGCCAGAGGGAGATGCAAAGTCTACACGAGGCGAGTGGAGAGTGTAGCAGAGGCGCAGAGTCTACACGAGGCGAGAGAGGAGTGTAGCCGAGGCGCGGAGTCTACACGAGGCACAGAGAGCCGGCAGCACAGAATCCAGAGTCAAGAGAAGCGCATTGTGAGAAGAGAGGCCACGCGTTGTATTGTTACGAGTCAAGATTTAATAAAAGAAGTGTGTTCCCGTCAAGGAGTTTCCTGCCGTCATTTTCCAATACTTCATATGTAAGGTTATTAAGAAATATATTTTTCACCCGGGCAACGCCGGGTACTTATGCTAGTTCTCTGTAAGAATTCTGTGCAAAGTGTCTTGGCTCTGGCGAACTCTCCATCTCTGCTGTCTTTCTCTTTGCAAACGGCGTTTCTTAGCTGCGGTATCTTCGTCCTTAATGTTGTTTGGCTATCCTGGGCTGACGTATTTAGATCTTATGTATTTAACGTGCTCCAGCAGCTCGAGCACTGCAAATAAGGTTGCCCCGCGCTTTTAAGACACTGTATAGGGATAATGTGATCTGCAGATGGGCCAAATTTAGCTAACATAGAGGCAAACGGAGCATTCAAATTGGACATTTTTTTTACCAGGGACTCTTCGGTATCTTACACAATAGTAAAAGGTGAACAATCTATGTGGCTGTATAATTTAAAAAAATCCGTAACTTCACTTTAGCACTGTTTTAAAATCCCCTGAAGCTGTTAACTGACAAATGTATCTTCTCCGATGGATGTTTGATATCGGAGAGTGAAGAAAGTAGAGTGCTGATGTTGTCTGAAGTAACTTAGCAAACAACGAAGACCAAAGAGAAGCATTAGAGTTACGAATAAATTGATCAGAGTATAATTTTATCTTGTCTAAATATAATGGCAGGAAATATAAAAAAAATGTCATCAAACACTTCACTGCACTGTAGTACTGTATTAATGGCAGTGAATGTTGCACAAAAGGAAGTAATAAAACACCTGACAGCATTTGACCGCAGCACTGCATTAATGGCAGTGGTTGTTGCACGCAACTACGTCATAAAACACCTGACGTAATGTCACAGTGGCACTGTATTTGTAAGACAGCTCTTGGAGACGACTTCTGGAATCCGTCTTTTATTCACTTAGGGTACAATTACTTCCCGCTGCTGATAGGCAACGTGAAGTGGACAGATAGACCAAGAGAGACGCACGGCCACGTGGCAACTCGGAGCCCCGCTCCCGCGTGGCCCCTTCCTCCGTTCGTTCCCATTCTGCCCCCGTGTCGTCCCTCTCTACCCCTATTTAATACCCGGGTCACGTGGTACGCTTCAGCCAATCCTCGTTAGCCTGCATCGAATCTTCCAGGCTCCCTCGTCAGCTCCCGGGACCACGCCCCTGACTCATTTCCCCATTGGCTGAGGCCAAAGCCAGCAGAACCAATCTCCCTAGCTGTCACCTCTCCATCACGTCAGGGCCATGCCCCCAGGCTTCCCCCCATTGGCTGTAACCCAGGACCGACAGAGCCAATCACCATGACGAGTTGTGATACGTCAGTGAGCCGGATATAGTCTCATATTACATATTTATCGGACCTTCAATTACTTGAAATTGACTGCTCTGATACTCACTTATGTTCCACTTTCGCTCTCTGGGGTTGAAAACAATTGGAATTCGATACAATGTCTGCAAAGTAGCAGAGAAATGTTTATTGTAGTATAATTTGGAAGCATAAAGTAGACTTACCTTGTGTTTGACGAGCCGAAGAAATAAATAAAGGCACAAAATGCACTGTGATGCGGCGTAAAATTATGTATTGACTTCACTTTCTATAAAGATACGTAACATCGAAAGCGAATTTGTGTAAACTAATTTTCATAGCTGCTCGACCTTCTTCTGCGTTAGTCTAAAAATCCAGGCACACATGAAAAATAATGAGGGGGGGGGGGGGGCGGCGCATGTGGAGTGATGTCACGTGCAGGACACACATTCTTGGCTTATTATATTAGTAACAATGAGCCGGCGCGACTGACAGTCACGCATCAGCGTTTTCCTTCCTGATAGTCTTGCGCCCTTTAGACTGGTCTCGCTAATACCAATGTACTCAATGACTATTCGTAATTATGATCATAAGTCATGGTCTGCCAACTGTTGATTGAAGACCCCACCAGCATCATTACATTATAAGTCATGGTTTATCCACTGCTAGATGAAAACCTCTTCCCATGAT
The DNA here is from genome assembly GCF_965212315.1 of Lampetra planeri. Classification (NCBI taxonomy): domain Eukaryota; kingdom Metazoa; phylum Chordata; class Hyperoartia; order Petromyzontiformes; family Petromyzontidae; genus Lampetra; species Lampetra planeri. The sequence goes on from NC_136167.1 coordinate 4,067,608, forward strand.
AATTATAAGTCACGGTCTATGCACGCACGGCTGACACGATGAACCAACTGAAAGACAGAGACAGTGACCGTGACATGGAAATTATGAAGCCACTGAGACAGAAATGGAGAGACGCCCAGACCCAGGGCTCAAACCCACGGCCTCAGTGACGTGTGACACGGCCATTATGAACCCACCAGAATCGTAGCATGTGGCCCATAGTTGCATGTGAAGTATAGTAAACTACGGCGGGAAACCACTTGACGGGTAGCACACTTTATTCACACTTGGGTTGTCACAATAACACGTGTTGTCACTACAGCTCACGCTACACGTTCCACCTGACACGGGTGGTAACTACTGCTCACGCTACACGTTCCACCTGACACGGGTGGTAACTACTGCTCACGCTACACGTTCCACCCGGCTACACACACACGGGCATTCCAGCTCCGTAGCATCCGGGGGAACCTCTAGACCCACCCAAGCTTGGGTACGGATCACGACCACTGGGTCCCGCGGCCCGGTCCTCACATGGACGTCCGGCCCCGGGGTCCCAAGGTCCCGCTTCTGAGCCACACAGGGCCCCGGTCCTTACAAGGACAGCGGGACTAGGTGCCTCAGGGCCCTATCTCTTCCTCCTCCGTCTTCCGTCTTCACTGGTCACCAACTTCTCCCCGAGCGCCCGCGCACACCGCCTCATATAGCCCTCCGCTCCAAGGAGACGGAGCCTATGCGGACCGTGATGCGAGCACCCACCCTAGCCGACCAATCATCACGCGCTGCCACACGATCCCTTCTTGTGCCAGCGCACATAACCAATCCCCACGCGCTGCCACACGATCCATCACTGTCAGCGCGCGTCACCAACACACAGCCAATCACCATCACATAACCCATGACCCCGCGCTGACCTACGATCCCTCACCGTCAGCGCGCGTCACCAACACACAGCCAATCACCACGCGCTACCCCACGATCCTTACTACCAGCGCGTATCACCACTACATCACCCCCCCCCCCCCCCCCCCCCACATAGCTCGCAGCCGGCCCGGCTGCCAAACAACAACAAACCAACAAAAAAAAAACCCCACTCCCGAAGTGTGCCCCGTAGCATCCGGGGGAACCTCTAGACCCACCCAAGCTTGGGTACGGATCACGACCACTGGGTCCCGCGGCCTGGTCCTCACACGGACGTCCGGCCCCCGGGTCCCAAGGTCCCGCCTCTGAGCCACACAGGGCCCCGGTCCTTACAAGGACAGCGGGACTAGGTGCCTCAGGGCCCTATCTCTTCCTCCTCCGTCTTCCGTCTTCACTGGTCACCAACTTCTCCCCGAGCGCCCGCGAGCACCGCCTTATATAGCCCTCCGCTCCAAGGAGACGGAGCCTATGCGGACCGCGATGCGAGCACCCACCCTAGCCGACCAATCATCACGCGCTGCCACACGATCCCTTCTTGTGCCAGCACACATAACCAATCCCCACGCGCTGCCACACAATCCATCACTGTCAGCGCGCGTCACCAACACACAGCCAATCACCATCACATAACCCATGACCCCGCGCTGACCTACGATCCCTCACCGTCAGCGCGCGTCACCAACACACAGCCAATCATCACGCGCTACCCCACGATCCTTACTACCAGCGCGTATCACCACTACACATGCATCGTCACCCTTGGCCTGTCTGATGATGCTGGACAAAAGTTGCCTCTGCCTAACGGGTTCTTTATGTCTGTGCTCAACGAGTCTCGCCCATCTTGCGCATGCACACACTCAGAGTGCATTTGTCTCCCTCTCTGTGTGGACATAGGATATCTTGATGGCCCGTGACAAAAATTCTGACCTTTTCTTTTAATGATTGACAAAGCCCCATCCTCTTTCCTGTGTAGTTTTAGCAGTTACCAATACATCCAATAGTACAGCCTACACAGCACCTATGAAGGCCGGCACAGCACACAAGAGGGTGGGTGGCAAACACTGTGCCCGGCCGCCTTTGTCTCCCCAGTGGCGATGTTTACATACCGCACCAGGTACTAATTTGAGGCCGAGTCGACCTAGCGGAGGCCCCCAATCGATTCAGATCATCGTCACTGGTGTTGGCCGTGAGCGGGAACCGAACTCGGCTTACTGGGTTCGCAGCGCAGTGCTAACCACTACACTACCGCTCCCCAGAGAGCCTCCTCACACACACTCTGCAGAACAGGGGGAGAACAACAAAAAGGGCCGAGAGAAACGCCCCCGCGTCGGTAGTCAAACTTAGGCGCTTCTTGTTGTGAGACGCGCGTGGCCACACTGCTCTGGAAACCGTGCCGCCCCAACTGGATGGTGGTGACTTGGGTCACGGATTAATGAAACGAGAATTCTCCTCCGATTTGCGAGAGGAAGGCCTCTGCGTCAGAAAACTGTACTTGAACCCTGGGTGGCTATTCGGCAACTACAGAGAAGCAGGAAGCTTTCAAATTCGCAACCGTCGAAGCCTCATTTTGAGGAAGTGCCGACACGAAACTGGTTTTGGTTCCGTGTTGCCACTCTGCGTGTTTTTCACGTCGTTGTTTATTCGGCACCTCGATGTGGAGACTGCTCTCTTAGTTGCGCACAATTCTGCCTTTGGGTTAACCTTGACCCAGTCTCCACGTGACGGTGGGCGTCTCGCGTGGGTGAGAATTCGACACCGGGACGTGCTGGGGCTGCTGCTTCTGCTGCTGCTGGCGGTGGCGTGGACAGCTGAGGAGGTTTCAGGTGAGGGATGGTTTGGCATCACCGACGTTTAGCAAAAATAAATAACCACTAACACGCTTTTCTTTTGGGGGTTCCCCCCCCCATCGTTAAGAGATCAGTAAGAAGATTCATTCAATCACTCTTATTTATGTTCAAAAAACCGACTTGGTCAGATCAATTGTGAGTGGCTCAGGCCCCCTGCAGCACTGTCTACGGCGCACCTCCTGTTGTCCTTGCTCGACCTTCACAGCCACACTGAACCACGACATTACTGTGGGCTCGGGTTAGGGTCAGGGTTAAGTTAGGTTTGGTTTAGGGTCAGTGTACGGCTAGGTTTAGTTTAGGGTGGGTTACGGTCATGGTTGGGTCGTCGGAAATGCGTTGTGGCTGAGAGATAATTCATAATCCATTGATTGTACGATGCTGTCGAGAACAAATAAATCATGTGGCAATGCCACAATCCGTTACAAAACTGCAGAACTGCATGTCTTCATGTCTTGGTGTCTCTTTGTGTCTGTCTATGTGAGTCGATTTGTCTGTGTCTGTATGTCGCTTGTCTGTCTCCGTGTCTATGTGACTATAATTGTATCCGCGTGTCTGCGTCTTTGTCTCTGTCTCCGTGTCTGCATTCGTATCTGTGTGTGTCTGATTGTGTTTCGTGGGTAGCGGTAGTGTAGCAGTTAGCGCGCTGCCCTACGATCTGCTCACGGCCAACACCAGTGACAATAATCTGAAACGGTCATGGGCCTCCCCTAGGTCGAATCAGCCTCAAATGAGTACCTGGTGCGGTGTGTAAACATCGCCACTGGGGAGACATAAACGGCCGGCCGTAATGTTGGCCACCCGCCCCTCGTGTGCCGTGCTGGCCTTCATAGGTGCTCGCTCACAGCACTTGCCCCAACAGTCTGTTCAGGCTTTCGGGGGGATCTTGGTCTTTGTATTTGTCTCTGCGTCTCCATGTATATTTTCTCTGTGTGTCTGTGTAGGTGTATGTGTGTCTGTGTCACTGTCCGTCTGTATCTGTGTGAGTGTATTCGTGTGTGTGTGTCACTGTGTGTCTCCGTACCTCTGTGTCTGTCTGTCTCCATATCTGTGTGAATGTATTCGTGTGTGTGGGTGTCTCCGTATCTGTGTATCTCTCTGTCTGTATCTGTGTCGGTGTATTCGTGTGTGTGTCTCACTGTGCATTTCCGTGTCTGGGGGGCTGACGGCTGTCTGTTACCGCACTGCGTCGCAACCAATGTAGATGGGAGGGTAGGAGGTGGGGGCTTTGTGATTTGAAGGTTTATTTTACTTGATGCTACTGGCAGCATGTGTATGGGTTGAATCTACTGGCAGCAGGTGCTTGATTTGAGTCTACTGGCATTCGGTATACGAGTTGAGTCTACTGGCAGCAGATATGTGATTTCAGTCTCCTGCCTGCATGTATATGGGTTGAGTCTACTTGCAGCAGCTATTTTATTTGAGTCTACTGACATTAGGTATATGGGTTGAGTGTACTGGCAGAAAGTACATGAGTTGAGTCTTTTCACCTACGCTGGTACAGTAATACCCCAATATACGTCTCCCTTATTTACGTCGTTTCGCAAATGCGTCATCACTCGATAAATACCACCACCTGGTTTGCGTCGCCTAAACCGACACTCATGTGTCACTGACAACATCATTCGTTCTTTCTTGTATCCGTCGCCTCTCAGCCTTCACTTCTACTTACTCTGTACATCTGCTACTTTGTAACGCGCGTAAAGCAAACCGTACAGTAGAATACAATTTATATATTATTTATGTACGGTATTTTGGTGATTTTGAAAAAAATCATCGATTAAAGTCGTTTATATATTCGTCGTCACACCTTTCAGGAATGCATCCCCGACGTAAAACTGGGTTTTACTGTGCCTTACTCCGTGCCAGAGTGGGTGTGAACGTTATCGATCAGAGGTCACTTGAAGGAATCTCAGAACTAGTGAGATATCTGCTTTTTCAGGAGGAGGGGGGTTGGTTGGTGGGGGGCATTCTGTGCGATGGGGGATTGCGCTGCTCTGCGAGAGCTCCGGTGGCTCGGGGATGTTTTCTCCCTCACCTGGTGTACAGGAGGTCCTGGGTTCTATCCCGACCCTGACGATTGTATATATGGAGTCTGCATCTCCATCTCTCTCTTCCCGTGGTCACGTGGATCTTTCACCAGGTCATCCGGGTTTCCCCTTCACATTTAGAATCAACGTCACGCGTTTAGAGTATTTTGCTGCTATACATTTTCACGTGATGGTAAGCCACTTCGCTGAGCTATCATTTGTGGACAGGTCGCTTCTGCAAAAGAGCTGCATAGCTCAGTGGGCCTTACCTGGTAAGATAAAACTAGTTTAGTTAGTTTAGTTTTAAATACTTCGTCTCATGCCATGACATCAAAATCACACTAGGAATGAAATTGGGGAACATTAAATTCCCATACTTGTCTTCTCTCCTTAGGCTTCGCATTGTCATGAGTTCAATGGGCCCAGCCACGCGACTCATCACAGAGAACCGCGTGGATCTCCAGGATATTCTCACCACGAGGGTGAACAATGTTCTTGACCATTCACATCAACAACAAGTCCTGAACCACAGTGACTGTCTCACCATTCGCAGTACAACATGTCCAGTTACACAGATGCGGCATCTGATTGACTTGATTATTGGGCTGGGGGAGGTGACCTGCACCGAGTTCCTGCTGAAGGTGTTGATGCCGCTGAGATCTGACTTGCCGCGTCTGAATGAGTGGATGAGTGTAAAGGCAGAAGAGTTGGCCCAGCTGGGTGCCCCAATGAATCGAGTTGGAGCCTTGGACCCCATCGGAGTTTCACCCGGTAAGTGTGGGAATGTTATAGTTAAGAACTGGCATCACACCTACACGATCTAACTCAAAATAATGTCAGTATGCATGATATTGGTTGTAAAAGCCTACGTACACCATATTTGTGCAATGTTTGAGTGGTGCATGTGCGTGTGTGAAAGAGTGTGACGATCCGAGTTCGATTCTTGCTCACGAGCATTAACAATGGCGAATAACTGTCCTGGGCCTCCCCTAGGTCGACTCGGTCTTAAACGAGTATGTGGTGCTGTGTAAACATCGGCACTAAGGAGACAAATGCAGCCGGGCATGGTGCTGGCCACACCACGCCTTTATGTGCCGTATTGACCTGAACAGTTGCTTGCAAACAGCGCTTGCTCCAACAGCCTGTGAAAGGATCTTTGTCTTTTTGATAGTGAGTGAGTGTGTTTCCATGTATGTGCTCTCCCTGATTTGCATGTGTCTCCTCTGGGTTCTCCAGTTTCCCCCCACGGCTAAAACACACACAAAAGCTTCCAATATTATTGGTTTTGGACAACAAAACACCGAATGCTGTAAAATTACACTGGAAATAATGAAATTGGGATGACATAAAGACACATTAACAGGAGCCTTCTACCCTGGCTCGCTAGGAGAGGGCAGTACAGCAAAATTGTGGACTCCACTTGTTCCATCTGTAAGGGAAAGTGTGTTTCCCCTTGCGCACCTGGGGTTTCACCAGGTGCTCCGGTTTCCTTCCACATGGTATAAACACTCCTTAATTGGTCAACAGCATCTTAATATGTCGAGGATCGCGGACCTTGGATAATCTTTGGTGCTGGCTCATCATGTGGCTGTTGCCTTCCTGCTTGTCTTTGGTTCTTCGCCCCTCAAATTAATGATCTCCCTATAACAGTATGCGAATACCGTGCGGCACGTTATAGTTTAAATATATACATTGCAGAAATCAAATACACAACTGCTATTTCACAAACCGTCATTTTTGTTCCTCTTAGGGAGGCAACCAGCGCATGGATCCGGTGCTCGGAATGGACCTCGTCCATGGACTCACAGCATCTCCACCGAGGAGCTCTTCCAGAAAATCTGCAGAGAGATGCCAACGTTAGTGGAGGCATTACAAGGAAACCTGACGCCTCTACTCATTGAGTTTTTATCAACAAATATTTTAACGATCGCAGAGATTGGGGTGAGTGTTTTCCACATGTTTCTAATCTAATTTAACTCAGGGCGCTCGACATAATGGAATGATGTAGTTGGCAGGGGCGTGCTCTGAGGATTGAGGAAGGAGTGACAGTTATAGAGGGTTCTTAGGGACGATGAAAGGGTAGGGGAGGGACTGTAAGGAGTGATGGGGCACGGGCAGGAAAGGGGAAGATAATAGGCAAAAGAAAAGAGGTGACGATATAAGAGAGGAATGGAAAGATGTTCAGAAGGGGGGCGATTAATGTACAGAGGCAGCGTTGAGTCTAGGGGTAGTGTTGAGTCTATGGACACTGCAGAGTTCATGGGCAAAGTTGAGTTTGAGCAGTGTGAGTTTATGGGCAGTGTAGATGCTATGGGTCTCAGTGTTGAGTCTATGGGAAGTGCTGAGTCTATTGCCAATGTTGAGTCTATGGGTAGTGCTGAGTCTATAAGCAGTGTGAGTCTACAGTCTACAGTCACTGTTGAGTCTGTGGGCAATGCAAAGTATAGTTGACGGTGATGAGTCTATGGACAGTGTGAGTCTATGTACAGTGCTGAGTCTATGTGCATTGTTGAGTCTATGGGTCCCAGTGTTGAGTCTATGGGCAGTGTTCAGTCTATGTGCAGTGCTGAGTCTATGGGCCGAAGTGTTGAGTCTATGTGCAGTGCTGAGTCTATGTGCATTGTTAAGTCTATGGGTTCCACTCTTGAGTCTATGGGTAGTGTTGAGTCTATGTGCAGTGCTGAGTCTATGGGCCGAAGTGTCGAGTCTATGGGCAGTGCTGAGTCTATAAGCAGTGTGAGTCTACAGTCACTGTTGAGTCTGTGGGCAATGCAAAGTATATCTGGCAGTGATGAGTCTATGGACAGTGTGAGTCTATGTGCAGTGTTGAGTTTATGGGTCCCAGTGTTGATTCTATGGGCAGTGTTCAGTCTACAGGCAGTGCTGCTCAATGTACAGGGGAAGTTGATTCCAGTGAAGGGGTGCAAGGAGGGAGGAGTGAAAACGGGATTGGGCACAGGGAGAAGAAGGGACAGAGAGAACATTGGGAATGAAGGGGACGAGAGGGGAGAAGAATGAGATGAGAGAGGCTAGATAAGGTGGGGCCAGGGTATAAAGAGATGTAAAGACTCATGGCAGGTATTTTAAAATACAGTGGTGTAGTGAACAGGAAGCAAGTGGAGAGGCGAAGTGTGATAATTAAAGGGCAGATTGAAAATAACTCGTGCATAAACAATTTTTGATTTGTTGTACGGGAGTGAGGGCAGAGGCAGGGAGAATATTAAGAAGAGAATTCCGGTATTCCAGACAAATAAAGATCAGGAGTTTGGCGGCAGAATTTGAAATTATATTGTGACGTGCCATATGCTTGACCGTGTACATTAAATATCACATGATGTAGCTTGAAATGAGTAGGCCATTGTGTTCCGGTGTCACGGTCCACATTTTCCAAATTTTTAAAATGACTCCTCAAATGATCCATTTGGGATTCCACACAGCAGCAACGTTGGACCATAGCTGTTGCAGACTGAAACATAGCGCCTTCGTAATAGCCTCGCACGATACAAACAGCATGCATTCCAGATGCGCTCATGATTTAAATGATATTATGATGACACAAGACACCAAACTGTCTGTACACAGGTGACACACGGTGCCACGTTCCAATTGCTAGATTTACCTTGCATCACCTTAATGACAAACGTCTGTGTGATTCCATGCATGCAGGAAGTGACAGCCAAGTCGTCCAGTCAAGGAGGCTATGAAGCTGCCAGCCACCTGATCCTTCGGCTCCTGCAGAAGGACCACAGGATCTCCGTGGCAGTGTGGGAGGCGCTCTGGAAAACCCGCAGCACCTATCAGAGGCTGCACGACCTCCTGCAAGACGTCTTCCCCAACAGAGCCTAACTACCAAGGGCCTGGCTGAACACTCTCACTAGCAGTGTCGAGCAGGGCTGGGGAACCCTTTTTTCTTACTGGGGGATCAACAGGACTTTAAAATACCTTTGGTGGGCAACCACAGCTTGACATATGGCTCAGCGGTCGCGCCTTTTGGTATTTGTTGTGAAAGTTCGCGGTTCTCATGCGAAATGCCGCCCCAGTGATGACTGTACTGCGTCTGCTTCACTCACAGTGGACGTCCATTCAAAATGAGTAGCCAATTGTGGTCCGGAGCCACGTTCTGAATTTGGACAAAATTTGAAATAATACACGGCAAAGTACTCAATTTGGAATACATAATAGGAAGAATCATCACCCTCCCAACCTTGAAATTACTGCAGACCGTGTCTGTGAAACACAGCGGTATATTCCTTGGTGAGAGCCTTGCGTTATAAGAATTAAAGCGGCAAATAGCCAAAGCAATATATTATTAATTAATTATTACAACACGCAACTTTGTCAGCTCCTGTCAGATTCAAGGGGCCCTTGCGGTAACAGAAATGACTTTGTGTGCTAAAGTAGGAACACATCTTTGTATGTTGTATGTATGTTGAAATTCTTTCGCACTCTACATAGCCAACCGTGATAATCAACAAACTTAATACAAAAATCAGTTTTAAAGATATGAGTTTAAAATTGCATAGCTCCAGTGGCTTCCTAATATTGGAAGGAAGAGCAACATCGTCGCTGTCATATCGTCAAAAACATTCTCCTCTAATACCTGATTAAGATGGCCAAGAAGCTTTCAGTGAAGGACCCATCATGTTTGCAGGTCTTTTCTCAAAGCATGAGGTCACATTTGGCGGTGGACTGCTATTCACGCACATACTTCACCACGCTTGTAGTAAGCGCATGCTGAACAAGAGGTGGTGGGAGCCCAAAACTGGTCCAGTCACTGCATCCCACGGCGCTTTCAGGGGCGCTTTTACGGCCATCTGTATCGCTCTTCCATTATTAAGTAGTCACTGGAGCTATGTACTTTTAAATAATCTAAATTGATAAGCTAATTTCTTTAGAACGGCTTTTTGTGTTTGGATTGTCCTTCCATCACACCTCATATTAGCATGGTTGTCTTATGTAGGGTGCAACAGAAGTTCAACATACATACACCATTTAACATATAGGCTTTCGCTACCAATATTATTCATAATATAGGTTTTTGGGTCAGATCGCGTTATTTATAAATGTGTCGTAACCCTCCACCACCTGACACGGCCAAACAGTAAAAAAATGTCACGTTTTTCAAAGGACAAAATAATTCACTTCTTTAAGCCCACCAGTGTGTTGAACAGAGAATCAACAGCATTTTAAAATTTGAGTACGCCGTTTCGCTGATAATTACAATCAGCTTCATCGGGCAAGAATGGTGAAGCTCTCCTGTTGCTTCCGGTCTTAAATAGAGCAGCAGCAGGATGACGTCATCATTTAATTCAATCTGGTGCAGTGATTCGAGGCAAAGAGGGGGAGGGTTTTGTAATTATATAGATTGGTAATCATGCAATTGCTATTCATTGGTATTCAAACAATTAAAATACCATACATCTCAGGAGTAACTGACAAATTAGCCCGGGTTTAGCAAAAGCAAAACATTAAAATAAGATTTGGTACAGTACACAAAATTCAAAAACTGGTATCTGGCACTAAAGACGAATTGTCTAAATTATTAACAGAAGGTGTATATCGGATTAATTGTTTATGTGGCAGATGCTATATTGGACAGACGGGACGCAACATCAGCATAAGACTAAAAAGAACACCAAAGAAACATTAAATTATCTCAAACACAACTGTCGGCAGTGGCAGAGCATGCTTGTCAACAAGGACACTCAATTGATTTTGATAACGTTGAAGTGTTGTGTAAAACTAATTATTACTGGCCGAGACTAATTAGAGAATCCATTGAAATTGAGAGAAACAGAAATAACTTCAATCGCTCTGACAGCTACAGGCTTAGTGCGGCCTGGAAGCGTATTATACTGGTAGGAACGAAGTGGAACAGCCTACAATAGATTATATCGTCCGTCCGTCTGTCCGATGTCCGATTACGTGTAGCAACATCGCCCCCTACTGAAAACACTTGGCATGACCCTACAAAAACCTTTAGATTCTGTGAGGCTTTCCTGGCTAAACAAGTGTAACATTCCCTTATAATTCCCTCAGAGAGCTTTTAATTAAAACATTGAAATTAATGAGGCTTTCCTGGCTAAACACGTGTAACATTCCCTTACAATTCCCTGAGATAGCTTTTAATTAAAACTTTGAAATTAAATAAAAAACTCACAGCGCCTTAAAGCTTACAGCTAGGCCTAAAGCCTAGAACTAGGCCTCAAAGTCTCCCTTCGTATCGTACCTCCGCTTGTGTGAAAGGGAGTTAATGTTTAACAATGTTACATTCCCTGATGTTTTAAAATAGAAACATTTACATTTAAAGCTTTTATATTAATAATTAAAACATTTAAATTATACATTAATAATTAAAACTTTTAAATTAAAAATTAACTCACAGCGCCCTAAAGCCTACAGCTAGGCCTAAAGCCTAGAACTAGGCCTCAAAATCTCCCTTTGGATCATCCCATTAGGTGTACCAACATCGCCCCCTACTGCAAACACTTGGCAGGACCCTAGAAAAACCTTTAGACTCAGTGGGGCTTTCCTGGCTAAACAAGTGTAATAATACATTATGTTTATATTCTTTGGTTATTCGTTCCTACCAGCCCACCCCGCAGGGTCCTGTTTAAATAAATACAATTACAATTCCTTATAAGGGAAACAAATACCAATAAATAACAATTTAATGATTACCAATCTATATAATTCCAATACCCTCCCCCTCTTTGCCTCGAATCACTGCACAATATTGAATTAAATGATGACGTCACCCTGCTGCTGCTCTCTTTAAGCCTGGATGCAACAGGAGAGCTTCACCATTCTTGCCCGATGAATCTGATTGTAAATATCAGCGAAACGTCGTACTCAAATTTTAAAATGCTGTTGATTCTCTGTTCAACACACTGGTGGGCTTAAAGAAGTGAATTATTTTGTCCTTTGAAAAACGCGACACTTTTTTTACTGTTTGGCTGTGTCGGGGGGTGGAGGGTTACGACACATTTATAAATAACGCGATCTGACCCAAACACCTATTTTATGAATACTGTACATACACCATGTTAGCCGCGTCCAGGAATCGAACTCGGGTCACTGCGTTCACAGCGCAGTGTGGCTAACTGCTGAACCACTGCTCTACTGCTCCAATGCTCTATCAGCCCGATCCACATATACATCTGGCTTATGGAACCATGCTGCGAGAGTAAAAACAACTTTGCTTGATAAATTATGATCTTTGTTGATTTGATGTCGAATACAATTGTAATGCGGGCGTAAACGGCTTCGCGGATATGACGTCATGGGGGGAGGAGTTAGGTCACGTGTGAGAGAGGGGTGAGGTCTTAAGGGAGAGATACCGGAAGAGACGGGGAGAGTGTGGGAGACAGAGTTAGAGTGAGGCCACGCAGGGCGGAGGTCGAGGAGTGGCGAGATCGCCACACACACAGGGGAGTAAGACTTGGCACCGTCGGCCAGCGGTGACCAAGCGCGGAGGAACGACGGGCAGCGGTGGAGCTGCAGTGAGGGCAGCGGTGGAGCTGCGGTGAGGGCAGCCGGAGGACTGCACAGGAGATCTGCAGCGGAGCTGCAGAGGTGTGGAGGCTACGGGAGCGAGAGCAGCTATGGAGCTGCCAAGGGGAGAGCTCTGAGCGAGAGCCGTGTGGGAAAAGTGTAAGAACCCGAATAAAGGACAACGGAGACAGACCCAGGATCGAGTCCTTTATTATACTGGTGTCAGAAGTGAAACGGCATGTCAAAACAGCTCAGAAGAAAGAATATTCCTGCGCCATCATCTGCTACGTCATCCGACGATGACGACCTTCCTCGGGCGGTCGACCTGCCTGCGATGGAGGAGGAGATCCGTGCGGGAACAAGTGCGGGTCCGGGAGTCCAAGATGTCGCCGCGTCGGTGGACCCATCTGCACCAGAGGACGCGGATTGGCGATGGACACAGATGGCGGCGCAGCTGGAGACACTGAAAATCGTGCTCGCGCAATTGTGCGAGCTCGTCACGCCGAGGACGGCGTTGGGGAGAGCCGATGGAGGTCCGCAGGTCGCTGCCTTGCCTCCGCTGTCGGCGCCATTGGCCACGCGGCAAGAAGACGCCATCTTGGGCGTGGCAGGAGAAAAACGGCGGGAAGCCGCCATCTTGCGCTCTCCGCGGCGAGAGGCCGCCATCTTGAACACGTTGCGATGCGACGCCATTTTGAATATGCCGCCTGGTGACTCATCGGCTGAGGACGGTGCAACAAGGAGTCGCAGTCGTCATCTCACGACCGTCAAAGAATTCTCCATCGGGGGCGATTGGAGTGCTTTCGCCTGCAGATTTCTGGCGGCGGTACGCTCAGCAAGATGGACGGACGCTGAGGCATTGGAGGTTTTACCGACTCTTCTCGATGACGAGTCGGTGAGATTCTTCCGCTCTATAAAGGCCGAGAAGAAGAAAACATTGAGAGGAGTTTTCGACGAGATGGCAGATGCATATGAGCCACCGGATGATGCTCATCGCCGGTTTGTTCAACGTCAGCGAGCACCCGAGGAGTCGCCGGTGGCATACAGGGGTGCAGTATTGGAGTTGGCCATGGCTGCATACCCGGAGACGGAGCCTGACCTGCTCGAACCTCTCATCTTGGGTAAGATGCTCGAGCTGTCCCGGGATTTGGGGATTCCTATGCCGGTGTGTGGCCACGAAAAGCTTACGTCCCGGGCAGCCGCTAAATGTCTTGATGCCCAGTTCAACCTGCGCCGTTGGAAGCAAGTCACGGCGTGGACGGGGGGGCCCATCGTCGAGGGAGATGCCGCGGGTTGGGATCCCAAGAAGGCGGTGTACGTTCCTGACGGGGGGGGGCCCGCAGGAGCTGACAGCCGCCTCTGCTCAGTGGTCGGCCCGCAGTACGCCGGGGCCGCGATCTGCGCCACCGCCATGGGAGCGTCGGGATGGGGTGCCTGCGGCGTGGTGCAACAACATCGACTGCTTACGCTGCGGCCGTAAAGGCCATTACGCCAGGGACTGCTGGGCCCGCGTCCCGGGTCCGCCCCAGCAGGAGGCCTCGTCAGCGGACGTGCCACGGAAGGATCCTCCAGGACAGGCAAGTCGGTGCGCACCAGACACCCGGCAAGGCTTGACACCTCACTCATCACCGTTGTCGTGCGATCCGGGTGTTGTTAATAACGGGGGGAGGCCATCGACTGGGCCACCTCGCTCGGTAACGCAGTGGCGTAAATTGGCACGGCGGGTCGTCGCGGCAGCTACTGGTTCGTCCACTGTACCTGGTTCTATACAAGGGGTGGACGTACGTGTGTTAGTGGATTCCGGGGCGTCCGCGACCATTATATCGGATGTCATTTTCCATCTGTTGAACATCCCACCTGAGGCCGTGCGTCCGGTTTACGATTCCTGCGTCGCTGCCAACGGGGGTAGCATGGGCATTGTGGGCCAGGTGGACGCTACAATATCTATCGGGGAAGTGTCGGCCTCGGGAATTGTATTAATTTCGAGGTCCCTCGCGGTTCCTTGCTTGTTGGGAACTGACTTCCTGGCCAAGATGCCCATTCTAATTCGAATTAATCAAAACTGCATTGAATTACCGGGTGGGCGAAAAATTATATTTCTACCGTCGCCCTGGGGGCGACCTGCTCCGGTCGCTCAGGTGCAGGCGCTGTCCGAGGTATCTGTTGATATTCCACCTGGCTCACAGATGCTTATCCCCTTGCGATATCGGAAGCCTGTACCTGGTCGTCAGGGTGCAATTGGGATTTTGTTGTCGCCCTCCGCCACTATAACGGGCGGAGCGGCGCTCGTTGGGGCGCAAACTATTGTCCGGCATGACCAGCAGCCGTTTCTGCAGGTGCTTAATGCAAGTTCCGAAAATGTGTGTGTGCCGGCTGGTACGGTTGTGGCACATGCCACTACGGCGTTCACGGCACAAGATCATCTGGGCAGCCAGGTCGTGGTTGGTGGTGTTTCAGGTCTTAGTGCCGCTGATAATCGCTGGATCGCCGAATTGTGTGGGGAAAATTCTTCCCTTTCCGGTGAACAACGTTGTGCGCTTCGTAAATTATTATTGAGTTATTCTGATGTGTTTAGCTCCGACGATTTGGACTTGGGACGCACCTCGTTGCTTTACCATCATATTGACACAGGGGACGCTGCCCCTATTCGGTTGAACTCGCATCGGATGAGTCCGGCGGAGCGAGATCAGGTTCGAGGGGCATTGGATGACATGTTGGCTGCGGACATAATATCTCCATCTAACAGCCCATGGGGCGCGCCTGTTGTTTTGGTTAAAAAGAAGGATGGCAAATTGCAATTTTGTGTCGACTTTCGAAAATTGAATAAAGTGTCTGTGGCAGATGCGTACCCCCTGCCGCGTATGGACGACTCCCTCGATGCCTTGTCGGGGGCGAAGTTCTTTTCAATGCTAGATCTCTCTTCGGGATTCTGGCAGCTTCCCTTTGACGAGCCCTCGCGGGAGAAGACTGCTTTCCGTACGCCGCAGGGGTTATTCCAATTTAATTGTCTTCCGATGGGGCTGAATGCTGCCCCTGCCACATTTCAAAGGTTGATGGAGTTGGTGTTAACGGGGTTGCAGTGGGAGACATGTCTGATATATTTAGATGATATTATCGTCTTCAGCCGCACATTTGATGAGCATTTACTGCGGTTGGAGGCGGTGTTCGCCAGGATGCGTTCCGCAAATTTGAAATTTAAGCCTAAGAAATGTCACCTACTGCAACGGTCCATGCTCTATTTGGGGCATATCGTAAGTGCGGACGGGGTGGCCACGGATCCGGACAAGACAGCATGCGTCCGCGACTGGCCAACCCCGGCCACGGTGGGGGATGTACGTCGCCTTTTGGGGTTTGCCTCATGCTATCGGAGGGTTGTTCCGGATTTCGCGACGATCGCGAGGCCCTTGCACCTCCTTACGGGTAAAGGAAGGAAATTTGCTTGGGGACCGCCGGAAGAGGCGGCGTTTCAGGGCCTGCGTGATCGACTGGCTACGGCACCGACGTTAGATTATCCTGATTTCGATCACCCCTTCATTCTGGATACGGATGCGAGTGAAACGGGCATTGGGGCCGTGTTGTCTCAATCAAAAGGTGGTGTGGAATGCGTGGTGGCGTATGGTAGCCGGGTTTTGTCTCCCGCAGAAACTCGCTACTGCGTCACACGCAGGGAACTTTTGGCTATTGTTTTCTTTCTCCGCCAATTTCGACCATATCTCTACAGTCGTTCGTTTATTGTTCGCACGGATCATGCGGCCTTGCAGTATGCTCTTAAGATGGACCAGCCATCCGGCCAGTTGGCGCGGTGGTTGGACACGCTCCAAGAATTTTCCTTCCAAATTCACCATCGGAAGGGGGTGCGTCACGCGAATGCGGACGCGCTTTCTAGGTTGCCGCAGTGATCCCCTTGCGCGTGCGCGTCGGGGACGCATAGATGTGCGCCGATTTAGCAACCCCCTCAGCCTGTTGCGTTGGCGGTCGACGTGCCGGAAGCTCCAAAGGAGCCGGGACCGGCTGATGGGATTCTGAATCTTCCAAGGGCTGTGTGGATTCGGGAACAAATGTTGGATGGTTCATTGGTCTCGTTACGGAATCGGACTGCGAAGAAGAGTGGGGGACTGGGTACGGGGGGTATGCCAGAAACCGCTCTCCGCGATGGTCTGCTGATGTGGAGGGAAGGGTTACAGGAACGCTGGCGTCTGGTTGTACCGGCATCCTTGCGGTACGAGTTGATTAGGACTCTGCATGGGGACACGCTTTTACATCTGGGGGTGCAGAAGACCCTATTGACGCTGCAGTGAGACTATTGTTGGCACGGCATGACAACGAATGTCGTCGGTCACGTTCGAGCGTGTCCCGATTGTGCCCAGTGAAAACCACCTAAACAACCATATGTGCCGCCCATACAGTCTATTCAGGTGTCTAGAGTTAACGAATTGGTGGCGTTGGACATTTTGGGACCCTTCCCGCCATCCGCTAAGGGAAATAAATACTTGCTAGTTGGGGTAGAGTACCTCTCCCGCTGGCCGATGGCCTGGCCTTTGCCTGACCAGTCAGCGGCGTCTATCACAGACGCCTTTCTATTCCGGTACGTTATGGACAAGGGGGCGCCGGAGAGGCTCCTCACAGACCAAGGCCGTAATTTTTCTTCTAAATTGTTGGGGGAGGTGTGCGCGGCTCTTGGAACTAAAAAGATACGGACATCTCCCTACCATCCGCAAACGGATGGTATGGTCGAATGGCTAAATCGGACATTGTCCGCCATGTTGTGTCACACCGTGAGTGAAAAAAAATCGGATTGGGATTTGCATATCCCTGGGGTACTTTCGGCATACCGAATGACGCCGCATGCGGCTACAGGATATTCGCCGTTTTTCCTTATGTACGGTCGCGAGAACGTGCCGCCAATGGATGTGCAGTTGGGAACTGGAGTGAGGGGACCTGCTAAGCCTCTTCCTGATTACATTCGGGATACCGTTCGCCGGGTTACTGAGGCACGGGAGGGGGCCCGCATGGCTACTGCCAAAGCCCAGGCCCGGAACGAGCGGTGTGCTCGACGCTCGAAGGGGGAGTGCCCCTGGAAGGTGGGGGACATCGCATGGCTCTATTGCCCGCAGGTGCGGCCAGGTACCTCTCCTAAATTACACAAACCATGGCAAGGGCCGGTCCGCCTCATCGAGGTTCCCAACCCACAGTCTGCGCGTGTTCGGTTTGGATCTCGGCGTTGGTTCGTTCACACGTCGCGCTTGAAACCATATGTGGCCCCTCGAGACGATGCGTCATCTCCCGATGTTGCCTTGCCGGGGTCTGTGGCTGCCGACTCATCCTTGCCTGTGCCTGTTCACCCTGCAAGAGAGCCTGTCGTGCCTTTTACAGACAAGCCGGCCGTGACGTTGCTGGAGACAGGAGACTCTGCTCGGGGTGTGCCTACCACGGCTGCGGGGACTCCGAGCCCCTCCGCCCTTCCGACCCCGTCGCAGACACGATCGCGACGCACCCCCGACGCTGGGCCTTCAGGGACATGGGACCGGGACGTTGACGGGCCTCCAATAGCGACAGGAGGACTTCAACCTGTCGCTCCTAAAACCCCGTCACGTTCCCGGTCTGCAGGAGGGCCGCCGCCCGTCCGGGACGGACCGGCGACCCGAACGCGCTCAAAGTCCCTTACATTTCGTTAAATTTTACTGTTGTGTTTTGTTGTTGTTGTTATATTTATTGTATGCTTCGTTGTCCTTGAATGTGTGATGGTTGTGTTCGCTCGCATTACTTGTCTCGTTATTGTTCAGCTGAGGTCGGCTGGATTTTCTCTACGGGGGAGGGTGGTGTAATGCGGGCGTAAACGGCTTCGGGGATATGACGTCATGGGGGGAGGAGTTAGGTCACGTGTGAGAGAGGGGTGAGGTCTTAAGGGAGAGATACCGGAAGAGACGGGGAAAGTGTGGGAGACAGAGTTAGAGTGAGGCCACGCAGGGCGGAGGTCGAGGAGTGGCGAGATCGCCACACACACGGGGGAGTAAGACTTGGCACCGTCGGCCAGCGGTGACCAAGCGCGGAGGAACGACGGGCAGCGGTGGAGCTGCAGTGAGGGCAGCGGTGGAGCTGCGGTGAGGGCAGCCGGAGGACTGCACAGGAGATCTGCAGCGGAGCTGCAGAGGTGTGGAGGCTACGGGAGCGAGAGCAGCTATGAAGCTGCCAAGGGGAGAGCTCTGAGCGAGGGCCGTGTGGGAAAAGTGTAAGAACCTGAATAAAGGACAACGGAGACAGACCCAGGATCGAGTCCTTTATTACACAATGAAACTGTTTTTAAAGTAAAGGGGCAGGACGGTTCTTGCTGTGAAAGGCAAGTGCCACCACTGCACCACCACCTTGACGCCCCGCATATATACAGATTAACGATTTATATTTTGCTTAAGTTGTAGCTCTTGCAGTTTGGTTTAACCAAACCTGTCCTATTTAACTTAACATCGCTATTAGACTCGCCGATAGAATGCTAATTTCAACTGCAGGCGCATACTTATGTGGTATTATTTTGGGCTGTTATATGTTCGGGTTTTGAATTCAGTGGTTTATATACTCTCACCATCTTCATTACGAAATCCCTTTTTATTCAAGCTGATATTTTCTATCGCTATTTTTTTAATGTAACATCTTTTCAACGTGTATTACTTTAAAAGTCACTGCATGCTAATTTAAATGTCATCAGACGGTCACTGCATTACGCGCTTTCAGATGCGCTTCTGAGGCCGTCTGACATACTCTTTCTTATAATATTAGTGTAATGTGAGAATATATCCGGGTTGCTGATAGATCACACCTCGTTACGATGATTGGCTCTACCGGTCCTGACCCATAGCCAATGGGGGGAAGTCTAGGGGCGTGGCCCTGACGTAATGGGAAGGTGACATCTGTTAGTAGAGGATTGGATCTGCTGGCTTTAGCCACAGCCAATGGGGGGACGAGTCAGGGGCGCGGTCCTGGGAACGTACAATGGAGTCTAGAAGATTCCATAGAGGTTAACCAGGATTGGTGGAAAGGTACCACGTGACCCGGGTATTAAAAGTGGTGGAGACGGACAGCAGGTGGTCAGATCTGGAACGAACGGAGGGTGAGGCCACGCTGGAGCGGGGTCCAGGCTACCACGTGGCCGCGCGTGTCTCTCTCTCTCCCTCTCACGTTGTCTGTCAGCAGTGTGAAGGAGTAAGATAGGAGTGTTGTGAACGAAAGACAAATAAAGACCGGATTCCAGAAGTCGCTTCCACGACCTTTATTACATTAGTAAGCCGCTGGGAGTTCTGCACTTTTAAATCTACATTGAAAACCCATTTATTTAAAACTGCTTTTTGTGCTTAGCTTCTTGTCCTTCCCATTAGCACAGTTGGCTACGTATGGTACGAAATAAGTTCAACATACATACAAAGTGTTTTACTTGCCAAGCATCTTGAGAATGTAGTTTAATTAAACGCCATAGAGATTGAGTGTGATGATTTCTGAACAACCAACTGATAGAACAGATGAAGACATGCGGGTACTTAATTCTAGATTTGAAGCTTTCGTGACTGCAAGGGTTCATATTCTTAGGTTTTTTCGGTAAAGTCACGTAGGTAAAACATCAAAATTAATAAAAGTAAAATAAAACAAAATAAAAATCACGACGTTTCGGAGGCAACACAAGCTTTCGTCTTCAGGTGGAACCGTCACAGCCACGACAAGTGCGGGTACTTGTTTGTGCTCATCGATTATCAAAGGTGAGTGGTGTGCATAGGAAATACAATCAAGGACTGGTGGCGAGAGGGTCGTTCATCGAGGAGAGGAGAGAGTTGCTGACAGCAGCGATGAGTTAAATTAAAAACGGAGACCGTCGAAACGAAGGTAGCATTGCCATGGAGTGGAAACCTGCACGATGAGAAAGGAGGAATGAGACAGTTAGAATGCATATAACCTTCTCTTTCCTCCTTTCTCATCGTCCTGCATTCACTCTGCATCTTTCTCCATATCAAGGTAGATATGGATAAAGATGCAGAGAGTGAACAGGGCAGAGACGATGATCAACGAATACATTTAAAGGCAACCACTAAATAAGAGATCCCATAGATATAACTGCTCGACCCGAGCTATAAATGCTCCGAAACGTGCATTGTCTTTGTGCTGTTCGCTTTTTGGCATTCTCTGGCCTAACACTGGTGAGACTAGGTCATAAAGAAGGCTGTCTTTAGTGTAGGCCAATCTGTTACAAAGACAATGCATATCTTAGCAAAGCATGTTTTCATGATTTTCCACGAGTTTGTGTGGTTAATGCAGACGATGTCTTGCCAATAGGTGTATTTATTTGGTGTTTGAACATCTTAACACCTGTTTTATTGCCCGAAAGGGTAAAACCCATTCTTATTTTTTTAAATATTTTTTGAGACTGCCAAAAAGGTCCCATAGATAAATATATAAAGAAGAATGATAATGGAAGTCATCAGAAGGAAGACATAACTGGGCTGGACACATTCTACGAGGGGATGGTTTTATGCATCTTATTTTGTACTAGCGGTCAGTACCCGGCGTTGCCCGGGCGAAAAAGGCAGACACACATGGACTTACACACAGACATCGACCCACACACAGAAACACATTGACTCACACACACAGACATCGACTTTAGACACACATGTAGTTATACAAATCGACTCGCACAGACACATAGACTTACACACACATATCGACTCACAAACACATAAATAGACTCAACAACAACCATTCGCCACTAAGTGGCGGTGACGTCACCACAACGCTTGTGTCAGGCTATGTGCACCTTAAGGCCACGTGAAGTGTCGAACGCCCACTCACGGGGCAGACCCAGATGGCACAGGTCGACTGACTAAGATGACTGGTTGATGCACCACCTGTGCCCCCTACTGTGGCAAGTTGCTGTGCTTTAGCCATGCGGCGCTCCGCTCGTTGTTGTGAGCGTCGTTCCTACGCCCTCCGTTGTTGCTGGAGGGCGACTGCCTCCAACTGCCCAGTAGCGTCCTTCACGAGCCTCCTCCACAGAGGCCGGTCTTGACACGACTGGTACCAGTTCACTCAGCTCCACGTCCTCCTGTACCACATCAGTCCATCTCTTCTCTAGCCCGTGCTGCGCCCGTTTAGCCCCCTCGATGCGGCCGAACAAAAGATGTGTAGGCATGCGGTGGCTGGGCATGCGGGCTACATGACCCAGCCAACGCAGCCTTACCTGCCGGAGGAGCTCACCGATGGGACTTTATCCACATCTTTGAAGGGTTTGTGAGCTCCTCACACAATCCAGCCTGGTTAAACCCAGGATGGATCGTGGGCAGGCCATCCTAAATGTTTCTAACCGGCAAAGAGGTTCCATTAGGGGGGTCCAAGTTTTGCAAGCGTAGAGAAGGGAGGGAATGACCGTGGCCGAGAAGACCTGAAGCGTCGTGCGGAGTGATAGACTAGGTAGCTTGCACACAGAGTTACGCAACCGATGAAAAGATAATGCCGCTCGACTGATTCGGAGTGAGACATCTGCTGTTAAACCGGAGCTGGTTATTAGCACACTGCCAAGGTATGGGAAACTTTCCACTCTCTCCACAACTGCCACATCACCAATTGGGAGTTGTGGGGGTGGAGTGTCCGATTATTTTATTTTATTATATAATATTATTTTATTTTTTATTAATTTTAATTATATTTTTTAGCTACTTGACTTTACCGAAAAAACCTAAGAGTATGTCCGATGGTACATAGACTCACACACACATTGACCTACACACACACATATGGACTTACAAAGACACACATCGACTAAGACACACACACACGGACTTACACACACACATGGATCCACGCACACACATCGACTTACAGACACACATCGACTCACACACATACATACTCACAGACATATGCACTTACACACACACATATCGACACACACACACACACACATGGACTGTCACACACATACACACATTGTCATACAACAACAACAACCGCCATTCGCCACTAAGTGGCGGTGACGTCACCACGACGCTTGTGACAGGCCATGTGCACCTTGAGGCCACGTGAAGTGTTGAACGCCCGCCTGCAGGAGGTCCCGGGGCAGACCCAACAGGTGACACGGGTCGACTGACTGAGATGACTGGCTGGGCTGATGCACCACCTGTGCCCCCTATTGTGCCAACTTGCTGTGCTTTAGCCACCCGGTGCTCCGCTCGTTGTTGTGAGCATCGCTCCTCTGCCCTCACTACACATACGCTCTGCACTTCCCATGATTCTTTCCTTTCATCGAATATCTACCCTAACACTACCCATAATTAAACTGATGGAACATATACTGTATCAAATTGTTTATGATTAATTGTTAACAGAAAACAGTTACTTTCCGAATGTTCCTTTACTGTGCATTAGGCTCGGCTTAGACTTCTCCGATCACTGTTGGCTGTGACCATAAGCAATTGAAGTGTGATCGTGTTAAATAAAGTAATACAATAAATAACTCATGAAATATAATTAAAATTAACGAAGTTAGCAATATAAACATGGGGGGTAATGATAGATCTAAGTGTAGTGGTGGTGTTGACGTGCGCCGACAGTGATGGATCACGGGGCGGCACGGGGTGCGGGGTTGGGCACGCGTTGTGGGCGTGGTGTGGACGCGCGCGCCGGGAGTGAGAGATCACGGGGCGGCGCGGCGTGAGTGGTGAGGCGCGCTGACACTGTGGGAAAAGAGGATCGTAGCCAGCGCCCAGTAATTGGTCAAATGGGATGGGTGCTCTCAGCGACGTCCGCAGGAGGTGTATAAAGGGTGGCGCGCGAGAGCACTCGGGGTGTTGTTGTTAACCAGTTGAAGATCGAAGACGGAGTTGAAGAGGTAGTGCCTTGAGACCCCTAGTCCCGCTGTCCTTGTTGGGACCGGGGCCCTGTGTGGCTCGGAGGCGAGACTGTGGGACCCGTGGTCCGACGCCCATGTGGGTCGGGACTGTGGGACCCAGAGTCGAGAGGGACACCCCGGCTGGGTGTGTTCCGAGAGGCTACGGGGCGTAAGAGCCCGTGTTGGTGTAGCCAGGAGAACTGTGTGGGGTAGGCTGATGTTAGCCACCCGTGTAGCTAAGTGGGTGTTAGTCACCCGAGTAACTAAGTGGGTGTTAGTCACCCGAGTAACTAAGTGGGTGTTAGTCACCCGAGTAGCTAAGTGGGTGTTAGTCACCCGAGTAACTAAGTGGGTGTTAGTCACCCGAGTAACCAAGTGGGTGTTAGTCACCCGAGTAACCAAGTGGGTGTTAGTCACCCGAGTAACTACAGTGGGTGTTAGTCACCTGTGTAACGAAGTTGGTGAATAAAAGAGTGTGCTACCCGTGAAGTCGTCTCCCGCCGAGTTACTACATTACAACTGGCGTCAGAAGTAAACCTGTCTTCAAGAAGAATGGATACTAGGAAGACTACCCGTACCCACGAGCGAGATCGGGAAGACGACGGCATACCGGAGACACCAACCTCGGGAGGAGAGGACGAGGAGTTGCCGCCGATGCAGCACTTCGCGGCGATGGCCGACGCTCCGCTCGCCTCCGACACCAGCCTACAGGACGCACACTCCCGCCTGGCGGAGTTGCTGCTCGCCGCCGCTGCAGTTTTGGCGGAGATCTCCGTTCCAGCGGGCGGAGGGACGGCTGCGGGGTTGGAAAAGGCGGCGCGGCTGGAGGGATCCCGCCAGAAGGCGCTTCGCGCCAAAAGTTTTGAAGTTGGCGCCGTTTTTGAGGGTCCGCCATCAATTGGCGGGAAGCGCGGACACCACGTGGGCGGAGATCTCCACTCAGAGCGGCCCGCGTCATCGGCGCGCGCCGGAGCTCTCCATTATGCGCCTGCAGACGGAGCCGACATTTTCTACAACCACAGCGGCGCGCGGGAAAATCGTTTCGACGACGTCGACGACCGGGTCCTCCAGCAACGATTGCCCGCGCTGTCGGCGTTCAAGGCGGACGGGGGCGACTGGGGAGCCTTCCAACGAAGGTTCCTCACACATCAAGAAATGTCGGGGTGGTCCGACACCACTGCCCTGCGCGCGCTGCCAGCGATGCTCGACGACGACGCGCTTGCAGCCTTCACATCGGCCCCTAGGTCGTCCCGCTCAACGCTCCAGGCCGCGCTACACCTAATGGCTAAAGTGTTCGGGCCGCCCTCGACCTGTCGCCATCAGTTCTACGATCGGCGAAAGGTGGTTGGAGAAACAACGCTCGCTTATCGCACGGCGCTGCTCGCCCTGGCGGACGCAGCTTTTCCCCGCATGGACAAGGAGGGGAAGGACGCCATGGTGACGGAGCAGCTGTTGGCGTTGGCTCACGGCTTGGGGGTCCCCATCAATACGGCAGACGAAATGGACATCTGCTCCCTGGGGATTGCCACGAGTATTCACGCATACGAGGTCCTCAAGCATCGGAGGGGAACGCGGCAGTGGCTGCCACGGTCGCCGAGCCTCAGCCTGCTGTGGCTCGGGAGGAGGCCTTCACTGTATCGAGACCGGGGGAGTGGAGAACGGGACGTCGTTCGCCACCACGTTCATCCCGCAAGCTGGAGCAACCGAAACCTACGACGTCCCTCGTCGTCTGCTACAACTGCGGCCTTAGGGGTCACGTCGCAGCCGGGTGCCGGGCTCCGCGTCAGCGCGCCACGGGACAACGTCCGGACGACGACCGGGGCCACAAGTCATCGAAACTAAATCCGGCAAGTCGCGGCACCTCACATGCTCGGTCCCCATACACGGCACGTTCGGGTCGCCGCTTGGCGACCCGAACGGTTCGGTTCAGCGAGGGAGGTTCGTACACGGCCCGAAAGCAGTCGAATGGTCCAAATTGGCTCACAGGATAGTGGCTGCGTCGGCCGGGTCGTCCGTGGTAACGGGGTTCATTGACGGGGTTGAGGTCCGGGTGCTTGTGGACACGGGTGCGTCGGCCACTATCATTTCGGACCTTATTTATAACATTCTTCCCGTCCAATGTCGACCCCTTCTGCCGGTGGACGTACCATTTTACGCGGCGAACGGGGGATCCCTGGGAATCATTGGCCAGATTCGGGCGACTATTTGTATTGGCGATATCAAATTGGCGGGTCCTATTTTTGTATCATCATCGCTGACCGTTCCTTGTTTACTAGGTACGGACTTTCTGTCTAAAATGCCCATCAAAATTCTCATAGATCAAGCCTGCATTGAGCTTCCATCGGGACGGCGGGTTGCGTTTTTGACGAGCCCTACTAAAATACGCACGGTTTGTGCGACGGTGCAGGCGCTGGCAACTCAGACTGTACGGGTGCCCCCGGGATCGCAAATGTTGGTACCC
This sequence comes from Lampetra planeri, assembly GCF_965212315.1. Lineage (NCBI taxonomy): Eukaryota > Metazoa > Chordata > Hyperoartia > Petromyzontiformes > Petromyzontidae > Lampetra > Lampetra planeri. Next base: position 4,093,201 of record NC_136167.1, read on the forward strand.
CTTCGGTTGAGAAAACCCCTCGGGGTGGATGCGGGGGCACAGGGAGTTTTGTTGGGGCCGTCTAACAGAGCCAAAGGGGGCCTCGACTTAGCGGTAGCTCAGACCATGGTGAGGGGGGACAGTGAGCCGTTCGTTATGGTCCTGAATACGGGGTCGCGGCCGGCCGTAATTACACAGGGAACGGTGCTGGCTCACGCCGCGCCGCTACCCGTCGAGGAACAGCTCGTTGCTCACGCGGATTTGAGTGCCGATACGCATCCTCAAAGTGAGGAGGGGACAGAGTGGGTGGACTCGTTGTGTGCCGGGTCTAGTAACCTGTCCAGTGTGCAGTTGGGAGCATTGAGGGGCTTGCTACTCGAGTTTGCTGACGTGTTTAGCAGTCACAAGTACGATATTGGCTGCACAGACCTGTTGCGCCACCACATAGCTACGGGGGACGCGGCTCCTATTCGACAGAATCCCTTCCGCTCAGCCCAGCCGAGAAGGAGCATGTGCAGTCGGCGGTTAATGACATGTTGGCGGCCGACATCATTTCGCCCTCTTCCAGTCCGTGGGGTGCTCCTATCGTCCTAGTTAAAAAACAGGACGGGTCCTTGCGGTTCTGTGTCGATTTCCGCCGCCTAAACAAAATCTCTATGGCCGATGCGTATCCGCTCCCCAGGATGGATGAGTCACTGCATGCCTTGGCGGGAGCACAGTTTTTTTTCGACGCTCGATCTGCTGTCGGGATTTTGGCAATTGCCCCTCGATAACGAATCAAAACCTAAAACCGCTTTCCGGACGCCGGGAGGCCTATTTGAATTCAACCGATTGCCCATGGGCTTACATTCCGCTCCCGCCACGTTCCAGAGGCTCATGGAATTGGTTTTGTCGGGCCTCCAATGGGACACCTGTTTGATTTACCTCGATGATATCATCGTTTTCAGCCGGACTTTTGAGGAGCACCTCCAGCGTCTGAGAGCGGTGTTCCTCAGGATGCGTTCCGCTAAGCTTAAATTTAAACCGGCTAAATGTTTTCTGCTTCGGGAATCGGTCAGGTACTTGGGCCATATCGTTAGTCGTTCAGGGATCTCGACAGACCCTGCTAAGACGCACTGCGTCAGCTCATGGCCAACGCCAACCTCGGTCACTGAAGTCCGCAGCTTCATAGGATTCGCCTCCTATTACCATCGTTTTGTCAAGCAGTTTGCCACCATAGCCAGGCCCCTGCACGCTTTGACGGCTAAAGGTGTGCGGTTTCACTGGGGGCCGGAAGAGGAGGCTGCGTTCTGCTCCCTTCGTGACGCCTTGGTGCAGGCTCCCCCCTTGTGTTACCCCGATTTCACGCAACCGTTTTTGCTCGACACCGATGCCAGTAACACGGGTATCGGGGGAGTGCTCTCACAGGTGGTCGGGGGGGGTAGAATGGGTGGTCGCCTACGGTAGCAGGGTTCTGTCCTATGCGGAACAACGCTACTGTGTGACACGTCGTGAATTGCTGGCGATTGTGTTTTTTATACAGCAATTCAGGCCGTATCTTTACGGCCGTCATTTTACGGTTCGTACAGACCATGCGGCTCTCCAGTACGCTATGCGGGTGGCGCAGCCATCCGGCCAATTGTCCCGATTGTTGGAGGTCCTTCAGGACTACCAATTCACGACGATTTACCGCAAGGGATTGCGCCACTCGAACGCGGATGCCTTGTCGCGGTTGCCGCCGCGCACGGAATGCGCATGTCTGCTGGGATCGGCGTGGTGTAAACCCCCTGTCGCCGTCCCCGCGGAAGTTGTGCTCACCGCCACTGATACTACGGGGGTCGACGCTCCCACGGGGAGGGACTCGCTGTTAGCGTTGCCTCTCATCGAGTGGGGCCGTCTCCAAATGGCCGACAGCTCCCTACTCACGCTACGTCGGAAGGTTGACGCTCCCGAGGGGGGGGAAACGCGGGTCGGTTCCTGGGTGTGCAGACAGGGCCTCTTGATGAAATGGGACAACATGTCCCGGCGTCACGCGCTCGTTGTGCCATTTGCTATGCGGGCTAGGGTCGTTCTGGCTGATCATGAACGACTCATGCATCTGGGTTTTCACAAAACGCTCGCCCTAATCCAGCGAGACTATTATTGGCCGGGGATGGGCAACGACGTGGCGAACATTCTTAAGGGATGTGTAAGGTGCGCCCAAAGGAAGTCGCCACCAGTAGCGGCTAATCCACCGCTGCAATCCATTCAGGTTTCGCGCACAAACGAATTGGTTGCGTTTGACATCTTGGGGCCCTTTCCCGCTACACCTAGGGGAAATAAGTTCCTGCTGGTTGGCGTAGAATACTTCACCCGCTGGCCCATGGCATGGCCACTCGCCAACCAGTCGGCTGCGGCAGTGGCGGACGCCTTTGTCCAAGGTTATGTTTTGGACAAGGGCGCCCCTGAACGCTTGCTGACGGACCAAGGGAAGAATTTTTCGAGCGTTTTGTTGCGCGAGGTGTGCGACCTGTTGGGTACAAAGAAAGTGCGTACCTCCCTGTACCACCCGCAGACTTACGGAATGGTTGAACGTCTGAACAGGACGATTACGTCTATGCTGTGCCAACAGGTCTGCGACGATCAGGTTGATTGGGACTTACAGGTACCGGGGGTGCTCGCGGCCTATCGAATGGCCCCTCATGCGGCGACGGGGTTTTCCCCATTTTTTCTTATGTATGGGCGGGAGGCCGATCCGGCCATGGACGTCCAACTGGGGATTTCCCAGCCACATGCAAAATCTAAATTGGCAGACCACATCAAGTTTAATATCGCCAAATTGGCTGAAGCGCGAGAGGCTGCGAGATTGAATTCGCAGTCTCGGCAGATCGCGAACGAGAGATTGCATGGACGGAGGGTGCATACGCACGATTGGAAACCAGGCGATAAGGCCTGGCTGCATTGTCCACATGCACCGTTGGCTACGTCCCCCAAATTGTTGAGACAATGGAGGGGACCGGTGGAAATTGTGCGGGTTGCACGACCCCAGAGTATACAGATTAAATGGGAAAAACGCCGTTGGTACGTGCACCCCTCCCGACTGAAACCCTACGCGGCACCGCGTGACCCCGTTTTGTGCCGTAACGACCGAGCGTGTGATGTGACCGTCGACTCGGGGAGGGATGTGTCGCAGGCTGATCCTCACGTGTCTCCACCTGACCCACCCCCAGGTGTCTCGGGCATGACGGCGGTTGACCGTCGGCAACCGGTACCCCCGCGGCACGCGCGGATCCCCGATGCCTTGCCCGTGCCTTCCTGAACTGCCGGCACGACCGGACGGTCAACCGCGTCTGGTGCCGTACGACGGACCGGCAAGGCGGACTCGGGCTAGGACACAACACTTTTCATGAGAAAAAAAATAATAAAAAAATAATAATAAAATGTTTAAACCCGGGCTCACCGCTGTGTTCCCCCTCTGCCGGGGTAATGTCCCGTTCAAGGGACGCTCGGGAAGAATGGGACGCTGCACGAGTCACTCGCCGGATTGTACATATTGTTCTGTTGTTGTGGTGGCATTTGCTGATTTTTGCGGATGGCGGTGTTCGTGTTGTGTTATGTTGTTATGTTGTTGTTGTGTTACGGGGCACACATGGGGGGGTAGGGGGTGTTGTATATTTTTATAGCAGTCGGGTCGGCTGCGAGCTATGTGGTAGGGGGTGATGTTGTGGTGGTGTTGACGTGCGCCGACAGTGATGGATCACGGGGCGGCACGGGGTGCGGGGTTGGGCACGCGTTGTGGGCGTGGTGTGGACGCGCGCGCCGGGAGTGAGAGATCACGGGGCGGCGCGGCGTGAGTGGTGAGGCGCGCTGACACTGTGGGAAAAGAGGATCGTAGCCAGCGCCCAGTGATTGGTCAAATGGGATGGGTGCTCTCAGCGACGTCCGCAGGAGGTGTATAAAGGGTGACGCGCGAGAGCACTCGGGGTTGTTGTTGTTAACCAGTTGAAGATCGAAGACGGAGTTGAAGAGGTAGTGCCCTGAGACCCCTAGTCCCGCTGTCCTTGTTGGGACCGGGGCCCTGTGTGGCTCGGAGGCGAGACTGTGGGACCCGTGGTCCGACGCCCATGTGGGTCGGGACTGTGGGACCCAGAGTCGAGAGGGACACCCCGGCTGGGTGTGTTCCGAGAGGCTACGGGGCGTAAGAGCCCGTGTTGGTGTAGCCAGGAGAACCGTGTGGGGTAGGCTGGTGTTAGCCACCCGTGTAGCTAAGTGGGTGTTAGTCACCCGAGTAACTAAGTGGCTGTTAGTCACCCGAGTAACTAAGTGGGTGTTAGTCACCCGAGTAGCTAAGTGGGTGTTAGTCACCCGAGTAACTAAGTGGGTGTTAGTCACCCGAGTAACCAAGTGGGTGTTAGTCACCCGAGTAACCAAGTGGGTGTTAGTCACCCGAGTAACTACAGTGGGTGTTAGTCACCTGTGTAACGAAGTTGGTGAATAAAAGAGTGTGCTACCCGTGAAGTCGTCTCCCGCCGAGTTACTACATTACATAAGCACGGAAAATAAACAACTATATAATGCTACAAAGGAAAATAATTACGTGTAATACGAGAGTTCACCGATGAGCGACGATCAGTGGATAGGCTCCGCCGCTTGGGCCATCACCCAATCAGAGGGATGGGCCGAGGTTTGGGGCGGAGCTCAAAGGGGAAGTAACCATCTCGAAGGTTCGTGAGGGGCGTGGCTGTAGGCGGGGATTGGTGACCGTAGGCCAAGGGATATACAGTGAGGGAAAAAAGCGTTTGATCCCCTGCTTATTTTGTACGTTTGCCCACTGACAAAGAAATGATCAGTCTATAATTTTAATGGTAGGTTTATTTGAACAGTGAGAGACAGAATAACAACAACAAAATCCAGAAAAACGCATGTCAAAAATGTTATAAATTGATTTGCATTTTAATGAGTGAAATAATCTGACGACCGAGTAGTAAGAGCAACTTTTATTTGGACACTAGCGGTAAGTACCCGGCGTTGCTCGGGCGAAAAAGGCAGACACACACATGGACTTACACACAGACATTGACCCACACACATAGAAACACATCGACTTAGACGCACACACACACATATATGGTTAAACCCAGGATGGATCGTTTGCAGGCCAGCCTAAATGTTTCTGACCGGCGAAGATGTTCCATTAGGGGGATGCACGCTTCGCAAGCGTATAGAAGGGAGGAAATAACAGTGGCCGAGAAGACCTGGAGCTTCATACGGAGCGAGAGACCAGGTAGCTTCCACACAGCGTAATGCAGCCGATTAAAAGACAATGGCGCTCGACTGATTTGAAGTGAGATCTCTGCTGTTAATGAGCACACTGCCCAGGTATGGGAATCTCGGCAATCTCTCCACAACTTCCGCATCACAAATTGTGAGCTGTGGGGTGGATTGTTCGATGGTACAAAATACCCAGGCAGGTGCTTAGTTTTGGTGGGGCTGATGGTAAGGCCCCACCTCTTAGTGGCAAGCTCCAGGTTCAGCAGCAGTGAGCAGCAATCACCAGAGCATCGGCATACATAACATGGTTGAGCAATAGGGAGGCATCCGTTGACCGCACCCGGGCATCAATCAGCCTCCCATTGTATCTGCACCATATGGTAATTCATCGGGTACAGCCATTGAAGGCTTCACGAACTACGTGGTCAAAAGATATGTTAAATAATGTAGAGCCAGAGGACATCCCTGTCACACCCCAAGGTGTAGAGGGAATGGCTCTGACTGACGGCCACGTAGTTTGACGCGGGGCCGCTCACCATCATGAAGGTCCTTAAGGATCGTGAGCAAAGTTTGAGGGACTCCGAAAGCATGAAAAACAACCAAGAGGCCATGCCTACTGATGGTATCATAGGCCTTGAGCAGGTCAATAAATGACATAACATCACTCACACGCACACATGGACCTACAGACACGCAAAGAAATGGACTTACACTGACTGACATGGAGCCATGCACACAAAGCGACTAACACAGACACCCATGGACTGACACACACAGACATATCGACTGACACACACAAACACATGGATTTACACACACACATACATAGACTGACACACATACAACGACTCACACACACACATCGACTCACACACACACGCATTCACTTAGACACACACACATCGAGTGAAACACACACGTATGGACTTACATACACATGTGGACTAACACACACACAGCGACTGATACGCACACAAATGGACTGACACACACACACACACACAAACACTTGTACGTACACACACACATGAGGCGTTGTCCATTTGAAAAAGACAGACACACACATAGACTTACACACAGACATGGACCCACACACATAGAAACCCATAGACTTACATGCACACAAACACATATGGACTCACACACACAGACATCGACTTTAGGGACACACATATAGTTTCTGCACACAAACATTATCATTGTAAAATTTGTAAACTTATTTGTTTAACAATAGTAAACAATAAACCTGAGTTCTTAGCAAAAGATTCAAGAAAATTGTACTTTACATTGGCGTGTTGACGCGTCGTCCCGTGCAGAGCCCGCGGCCTCGCCTACATTGGCAAGCCGGAGGAGGTGAGACATTGCCAGGCTGTGGGCTGGGCCGCTACCCCCCCCCACCATCCCCCCGCCCGAGGCAGAATAATACCATGTAAGCGTTGTCATACTATTCATTAATATGTAAGGGCTTTATAGCAGTAACTGCACGCATTGTGGTGGGGGTGGGGAAGAGGACATCACACTGTGAAGAGAAATCGGGAGTGTGATGTGGATATTTATTCCATGTTAAACACGTAAAATAAAATGTCCCCCGTGAGCTGGAGCGAAGGCGCATCACTTGGCAGGGTCCGCCCCCCCACGCAATTGGCGTGAGTTGGTACGGTAGATGTCGCGCAAAAAGTAAATAATTAAAATAAGAATGCCACAAATTCGTTAATTAAACGACTTTAAAATTTACGGATATGAAAACGGAATAGCCTATTCCCACCATGGGGCTTAGGGCGTGCCGGCTGGCAAATTATTTATGTCTTAAACCCCACCGTCCGAGAGCCAAATCCCCCGCAAGCGCGAGCGCGCGGAGACTTTTATATATAAGAAGAAGACGAGCAGAAGTACCCGGCGTTGCCCGGGTGAAAAATATATTTATTAATAACCTTACATATATATACAGATACTAAGGTATTGTCAAAGCCCATACTCACCACTCACACTCACCACTCACCCTCTCTGTCTCCACTCACCCTCACCCTAACCACTCACCCTCACTACTCACTAATCACCCTCACCACTCACTACTCACTAATCACCCTCACCACTCATCCTCACAACTCACTACTCACCTTCACCACTCACCTTCACCACTGACCCTCACCACTCACCCTCACCACTCATCCCCACCACTCACCCCTAACCACTCACCCTCACTACTCACCATCACCACTTACCCTCACCACTCACTATTCACCACTCACCCTCACCACTCACCCTCACCACTCACCCTCACCACTCACCATCACCACAAACTCTCACCACTCACCCTCACCACAAATCCTCACCACTCATCCTTACCACTCACCCTCACCACTAACCCTCACCCTCACCACTCACCCTTACTACTCACCACTCAACCTCACCACTCTTCGTCACCACTCACCCTCACCACTCACCCCTCACCATCACCACTCACCCTCACCACTCACTACTCACCATCACCACTCACCCTCACCACTCACCCTCACCATTCACCACTCACGCTCACCACTCACCCTCACCACTCACCCTCACCACTCACCCTCACCACCACCAATCACCCCTCACCACTAACCCTCACCACTTACCCTCACCACTCACCCTCACCACTAACCTGCTATGATTACAGCAGTGCATACTGACTGTGGTGGTAGATACTATCATTACAGCAGTGCATACTGACTGTGGTGGTACATACTATGATTACAGCAGTGTTTACTGCTGTGGTGGTACCTGCTATGATTACAGCAGTGCATATTGTGGTGGTATCTGCTATGATGAGAAGAGTACATATTGTGGTGGTGGAACCTGCTATGATGACAGCAGTACATACCGAGTGTGGTGGTACCTGAGATGATGACATCAGTACATACTGTGGTGGTGGTACCTGCTCTGATGAGAGCAGTACATATTGTGGTGGTGGTACCTGCTATGATTACAGCAGTGCATATTGACTGTACTCACCACTCACCCTCACCATTCACCACTCACAGCTCACCCTCACCACTCATCCTCACCACTCACACTCACCACTCACTACTCACCACTTACCCTCACCATTCACCCTCACAACTCACCACTCACCAATCTCCCTCACCACTCACCCTCACCAATCACCACTCACCCTCACCACTCACCACTCACCCTCACCACTAACCCTCACCACTCTTCCTCACCACTCACACTCACCATTCAACTCACCATTCAGCCTCACCACTCAGCCTCACCACTCAACCTCACCACTCACCCTCACCACTCACTCTCACCATTCAACTCACCATTCAGCCTCACCACTCACCCTCACCACTCACCACTCACCGTAACAACCACCACTCACCCTCACCACTCACCCTCACTACTCACCACTCATCCTAACCAATCACCACTCTAAACTAACCCTCACCACTCAACCTCACCACTCACCCTCACCACTCATCACTCACCACTCACCCTCACCACTCACCCTCACCACTCACCACTCACCCTCACCACTAACCCTCACCACTCTTCCTCACCACTCACACTCACCATTCAACTCACCATTCAGCCACACCACTCAGCCTCACCACTCAACCTCACCACTCACCCTCACCACTCACTCTCACCATTCAACTCACCATTCAGCCTCACCACTCACCCTCACCACTCACCACTCACCGTAACAACCACCACTCACCCGAGGCCTCCTGTTAGGGCGAACCTGGGACACGGGCCCAGCAGTCCCTGGCGTAATGGCCCTTACGACCGCAGCGGAAGCAGTCGATGTCGTTGCGCCGCGCCGCAGGCCCCCCGTCCCGACGCTCCCGTGTCGGCGGCGCAGATCGCGGCCCCGGCCTACTGCGGCCCGACCACCGAGCAGAGGCGGCTGTCAGCTCCTGCGGGCCCCCCCCGTCAGGAGCGTACACCGCCTTCTTGGGATCCCAACCCACGGCACCTCCTTCGACGATGGGCCCCCCCGTCCACGCCGTGACTTGCTTCCAACGGCGCAGGTTGAACTGGGCATCCAGATATTTAGCGGCCGCCCGGGATGTCAGCTTTTCGTGGCCACACACCGGCATAGGAATCCCCAAATCCCGGGACAGCTCGAGCATCTTACCCAAAATGAGAGGTTCGAGCAGGTCAGGCTCCGTCTCCGGGTATGCGGCCATAGCCAACTCCAATACTGCACCCCTGTATGCCACCGGCGACTCCTCGGGTGCTCGCTGGCGTTGGACAAACCGGCCATGAGCATCATCCGGTGGCTCGTATGTGAAGTATTGAATGACGGCAGGAAACTCCTTGACGGGTAACACACTTTTTATTAAATCTTGACTTGTCACTATACAGCGAGTGGTCTCTATTCCTCAGACTACACACACTTCACTTGACTCGTGTAGCATCTATTCCTCCGGCTACACACACTTCACTTGACTCGTGTAGCATCTATTCCTCCGGCTACACACACTGCACTTGACTCGTGTAGCTTCTATTCCTCCGGCTACACACACTGCACTTGACTCGTGTAGCTTCTATCCCTCCGGCTACACACACTGCTCTTGACTCCGTAACGTCCGTGAAGCCTACAGGCCCACCCCGGCTTGGGCGTGGGCCACAACCTCCGAGTCCCACGAGCCGGCTCTCTCACGGACGTTCGGCTCCGGGTCCCAGGGTTCCGCCTCTTCCTCCGTCTTCCGTCTTCGCTGGTACTCTTCTCTCCCCGTGCGCCTGTGCGCATCCCCTTATATAGTCCCCGCTCACGGGAGACGGAGTGTATGCGGACCTCGACGTGAACATCGCTCCTTAGTTGACCAATCACGCCGCGCTGTTCCTACGATCCGTTTTCCCCAGCGCGTGTTACCACTACACAACCAATCACGCCGCGCTGCCACACGATCACTCCCTCTCAAGCGCGTCACCGGCACACAGCCAATCACCACCACACAACCCATGACCCCGCGCTGACCCCTGATCCCCCACCGTCAGCGCGCGTCACCAACACACACAGCCAATCACTACGCGCTGACACACGATCCCTACCCCAGCGCGTATCACCACTACATCACCCCCTCCCACATAGCTCACTGCCGGCCCGGCTGCTAAACAACAACACAAGAAACCCCACCCCCCTAGTGTGCCCCGTAACGCAACAACAACAACACAACAATAAAAACAACTTATGTACAAATCGACAACCAACGCAATAAAAGTCAACAACAACAGCTAGATAATAAGCTATGTACAGCCCTACGAACAACACAATAAAAGCGAATTCCAGAAAATGAACGCGTCCAGTGTCTCTGCGACCACATGCAGTGACGAGGCGCTCCGGCCACCTCGACTCCTCAATCGGTAGGTCATAACAAGTAGCGCGACCTAGCGCGAGTCCGCCTGGCCGGTCCGTCGTATGGAACGGGACGCTGACGACCGTCCGGTGGCTCCGGCAACTCTGGACGGCGCGGATCGTGCCTGGAAGGACCGATCGCGCCGTGAAGATCCGTCCGCCGGTGGTCGGCAGCTGTCAGTTCCGAGACACCTGGGAGCGGATCAGGCGGAGACACGTGAGGATCAGGCAGAGACATTTCCCCCCTTGGGTCGTCGGTCACGTCACATGCTCGGCCCTCACGACACAAAGGGAGGCCATATGGAGGCGAGAACGGTTTCAGTCGGGAGGGGTGGACGTACCAACGACGCTTTCCCCATTTTATCTGAACGCACTGGGGGCGTGCAACCCGCACAACCTCCACGGGTCCCCGCCATGGCTTCAACAATTTAGGCGACGTAGCCAAAGGTGCCTGAGGGCAATGCAGCCAGGCCCTATCACCAGGTTTCCAGTCGTGCACGGACACCTTCCGTGCACGCAACCGCTCGTTTGCAATTTGGCGAGCCCGCGAATTAAGCCGTGCGGCCTCCCTTGCCTCTGTCAGCTTATGGATATTAAATTTAATATGTTCAGCCAATTTCGAATTTGTTCGTGGTGCGGGCAGGCCCAGCTGCGTTTCCATGGGCGGGTCGGATTCCCGACCGTACATCAGATAGAATGGGGAAAATCCCGTTGCTGAATGGGGGGCCATTCTATACGCGGCGAGGACCCTCGGGACCTGCAGGTCCCAATCAACATGTGCCTCACACACCTGCTGGCACAGCATAGAAGTCAAAGTCCTGTGGAGTCTCTCCACCATCCCATCCGTCTGTGGGTGGTACGGGGAGGTACGCACCTTCTTAGTACCCAATAGGTCGCACACCTCTTGCAGCAATTTACTTGAAAAATTTTTCCCTTGGTCGGTCAGCAAGCGTTCGGGAGCCCCCTTGTCCAGGACGTAGCCCTGGACAAAGGCGTCCGTCACAGCCGCCGCCGACTGGTTGGCGAGTGGCCACGCCATAGGCCACTGGGTAAAATATTCGACACCCACCAACAGGTACCTATTACCCCTAGGCGTGACTGGAAAAGGCCCCAAAATATCGAGCGCAACGAGCTCGTTAGTGCGCGAGATCTGAATAGATTGCAGTGGTGGATTAGATGCCACGGGCGGTGGTTTCCGTCTGGCACAATCAACACATCCCTTTAGAATATTTACCACGTCACTCCCCATCCCCGGCCAATAATAGTCACGCTGAAGCAGAGCAAGCGTTTTGTTTACTCCAAAATGCAAGAGGCGTTCATGTGCGGCCAGGACAACTTTCCCCCTCACAGCGGAAGGCACCACAAGTGCGTTCCGCCGGGACAAACTATCCCATCTCATTAATAGGCCTTGCTTACGTACCCAGGAGCCAGTTCGCTCACGGCCCTCCTCGGGGCCCCCCACCCTGCGGCGCAACGCCAGCAGGGAGCTGTCTTCCATTTGGAGACGGCCCCACTCAATCAGCGACAGTGAGAGTAGCGAGTCCTCTCCCTCAGGGGTAGCGGGAACATCCCCGATTGGTGCACCCGCAGTCGCAGCCAACGCCCCCACACCTTCCCCAACTGTCGGTTTACAGCACGCCGATCCCGATAAGCACGCACATTTGTGACAAGGCGACAATCGCGACAGGGCATCGGCGTTTGTGTGGCGCAACCCCTTACGGTATGTAGTCGTGAACTGATAGTCCTGGAGGACTTCCAACCACCGTGACAATTGGCCCGAGGGTTGGGCGACCCTCAATGAATACTGAAGCGCCGCGTGGTCCGTCCGGACTGTAAAGTGACGGCCATATAGATACGGTCTAAACTGTTGTACAAAAAAAACAATAGCAAGCAGCTCACGACGGGTGACGCAGTAGCGCTGCTCCGCCGGTGACAATACCCTGCTACCATAGGCGACCACCCTTTCGACCCCTCCAACGACTTGCGAGAGCACCCCCCCAATGCCCGTGTTGCTAGCATCCGTGTCTAGCAAGAAGGGACTCGCAAAGTCAGGATAACGCAAGGGTGGGGCACCCACCAAGGCGTCCCGGAGGGAGCAGAACGCAGCCTCCTCCTCCGGTCCCCATCGGAACTTGATTCCTTTTACCGTTAGAGCGTGCAAGGGTTTTGCAATGGTGGCAAAATGCTCAACAAATCGGCGGTAATAAGAAGCAAACCCGATGAAACTGCGCACGTCAGAAACTGACGTGGGCGTCGGCCATGAACTGACACAGTCCGTCTTCGCGGGATCGGTAGAGATCCCCGAAGAGTCGACAATGTGGCCCAAGTATCTAACGGACTTACGAAGAAGGTGGCATTTGGCCAGTTTAAACTTTAAATTAGCCGATCGCATTCTCAAGAACACCCCTCTCAATCGCTGGAGGTGTTCCTCAAACGTCTTACTGAAAACAATGACATCGTCAAGGTAAATCAAGCACGTATCCCATTGCAAGCCCGACAAAACCAACTCCATAAGGTGCTGAAACGTCGCGGGAGCGGAATGAAGTCCCATGGGTAACCGGTTAAACTGGAACAGGCCCCCTGGAGTCCGAAACGCTGTCTTAGGTTTAGACTCGTCGTCGAGTGGCAACTGCCAGAATCCCGATAATAAATCAAGAGTCGAAAAATATCGCGCACCAGACAATGCATCGAGGGACTCGTCCATTCTGGGGAGCGGATACGCGTCAGCCACAGAGATTTTATTCAGGCGACGGAAATCTACGCAAAATCGCAAGGACCCATCCTGCTTTTTAACCAGCACAATAGGTGCTCCCCAAGGACTGGAAGAAGGCGAAATAATGTCGGCTTCCAGCATATCGTTGACGGCCGACTGAACGTCTTCCTTCTCAGTAGGACTCAGTCAGAAGGGATTTTGCCTGACCGGTGCCGCATCGCCCGTTTCAATATGGTGGCGTAACAGGTTCGTGCACCCAATGTCATACTTATGCTTACTAAACACATCAGAAAACTCTATCAGCAACGCCCACAGCGCACCCAACTGTACCGTTGACAAATCGTTCGAGTCCGCGCACAGCGAATCGACCCATACAAGGTCCTCCGTCGCTGTAATGTTCCCCGTGGGGCTCGGATCAACCTGCGCAACCAGCCGCTCTTCCGCAAGGATCCGTGCTGCGTGAGCGACCCAGCGTTTAAAACCATCACAAACGGGTCCTTGTCAGCCCGAACCAAAGTGTGAGCCACCGACAAATCGAGACCCCCGCTTGCCCTATTTGAAGGACCCAACAGCATGCCTTGTTCCGAGGTCTCCCCCACCCACGGTTTCCGCAACCGGAGGGGAATTAACATCTGTGAACCCGGGGGCACGTGCACGGTCTGTGTCGCCAACGCTTGTATCGTAGCGCACGCCGTCCGAACTTCAGTAGGGTTCGTCAAAAATGAAATACGGCGACCCGATGGTAGTTCAATGCAACGCTGATCGATGAGAATTTTTACGGGCATTTTAGCCAAAAAAATCAGTGCCCAATAGACAAGGAACCGCCAAGGAAGAAGAAACGAAAACGGGTCCCGACAATTTTATATCTCCAATGCAAATGGATGCCCTAATCTGACCGATAATGCCCAACGATCCCCCATTAGCGGCGTAAAATGGCACGTCCACTGGGAGCAGCGGTCGACATTAGACGGGGAGAATGTTGTAAATGAGGTCCGATATAATAGTCGCCGACGCCCCCGTGTCCACTAACACCCTGACCTCGACCCCATCAATGAATCCCGTAACGACGGATGATCCCGCCGAGGCAGCAACTATTCTGTGCCCCAACTCCGACCATTTAATGTCCCCCTGGTCCCGGCCGAACCCCCCTCGCCGAACCGAATTTCGGAACCCTAACCGGCTCTCCTCCGCCGCAACGCGACGGCCCATGTGTGTCGTGCCCGTAGGCCGAGCATGTGAGGTGCCGCGACTTGCCGGGGTTAGTAGGGACGACTTGGGGCCTTGGTCGTCGTCCAGCCGAGGTCCCATGGCGCGCTGACGTGGAGCGCGGCAACCGGACGCCACGTGGCCCCGGAGGCCGCAGTTATAACACGTGATGAGGGTCGTCGGAGATCTCGGTTGCTCCAGCTTGCGGGCCGATCGCAGAGGCGAACGACCACCCGACCTCCAGTCCCCCGGTCGTCCCGTGGTGAACGCCTCCTCTCATGGGCTGACAACCTGGGGTTCGGTGAGCACCGGGCCCGGAGCTGAGGCCACGGCAGCATTGCAGACGACCCCCTGTTTACGTTGAAGGACCTCGTGCGCCTGTATACTTGTTGCGACCCGCAAGGAAGAAATATCGATCTCGTCGGCCGTGTTGATGGGGACCCCCAGGTCCTGCGCCAACTTGAGCAGTTGCTCCAAGACCATCGCGTCCTGGCCCTCCTCGTCCATACGAGGGAACACGGCGTTGGCGAGAGCCAGCAACGCCGTCCGGTAGGCGAGCACGGTCTCCGTGTCTGCCTTCCGCCTTGCGTAGAAATGATGGCGACACGCCGAGGGAGGTCCGTAGACCTTGGCCATGAGACCCAACGCGGCCTTAAGCGTGGAGCGGTCCGACCTCCGTGCTGACGTGAAGGCCGCGAGCGCGTTGTCGTCCAACATGGCAGGCAGTGCCCGCAGCGCCGTAGCGTCGGACCAGGCGGACATCTCCTGATGCGCCAGAAATCTGCGCTGGAATTGGGCCCAGTCCCCGCCATCCGCCTTGAAGGCTGACAATGTTGGAAGGTGCTGTTGAAAGATGAAGGCGTCCTCTGCCTCGTGGTTCCTCTCCGCCGCTCCGTCGGTGTGCGAGATGGCGGCCCCAATGGCGGGTGTCTGATGGCGGTCCGCAGCGCGCGTCGATGACGTAAGCGGGCGCGCTTGGAGAACCGCCGCCACGTGGTGCTCGCCGTTCCCGCCAAAAGATGGCCGCGCAGTAGAAAGGGCGGGAATCCCCCAGTCATTTTGGCGGGAATCCCCGGGGCGACCCTGTTGAAAGTCCACCGACGTCCCCGCTCCTCCCGACGTGCTGATCTCCGCCAGGATGGACGCGGCGGCGAGCAGCAGCTCCGCCAGACGGGAGTGCGCCTCGCGGAGCACGGCTTCCGTCCCCAATTGCTCGTCCGGCGCCCTCGGCGGATCCTGCGGCGTCGGCATTTCTTCTTCCTCACCCCCCGATGCCAGCTAGCCCGAGTCGTCAAGGTTATCCTCGCGGTCAATCTCGTGAGTCCGACGGGTCTTCCTTGTATCCATGCTTGGAAGACTGTTTCACTTCTGACGCCAGTTGAAGTATTGAATGACGGCAGGAAACTCCTTGACGGGTAACACACTTTTTATTAAATCTTGACTTGTCACTATACAACGAGTGGTCTCTATTCCTCAGACTACACACACTTCACTTGACTCGTGTAGCATCTATTCCTCCGGCTACACACACTTCACTTGACTCTTGTAGCATCTATTCCTCCGGCTACACACACTTCACTTGACTCGTGTAGCATCTATTCCTCCGGCTACACACACTGCACTTGACTCGTGTAGCTTCTATCCCTCCGGCTACACACACTGCTCTTGACTCCGTAACGTCCGTGAAGCCTACAAGCCCACCCCGGCTTGGGCGTGGGCCACAACCTCCGAGTCCCACGAGCCGGCTCTCTCACGGACGTTCGGCTCCGGGTCCCAGGGTTCCGCCTCTTCCTCCATCTTCCGTCTTCGCTGGTACTCTTCTCTCCCCGTGAGCCTGTGCGCATCCCCTTATATAGTCCCCGCTCACGGGAGACGGAGTGTATGCTGACCTCGACGTGAGCATCGCTCCTTAGTTGACCAATCACGCCGCGCTGTTCCTACGATCCGTTTTCCCCAGCGCGTGTTACCACTACACAACCAATCACGCCGCGCTGCCACACGATCACTCCCTCTCAAGCGCGTCACCGGCACACAGCCAATCTCCACCACACAACCCATGACCCCGCGCTGACCCCTGATCCCCCACCGTCAGCGTGCGTCACCAACACACACAGCCAATCACTACGCGCTGACACACGATCCCTACCCCAGCGCGTATCACCACTACATCTGCATCTGCCCTCTCGTCGAAAACTCCTCTCAATGTTTTCTTCTTCTCGGCCTTTATAGAACGGAAGAATCTCACCGACTCGTCGTCGAGAAGAGTCGATAGAACCTCCAATGCCTCAGCGTCAGTCCACCTTGCAGAGCGTACCGCCGCCAAAAATCTGCAGGCGAAAGCACTCCAATCGCCACCGATGGAGAATTCTTTAACGGTTGTGAGATGACGACTGCGACGCCTTGTTGCGCCGTCCTCAGCCGATGACTCATCAGGCGGCATATTCAAAATGGCGTCGCATCGTAACGTGTTCAAGATGGCGGCCTCCCGCCGCGGAGAGCGCAAGATGGCGGCTTCCCGCCGTTCTTCTCCTGCCACGCCCAAGATGGCGTCTTCGTGCCGCGTGGCCGATGGCGCCGACAGCGCAGGCAAGGCGGCGGCCTGCAGACCACCATCGGATCTCCCCAACGCCGTCCTCGGCGTGACGAGCTCACACAATTGCGCCAGCACGATTTTCAGTGTCTCCAGCTGCGCCGCCATCTATCTCCACCGCAAGTCCGCGTCCTCCGGCCGCAGACGGGTCCACCGACGCGGCGACATCTTGGACTCCCGGACCCGTACTCGTTCCAGCACGGATCTCCTCCTCCATTGCAGGCAGGTCCACCGCCTGAGGAAGGTCGTCGTCGTCGGATGATGTAGCAGATGATGGCGCAGGAATATTCTTTCTTCTGAGCTGTTTTGACATGCCGTTTCACTTCTGACACCAGTGTAATAAAGGACTCGTTCACTGTGTCTGTCTCCGTTGTCCTTTATTCGGGTTCTTTACAACTTGTCCCACACGGCCCTCGCTCAGAGCCTCCCCGCTTGGCAGCTCGACAGCTGCCGTCGCTCCCGTAGCCTTTCTCCACTCCGATGCAGCTCCGCTGCTGGTTCCCTCATGCAGGCCTCCGGCTGCCCTCACTGCAGCCCACCGCTGCTCCCCGTTCCTCCGTGCTCGGTCACCCCTGGCCGACAGTGCCGAGTCTTACTGTGTGTGTGGCGATCTCGCCACTCTCCAACCTCCACCCTGCGCGGCCTCACTCTGTCTCTATCTCCAACTCTCCCCCATCTCTTCCGGTATCTCTCCCTTAAGACCTCATCCCTCTCTCTCACGTGACCTAACTCCTCCCCCCGTGATGTCATATCCGCGAGGCCGTTTAAGCCCGCATTACACAACCACCACTCACCCTATTCCTATTTAAAATTAACTTGCTTATGTGTCGCCAAATGTACACCACTCACGCTCACCGCTCACCCTCACCGCTCACCCTCACCACTCACCATTCACGCTCACCACTCACCCTCACCACTCACCCTGACCACTCACTAATCACCACTCACAACCGCCACTCACAACCACCACTCACCCTCACCACTCACGCTCACCACTCACCCTCACCACTCACGCTCACCACTCACCATTACCACTCACCCTCACCACTCACTAATCACCACTCACCCTCACCACTAACCCTCACAACAACCACTCACCCTCACCACTCACCACTCATCCTCATCAATCACACCCTAACCAATCACCACTCACCCTCACTGCTCACCCTCACCGCTCACCACTCACCCTCACCACTCACGCTCACCCTCACCACTCACCCCTCACTAATCACCATTCACAACTGCCACTCACCCTCACCACTCACCCTCACCACTCACCCTCACCATTCACCCTCACCACTCACCCTCACCACTCACCAATCACCACTCACCCTCACCACTCACCCTCACCACTCACCTTCACCACTGACCCTCACCACTCACCCTCACCACTCATCCCCACCACTCACCCCTAACCACTCACCCTCACTACTCACCATCACCACTTACCCTCACCACTCACTATTCACCACTCACCCTCAACACTCACCCTCCCCACTCTCCCTCACCACTCACTCACCATTCAACTCACCATTCAGCCTCACCACTCACCCTCACCACTCACCACTCACCGTCACAACCACCACTCACCCTCACCACTCACCCGCACTACTCACCACTCACCCTCACCACTCTCCACTAACCCTCACCACTCAACATAACCGCTCAACCTTACCACTCACCCTCACCACTCACCCTCACCACTAACCAATCTCTCACCCCTCACCACTCACCCTCACCACTCACCCGCACTACTCACCACTCACCCTCACCACTCTCCACTAACCCTCACTACTCAACATCACCACTCAACCTTACCACTCACCCTCACAACAACCACTCACCCTCACCACTCACCACACTCACCACTCACCCTCACCACTTCCCCTCACCAGTCACCCCCGCCACTCACCCTCACCACTCACTAATCACCACTGACAACCGCCACTCACCCTCACCACTCACTTTCACCACTCACCATCACCACTCACCCTCACCACTCACCCTCACAGTAACCACTCACCCTCACCGCTCACCCATACCACGCACCCTCACCACTCACCACTCATCCTCACCAATCACACCCTCACCAATCACCACTCACCCTCACTGCTCACCCTCACTGCTCACCATCATCGCTCACCCTCACCACTCAACCTCACCACTCACGCTCACCCTCACCACTCACCCCTCACTAATCACCACTCACAACCACCACTCACCCTCACCACTCACCCTCACCACTCATCCTCACCAATAAAACCCTCACCAATCACCGCTCACCCTCACCACTCACCACTCACGCTCACCACTCACCCTCACCACTCACTAATCACCACTCACAACCGCCACTCACCCGCACCACTCACCCTCACCACTCACCCTCACCACTTACCCTCACAACAACCACTCACCCTCACCACTCACCCTCACCCTCACTAATCACCATTCATCCTCACCAATAACACCATCACCAATAACCACTCACCCTCACTGCTCACCCTCACCGCTCACCCCTCACCCTCACCACTCACCCTCACCACTCACGCTCACCCTCACCACTCACCCCTAACTAATCACCACTCACAACCGCCACTCACCCTCACCACTCACCCTCACCACTCACCCTCACCCTCACTAATCACCACTCATCCTCACCAATCACACCCTCACCAATCACCACTCACCACTCACCCTCACCACTCACCCCCACCACTCATGCTCACCACTCACTGCTCACCCTCACCACTCACCACACTCACCACTCACCCTCACCACTCTCCCTCACCACTCACCCTCGCCACTCACCCGTCACGCTCACCCCTCATGCTCACCACTCACCCTCACCAATCACCCTAACCACTCACCACTCACGCTCACCCTCACCACTCACCCCTAACTAATCACCACTCACAACCGCCACTCACCCTTACAACCACCACTCACCCTATTCCCGTTTTAAAAAAAAACTTGCTTACGTGTCGCCAAGTGTACACGACTCATGCTCAACGCTCACCCTCACCGCTCACCCTCACCATTCACGCTCACCACTCACCCTCACCACTCACCCTGACCACTCACTAATCACCACTCACAACCGCCACTCACAACCGCCACTCACCCTCACCACTCACCCTTACTACTCACCACTCATCCTCACCAATCACACCCTCACCACTCACGCTCACCACTCACGCTCACCACTCACGCTCACCACTCACCATTACCACTCACCCTCACCACAACCACTCACCCGCACCACTCACCACTCATCCTCATCAATCACACCCTCACCAATCACCACTCACCCTCACTGCTCACCCTCACCGCTCACCACTCACCCTCACCACTCACGCTCACCCTCACCACTCACTCCTCACTAATCACCATTCACAACCGCCACTCACCCTCACCACTCACCCTCACCACTCACCATTCACCCTCACCACTCACCCTCACCACTCACCCTCACCACTCACCCTCACCACTCACCACTCACCCTCACCACTAACCCTCACCACTCTCCTTCACCACTCACCCTCACCACTCACCCTCACCACTCCGCACTCTCCCTCACCACTCACTCTCACCATTCAACTCACCATTCAGCCTCAGCACTCACCACTGATCGTCACAACCACCACTCACCCTCACCACTCACCCGCACTACTCACCACTCATCCTCACCAATAACCACTGACCAATCACCACTCTCCACTCACCCTCAACACTCTCCACTAACCCTCACCACTCAACATCACCACTCAACCTTACCACTCACCCTCACCTCTCACCTTCACCACTAACCAATCTCTCACCCCTCACAACTCACCCTCACCACTCACCAGACACGCTCACCAGTCACGCTCACCACTCACCCTCACCAATCACCCTAACCACTCACCACTCACCCCTAACTAATCACCACTCACAACCGCCACTCACCCTCACAACCACCACTCACCCTATTCCCGTTTTAAAAAAAACTTGCTTACTTGTCGCCAAGTGTACACCACTCACGCTCAACGCTCACCCTCACCGCTCACCCTCACCATTCACGCTCACCACTCACCCTCACCACTCACCCTGACCACTCACTAATCACCACTCACAACCGCCACTCACAACCGCCACTCACCCTCACCACTCACCCTTACTACTCACCACTCATCCTCACCAATCACACCCTCACCACTCACGCTCACCACTCACGCTCACCACTCACGCTCACCACTCACCATTACCACTCACCCTCACCACAACCACTCACCCGCACCACTCACCACTCATCCTCATCAATCACACCCTCACCAATCACCACTCACCCTCACAACAACCACTCACCTTCACCACTCACCACTCATCCTCATCAATCACACCCTCACCAATCACCACTCACCCTCACTGCTCACCCTCACCGCTCACCACTCACCCTCACCACTCACGCTCACCCTCACCACTCACTCCTCACTAATCACCATTCACAACCGCCACTCACCCTCACCACTCACCCTCACCACTCACCCTCACCATTCACCCTCACCACTCACCCTCACCACTCACTCTCACCACTCACCACTCACCCCTCTCCTTCACCACTCTCCTTCACCACTCACCCTCACCACTCACCCTCACCACTCCCCACTCTCCCTCACCACTCACTCTCACCATTCAACTCACCATTCAGCCTCACCACTCACCACTCACCGTCACAACCACCACTCACCCTCACCACTCACCCGCACTACTCACCACTCATCCTCACCAATAACCACTGACCAATCACCACTCTCCACTCACCCACAACACTCTCCACTAACCCTCACCACTCAACATCACCACTCAACCTTACCACTCACCCTCACCACTCACTTTCACCACTAACCAATCTCTCACCCCTCACCACTCACCCTCACCACTCACCCTCACAACAACCACTCACCCTCACCGCTCACCACTCACCCTTACCACTCACCCTCACCACTCACCACTCATCCTCACCAATCACACCCTCACCAATCACCACTCACCCTCACTGCTCACCACTCACCCTCACCACTCACGCTCACCCTCACCACTCACCCCTCACTAATCACCACACACAACCGCCACTCACCCTCACCACTTACACTCACTATTCACCACTCATCCTCACCAATCACACCCTCACCAATCACCACTCACCCTCACCACTCACGCTCACCGCTCACCCTCACCGCTCACCCTCACCACTCACCAATCACCATTCACAACCGCCACTCACAACCGCCACTCACCCTCACCACTCACCCTCACCACTCACCCTCACTACTCATCCTCACCAATCACACCCTCACCAATCACCACTCACGCTCACCACTCACGCTCACCACTCACCCTCACTACTCACGCTCACCACTCACCATTACCACTCACCCTCACCACTCACTAATCACCACTCACAACCGCCACTCACCCTCACCACTCATCACTCACTCTCACCACTCACCACTCATCCTCATCAATCACACCCTGACCAATCACCACTCACCCTCACTGCTCACCGTCACCGCTCACCACTCACCCTCACCACTCACCCTCACCACTCACCCCTCACTAATCACCACTCACAACCGCCACTCACCCTCACCACTCACCCTCACCACTCACCACTCACCCTCACCAATCACACCTTCACCAATCACTACTCACCTTCACCACTCACCCCCACCACTCACGCTCACCACTCTCCACACTCACCCTCATCACTCTCCCTCACCACTCACCCTCCCCACTTACCAGTCACGCTCACCACTCACGCTCACCACTCACCTTCACCACTCACCCTCACTACTCACCCTAACCACTCACTCACCCTCAACACTCACCCTCACCACCACCACCCCTTTTCCCGTTTTTAAAAAAACTTACTTACGTGTCGCCAAGTATGCTTAACATTTCTTACAGACATACACATTCACTAATTTAGCTTTTGACATTACACATCCAAAACGTCAGCTTGTACTACTGTCATGATAGCATGTACCACCACCACAGTAATGGTGATTGGTGAGGGTGAGTGGTGAGCGGTGAGGGTGAGTGGTGAGGGAGAGTGGTGAGGGTGAGTGGTGAGGGTAAGTGGAGGTGAGTGGTGAGTGGTGAGTGGTGAGTAGAAAGGGTGAGTGGTGAGGGTGAGTGGTGAGAGTGAGTGGTGAGTGGTGAGGGTGAGTGCTGAGTGCTGAGGGTGAGTGGAGAGGGTGAGTGGTGAAAGTGATTGGTTAAGGTGAGGGTGAGTGGTGAGGGAGAGTGGTGGTGGTGAGGGTGAGTAGTGAGCATGAGTGGTCAGGGAAAGGGGTGAATGGTGAGGGTGATTGGTGAAGGAGAGTGGTGAGGGTGAGTAGTGGTGGTGAGGGTGAGTAGTGAGTGGTGAGGGTGATTAGTGAGTGGTGAGGGTGAGTGGTGAGCGTGAGTGTGAGGAGTGAGGAAGAGTGGTGAGGAAGAGTGGTGAGAAAGAGTGGTGAGGGTGAGTGGTGAGCATGAGTGGTGAGGGAGAGGGGTGAGTGGTGAGGGTGAGTGGTAAAGGAGAAGGGTGAGGGTGAGTATTGAGCGTGAGTGGTGAGAGTGAGTGGTGAGGGTGAGTGGTGAGGGTGAGTGGTGAGGGTGAGTGGTGAGGTGGTGAGTGTGAGTGGTGAGTGTGATTTGTGAGGGTGAGTGGTGAGTGGTGAGAGTGAGTGGTGAGGGGTCTGTGGTGAGTGTGAGTGGTGAGTGATGAGTGGTGAGGTGGTGAGTGTGAGTGGTGAGTGTGATTTGTGAGGGTGAGTGGTGAGTGGTGAGAGTGAGTGGTGAGGGTGAGTGGTGAGGGTGAGTGGTGGTGGTGAGGGTGAGCGGTGGTGGTGAGGGCGATGATGATTGGTGAGGGTGAGCGTGAGTATTGAGGGAGAAGGGTGAGTTGTGAGGGTGAGTGGTGAGAGAGTGGTGAGGGAGAGTGGTGAGGGTGAGTAGTGGTGGTGAGGGTGAGTCGTGAGGGTGAGTAGTGAGTGAGTGGTGAGGGTGAATGGTTAGGGTGAGTGTGAGTGATTGTGAGTGGTGAGTGTGAGTGGTGAGTGATAGTGAGTGATAGTGAGTGGTGAGGGAGAGTGGTGATGATGAGTGAGGGAGAGTGGTGAGGGAGAGTGTTGAGGGTGTATCAATTTTTTGCCTATGATGACAGCAGTACATGCTGATTTTTTGTATGTTAAATGTAAAAGCTAAATGTGTGAATGTGTGTGTCGGAAATGTTAAGCAAACGTGGCGACACGTAAGGGTGATTCTAAAGGAATCTACAACCTTCGATGATACCTTTGCGCGATTCAAAGAATCGATTCCTGGCGCGTAGGAGGTTTCCATTTTAATTACAGAGTTTTATTTTCATTGGTATGTTATGTTTGAAAGTTTTCAGGAGTTTTTAGTTATATTTTTGCCCCGGTCAACGCCGGATATTTCCCATTCGTAGCAGTTTATATCGACTCTATAACAAACTTATATTAAACGGGAATAGGGCGATTCTAAATGAATCTACAACATTCGATTCCTTTTCGCGATTCAGAGAATCGATTCTTGGCGCGGTCGGGTTTAGAATTTTAATTACACAGTTGTATTTTCATTGGTATGTTATGTTTTAAAGTTTTCACAAGATTTTAAATGTATTTTTCCCCCCGGTAATGCTGGGTATATCGAGTTTATACCAAAAAGTCGTCGCCTGAGACGTGTGGGGTGTCGAGGCCTAGTACCGTGCAGAGCCTCCGGCCTCGCCTAGATTGCCCACCCGGCCGAGGCTGGGTGTTGTGGCCGTTGCCCCCCCCCCCCCCCGCGCTACAATAATACTGTCTAATCGCTATAATTTTATTATCTACCGACCCTATGATAGTAATTGCACACATTGGGGTGGGGGGGGGAGTGAAGAGGACGTGAAACTTTGATGAATTTACCTCAGCATTGCGTGTTAATGCGTGCGCATATTTTTAACGGGAATTAAAAATGGCGTCCACCCCGCAGCGACGGCGTTGCTGCCCGTTGCCAGGGGCCAACCGCCCGTTGCCAGGGGCCAACCACCCGTTGCCAGGGGCAACCGCCTTCGCGCATGCGCAACGGCGTGCTTCGTTACGTGCTGGTCGGCAATAGTAAATAAATAAATAAAGAGAAATCGCACTAAATCGATAATCGGTCCGATTTAAAGTTTAGAGACGCAAAATCGGAAATGCCTAAGTTCACCGCGGGGCCGGGGGCGTGCCCAGCGGCAAAATTTAATCTCGGCGAACCCCACGGTCCGAGAGCTAAATCCCCCGGAAGCGAGTGTACGCAGACGGACAGACAGACAGACAAAAAATGAATTATATAGGTTAGATAGCCACAATAAAGGACCCTAACCTTCGTTCTTGTCTTCCAGCTTGTATCTTCCACTGAACGTCCCCACTCCTCGTGCTATATTCCTCAGCCCCCTTTTCTTGAACCTTCTTTTCCTTGTTTTTTTCCCTTTAGCCAATCCCTGTCCTTCCCCTATAACTGATACTCTCTGTTTTCTGATTTCTTGTTCAAACCTTATTCCTCCAATCCCTTTAAAAGTCTGTCTCCCGACCAATCACCCTGGAGGCCTCTTTCTACCAATCAGAGACCTTTGTATATTTTCAAATAGCTGTTAGGCTACATATTGGCTTGGGGTCATTTTTCAGTCATTACACATGTATATTGTGTTTGTATGTGTATTTTTAAACGGATGTTCAGCACAAGCCCACGAACTCAAAATATCAAGCTGTCAGCAACAAATGCACGTTCTAAATGGCAATAAATACGGATTTACACGCAAAATATATAGTTTTATTCAAAGTGGAGCAGTGCGAAGTAAACCTACAATGGGCAGAGTGATTGGGCGAGTGAGTGGGTGCGTGGCTGGGTGAGTGTGTCGGGGTGATTGTCACTCACCATTCAACAGCCCTGTAGTACCACTGATTGTCAATAGGGTGCAGCGGCGTTACCTCGCCAGGGCAAATGCCGTGGGGTCAGACAGAGGGCAACGGCGGATCCCAGTAACGGATCCTGGGACACATTCCCTAGGCCCCCTGGTGGGGGGAACTGGGGGAATGATGTCACTTTCCAGGACGGCCCAGAGAGTTCCAGAAAGAGGGCGTGGCCAGGGCAGAGCAAGCCACGAACCGGTATATACGCCAGAGTGCTCAGAGCTCTGGCTCAGTTATCTACATGCCGAAGACTGAAGCCTGGGCTGAGGAATAGGACCCCGGACCCCAAGTTCTACAGTCCTTCTAAGGGCTGGAGCTCAGAGAGGCCAGAGGTCAGGGGAGAATATGTCCCTGGCAGAGAGGACCCTGTACCCAAGCTCTGCAGCCCTTCTAAGGGCTGGAGCTCAGTGAGGCCAGTGGTCAGGACCCACGGACCAGGAGGTCGGGTAAGATAGCCTCCCCTAGGTCCCAGCTGGAGGACGATAGATTAACGGGTTACCAGTGTTAGGTCCCGCAGAGTCCGGAGGCCATACCTCCCCAGGTATCGGGTAAGGGGACCATTATACCCCTTGTGTGTGTTATGGACCATGTCGAGAAAAGACAATAAATACAGTGTTGCTTCGCGACCATCGCCAAGCCACTTCATGCCCTCACATCCAAAGGAGTGAAATTTTATTGAGAGGACGTCGAGCAGGTCGCGTTTGATTCCTTGCGCGATGCCCTTGTGAAGGCACCGCCCCTGGCCTACCCCGACTTCTCTGAGCCATTCATACTGGATACTAACGCCAGCAACACTGGAGTTGGCGGGGTGCTCTCTCAGAATATTGGTGGTGTCGAGAGGGTCGTTGCTTACGGTAGCAGAGTGTTGTCACCTGCGGAGCAATGCTATTGTGTGACCCGCCGCGAGCTGCTGGCCATTGTTTTCTTTATTCAGCAGTACAGGCCATACCTGTACGGTCGTCATTTCACCGTTCAGTCCGACCATTCAGCGTTGTAATACGCTTTGAGGGTAGACCAACTGTCCGGCCAGCTTTCCCGGTGGCTAGAAGTCCTTCTGGACTACAATTTCACTGTCACTTACTGGAACACCAACGCCGATGCATTATCTCGCCTTCCACCGGGTCAAAAATGTGCTTGTTTCTTGGGGTCGGGCTGTTGCAAGCCACCACTGACCGAGTCTGTCGAACCCCTCGCGATGATGGCTGTTGGCCTTCCCTCTGAAACAGCTCCGGTGGACGACCCCGTTGACCCGACGGCCTGTGATGACTTGCTTGGGTTGATGCTGGTGGAATGGGGTCACCACCAGGTAGAAGACATGTCACTGCTGGCCTTACGCTGTCGTGTTGATGATCTGGCCAAACGTCAGAGCCGTTTCGCTTCCTTCATTTTACGCCACGGCCTTTTCATGCATTGGGACGCTGATTCATGCCAGTGTAAAGGAGAGCCGACACATGATTGCAGGGGGGTTCGTCTTTTAATCCTTTCCTCTTCTCCACACCTGTCCCCAACCGTCCCAATCTCGTTCCCGCCAAAAGCCCCCTCTTCCCGCCCGTTCTCCTCTTATATCTCCTCGATTACTTCCCGACACCCCTACATCACGCCCCCCCCCGGAGAAAAAAAACATCCTCGGTTCTGCCTCCCCCATGGACCATTTAAGTCTCCCCATGCCTCCCCCACTGACAGTGATGACAGCCCTTAACCCCCCCACAACCATACAATGCAATATAACACAACAAAATCAATTGTGCGGCCTGCCCGGGTCTCCAGCCAGCGTCCTGTAACAGCCCGGACATCCACAGGCAGCAGTTGACCGTGGCGGCCCCCTCCTTCGAAGGCCCTCTCGTTGCGGTCCCTGGTTCGGTGGCGCCGGTGTCGCCTTGCGTGGTGCCGCTGTCTCTCCGGCCCCCGCAGCCCCCGGTCGTGCCGCCGCCCCATCAGGCCTCACATGGGGTGCTGTAGGTGACAAGGGAACACAGGGCACCGAACTCCCTGCCGGTCGGCACGTGGTGGTCGGCGACCTTGGCCTGGGTAGGGATGATGATGATGTAGTTGGCGGTGATGTTGGTGGAGATGATGGTGGAGAGATGTATGGCTTAAGGCGAGTGGGGTGTACAAACCATCGTCGCTTACCCAGTTGGACCTGGACGCACTGCGGTCGGAGTGCTTTAATGACCTCGACCGGCCCTTTCCAGGGTCGGTGCAGCTTTGGTGAGAGGCCAACCGGCACCTGAGGACAGTGTAGCCATGCCTGGTCCCCGACTTTAAAGGGCTTGGCTGTCACTGTCCTCTCCCGTATCCGTACATTACTCTCTTGGCTCATGGCCGATGCGGCCTCGGCTGCTTGGCGGGCCTCTCTCAAAGAAATGATGGAGGTCTTTAGTGCCTTCGGCCATGCGTCAGCTCTTGCGGGAATGTCCGTCAGTTGCACCTCAATAGGCGGAACGGGATCCCGTCCGTACATCAGGAAAAACGGCGAGAACCCCGTTGCCGCATGCGGGCCCACCCTGTACGCCGCTAAGACCGATGGAATGTGGAGGTCCCAGTCAGAGTGGTTTTCGTCCATCACTTGAGACAGCATGGCCGCTATGGTGCGGTTAAGTTGCTCTATCATCCCATCGGTCTAGGGATGAAACGGAGATGTTCGGACCTTTTTAGTGCCCAGGATAGAGCAGACGTCCTTCAATAGCCGTGAGGAGAAATTCCTGCCCTGATCCGTGAGCAACCGCTCCGGTGCCCCCTTATCAAGAACAAGCCTCCCACGAAGGCATCGGCGATGGTCTGTGCCATTTGGTCCGGGAGGGCCCACGCCATCGGCCACCTCGTGCAGTACTCGACCCCGACCAACAGGTATTTATTTCCCCATGGCGTGACCGGCAGTGGTCCCAGGATGTCCAACGCAACCAATTCGTTGACCCTGGTCACCGTGATGGGCTGTAGAGGCGCCCGGCTTACCCGGGGTGGCGGCTTTCGCCGCGCACATTCGACGCAGGTAGCGACCCATCGGTGCACGTCAGCGGTCATGCCTGGCCAAAAGTACCGACCTTGTAATGTGTACAGTGTCTTCCGCCCTGCCAGGTGCAGCAGCTGGCGGCCGTGTACGTCCATAACCAATTGTTGACACAGCGACTCCGGAACTACCAGGCATCGCCGGCGCCCTGCCGGGTCCCATTGCATGAAGAGGCCCTCCCATACAATGTACTCCTCCCCCCCTGCCTCTGCTGAGGCGCGTAGCGTTCGCAGTGGGGCTTCCTCCAGCTGTAGATGTCTCCAATCGTCCAAGGTCAGCCCCAGGTCGTGGTCGGTCAGCTGGACCTCACCTTGTGTGCCCTCCGCCATGCGTACGGGAGCGATGACCGTCCCCTCCGGCCTCGCCTTCTTGCAGCGTGCCCTGCCTGTGGTGCATGCACAAGGGCCCTGGGGCGCCAGTCGGGTCAATGCGTCTGCGTTGGCGTGTCTGGTCCCTTTGCGATGCACCACTTGGTACCTGTACTCCTGCTGGCGCTCTATCCACCTGGCCAGCTGGCCCGAAGGCTGGTCGATGCGGAGCGAATACTGCAAGGCCAGTGGTCAGTGCGGACCGTAAATTTGCGACCATACAGGTAGGGTCGGAATTGCTGCACGAAGTGAACGACTGCCAGGAGTTCCCTACGTGTGACGCAGTAGCGCTGCTTCGCTGATGAAAGCATGCGACTACCGTAGGCGATAAACCACCTCCCGACCCTGCTGGACTTGCGACAAGACACTGCCGATGCCCACATCGCTGGCATCCGTGTCCAGGATAAAGGGGAGGCCAAAATCCGGAAAGGCCAATGGTGGTGCATCTGTCATACGCGAGCGCAGCTGCTGGAATGCCTCTTCCTCCAGAGGGCCCCAATAAAACCTCTGGTTCTTCGTCGTCAACACGTGCAAGGGCTTGGCAATGGTTGCGAAGTTGGTACAAACCGGCGATAGTAAAAAAAGAAACCCACAAACCGGCGTACCTCTGGAACTGTTGTGGGAACAGCCCAGGCCCTCACGCAGGCAGTTTTTTTCGGGTCTGTAGCCACTCCAGACTCACTGACGACGTGGCCCAAGTAGCGTACCGACGACTGCATAAGGTGGCACTTCGACGGCTTGAGCTTTAAGTTCGCGTTCTGGAACCGCAGGAATACCTGACGTAATCGGTCAATGCGTTCCTCGAATGATCGGCTGAAGACAATGACGTCATTCAGGTAGATGAGGCACGTTTCCCTTTGGAGGCCTGCTAAGGCCAACTCCAATATGCGTTGGAACGTCGCCGGCGCATTCTGGAGGCCCATAAGCAGGCAGTTGAACTCGAACAGGCCCTGTGGTGTCCGGAACGCTGTTTTAGGCCAGGAGTCCGCATCTAGTGGGACCTGCCAGAATCCGGACAATAAATCCAGCGTACTGAAAAATGTTGCTCCCGCCAGTGCTTCCAATGAGTTGTCAATACGTGGTAGGGGATATGCGTCGGCCAGCGTGACGGCATTGAGGCGTCGGACGTCCACACAGAATCTCAGTGACCCGTCTGCCTTCTTGACTAGGACCACCGGTGCCCCCCAGGGACTCGAGGATGGAGAAATTATGTCAGCCTGCAGCATCTCCTGCACCGCTTGTTGAATGTGCCCTTTTCCATTGGGCTCATTCTATATGTGTTTTGGCGCAGGGGTGCGGCGTCTCCCGTGTTGAAGTGGTGCTGCGACAGATTTGTGCGCCCTAGGTCGAACGGTCCCCGGCTGAACACGTCCGAGAACTCATGCAATAACGAGTGCAGCTGGTGTTTCTGGTCGGGCGGCAATCCCGGCTCAGGCCCCGCCAGCTGGTCCATTCACGATTCGGCCCCTCTGTCCTCGGACTGGCTGATGCTGCCTACAAGCTCGGGCTCCGTCCTGGGGGCTCCTAGTGACAAGGGACTAACGTGGGCCAGAACTGTTCCCTTCTGTATCGTCGCTGTTCTATTGGAGGTGTTCAGCACCTGAATGAACAGATGCTGGTTCCTCTGGACAATAGTTTCGGCACCCACCAGCGCATGGCGATCTGTGGCAGCTGACGCCAGAGACACCAGGATGGGTGAGTCTGGTCGGGCTGTCACGAGGGAGGACCGATATCGCAGCGGAATCAGCATCTGGGCTGCCGGGGCAATGGAGACAGACTTACTGACCATAGCCTGCCCGTAGGGTACACCCCGGCCGGCCCCCTCCGCCTGTAGGAAATGGAGATGCGTTCCCTGGACTTCCACCCGCCCATTGGCCAGATCGATTTTCATTGGCATCCGCCTCAGAAAGTCCGTCCCCAACAGGCAGGGTACGGGCAACGTTACTGCCTCCATTTGCTGCAATGAACGTCATCTTGATGGAAACTAAAGGCAGCATCTCGTGCATGGTGCTCGAGATGATCGTGGCCGATGCCCCCGTGTCAACCAAGATACGTGCCGACACTCCCGCGATTTCACCAACCAGGACTGAGGTTCCTGACGTGGCCGCTACCACCCGCCTTGCCAGCTTCCTCCATTGTGTGGCTGAGTCCGGCCACTGACCAGGTGGCGTCTCGTTATCCTGCGGTGCATGGTGAGATGATGGGGGATGGATGTGAATGGACCGAAGATGGAGTTCCCCCCTTTGGAGTGCTTCGCAGCAGGGTGAATGCGCCCTTGTTACATGGTGTGGGCTCCCCCTTGGGGTGCGTGCTGGGCTCTTTATGTGGTGCAATTTTCCCCCCCTTGGTGACGTAGGATGGGCCCCCCTTGTGGTGTGGGGGGGGGGGGGCCCATTGTAGTGGGCGGTGGGGATTGGGGGGTGGCCCTTCCCGTGAGCCCATCCCTTCTCCCCTTCCTTTGTCACGGGGGCGTGGGCCCCATTCCTGGTGTGGTTCCCCTGGTCCCGTCTCGTTCCGGAGCAAAGCGGTGGTGAGGCGGGCCGTGGAACTGCTCCAGGGCGCAACGTCAATTTTGTGTGCTGCCTCAGCCCAGGGGCCGTTGCCCCTGGCAACTCGCCGGCGTCGCAGGTAACTAGTGACGTCACTTCCGGTTGTGACATCACGTCCGCCCGCGAAACCACGTCCACCCGCGAAGGCACGTCCGGCCGCGATGTCACTTCCGGTCGTGACATCACGTCTGCCCGCGACGGCACGCCCGGCCGCGACGTCACTTCCGGCTGTGACCTCACGTCCGCCCGCGACGCCACATCCGGTCGCGACGTCCCCGGCCTCGGCGCAATCCCCGGCGCAGTTCCCGGCCCCGGCGCGATTCCCGGCGCGGTTCCCGGCCCCGGCGCAATTTCCGGCGGGGTCCGCGACACCACTTCCGGCCGCGACATCACTTCCGGACGCAACGTCACGTCCGTTCGCGATGCCACTTCCGGTCGCGACGCGATCACCGGCCCCGGCGCTATCCCTGGAGCGGTCCCCGGCGCGATCCCCTTCCCCCGACCAGGACAGTGGGGCCTGGGGCCCGACACCGATGGTGCCCACCCCGAGGAAGCTCCCGGTAAGGTCGCAGCGTTGGGGGTGTAATTTTCCGGACCGACCGAGAGGCCGGGCGGGACGGCGTCACTCGCCTGGAACCTGTTGGCGTTCAGCCCCGGCAGGTTGCAGGTGGCGTTGGCGGCCTCGGGCTCCTTGCGGCACCCCCTCGCCACATGCCCCTCTCGACCACAACGGTGGCAGACCCACGGGGCGGCTGCCAGCGACGCGGCGGCTGGTCGCGCCCCTGGTCCCTCTGCTCCGCCAGCCCCCGGATCGCCGTGTATACCTCCCGCAGCGATGGCACCGGCTCAGACGTCGGGGGTCCGTTCCCAGCTGCCCCACAGGAAGCCTGTGGCGACGGTGCAGGTTCGGCAGTTGGTGTCGCCGAACCCAGTAGCGCTGCGGCAACGGCTCGGCTGCTCCCCCCCGCCACACCAGCCACCTGGCCCATGGGTGGTGCCCGACCCATGACCTGTTCATGGGCTTGGATGGTCCGGGCAGCACACAGCGAGGTGCGCTCCCCCGGCATCACCACGGGCATTACAACGCCAGCGCGGCAAGCGTAGGCCATGAGGTGCTCGACCACGAAGTTCTCGAGCGCTTCTTCAGCCAAGTGAGGAAAAGCCCTCCTCGCCAACACGAGCAGTGCACCCCTGTAGGCTAAAGGAGATTCTCTAGCCCCTCGCTGGCGGTCCTGGAACCGTTTAAAGGCTCCTTCCGCTGGGCAGTAGATCTCCCACAAAGCCTTGTAGGCCGCCTGTAGCGTGGTCTTGCTGTGCAAGGGAAGAAAGGTGTACGAGGAGAGCGCCTCGTCGCCCAGAATGGATGGCAAAGCTCGTAGTGCCTCTTCATCTGTCCACTCGAGAGCGTGGAAGGCAGCCTCGAATCGGCGGACAAACGCCTCCCAATCTTCTTCCTCGGCCACGAACTTGTCGATGGGCCCCAGCCGACACGCCCGTCCTGCCACCTGCTCTCTATGTTGGGTGTTTAGCCCTGGGGGTTTTTCGGCGGGAGCACCGGCAGCTGGCGTGACGAGGTTGGTTTCGGCTCTTGCCCGGCCGGTTGGTCGGCCTCCGAGTCCCGTGGCCTCTCCTCCCGTGGTACGCGTGGGGGTGGGGGTCCCGGTGCCGGCGGGCCCCCCATAGGGAGCCTCTGCAGTAGCTCCTGGAGTGCCCTCTCCACGCGTGCCATGCGGTCCTCCATAGGGTCCTCCAGGCGATCCAGGCCCCCTGCTGCTGCTTCTGGTAGCAGGCCCCCTTGTTTCCCGGGATGGGAAGGATCCCCGGCCCCTGCTTCCTCTTCCCTTGGCTCTTTTCCGCGGGGATTCTTCTTCGTAGCCATTGTAAATCCGACCGCTGCCACCAGATGTAAAGGAGAGCCAACACAAGATTGCAGGGGGGTTCGTCTTTTAATCCTTTCCTCTTCTCCACACCTGTCCCCAGCCGTCCCAATCTCATTCTCGCCAAAAGCCCCCTCTTCCCGCCTGTTCTCCCCTTATATCTCCTCGATTACCCCTCCCACTAACCCTCCTATTGGTGGAAATTCTTCCCGACACCCCTACATCAGTATAAAATTGTTGTACCCTCGGCCTTACGGAGTAAGGCCGTGTGGGCGGCACACGAACGGTTGTTACACCTGGACACCCATAAAACCTTCGGCATGCTGCGTCTGCAATGATTTTGGCCGGGTATTTTACGCGACGTAACCGACATCCTGCAGGGCTGTACCCAGTGCGCACGCCGGAAGCCGCCAGCGAAGCCTGCATATCCGCCCTTGCAGCCCATTTCTCTATCCTGCATGAACGAGCTGGTGGCTCTAAATATTCTGGGACCCTTTCCTACTACGCTGAGAGGTAATAAGTACCTTCTGGTTGGGGTGGAGTATTTTACTCGTTGGCCCATGGCCTGGCCTCTCCCCAACCAGTTAGCAGCAGCCGTCGTGGACGCCTTTGTTCAGGGCTACAGTATGTCCTGGACAAAGGTGCTCCTGAACGGCTGCTGACCGACCAGGGAAGGAATTTCTCGGGTACCCTTTTGCGTGATGTGTGCCGCCTGTTGGGCACAAAGAAGGTGTGCACTTCGCCCTGACACCCTCAAACCGACGGCATGGTAGAGCGCCTGCATAGAACTCTCAACTCTATGCTGTGCCACCAGGTTGACGAATCCCAGCTCGACTGAGACTTACAGGTTTCGGGGGTTCACGCCGCATACCGAATGGCGCCACGCGCGGTGACTGGCTTCTCCCCGTATTTCTTAATGTATGGTAGGGATGCAATTCCCCCCGCCGACGTTCGCTTGAACATAGATCAGCCGCTGCAGAAATCTAAACTCGCAGACCACCTGCGGTTTAACCTTCGTAAACTGACGGAGGCGTGCGAGGCCGCACGCGACTCCAACCCGATAGGACCCCGAGTCCTTCACGTCTACCTCCCAGTAGTGCTGACCCAGCGAAATGCTTTCACAGCACATGGGTTGTGAAGCGGAATCAAATCTGTGTGGGTGATCGGGGCAAACTTGGGAGACATAGGTCTTTGTCGCCGTCCTGAGATCCGAGGAAATCTGGAGATCGCCATGGGCTGAGTTAATGTCCAGAGTCAATGAGCATCCGTCTGTGACAATAATGACAACATCAACAACATTAACGTCAATGTTTATTGCAACATCAACAGCATCAACACCAACCATAAACATCAACAAAATTAACATAAACATCAGACATTAACAATAACATAAACAACGTCAATGCAAACAAGGTTATCAACGACACCATCATCAACTGCATCATAAATGACAACATAACCACCAACGACATCAGCAAATATAATAAACAACACCGTCATCAACATCGTTAGCAAGGTCAACAATGATGCATTGATCAATAAAAACGTATATGGCTACATAAAATAGAAAACATAAAACATCATCATCCACAACATCAACATCACGAAGAGCATCATGAAAATCACAATGTCAACAACATCCGCAATAAAGAAATAATCAAATCCACTACCACGTGAAATCAACATGATCAACAACAACACTGAATCAACAACACCAACAGCAATACTATCGACATCAAGAGCTTGCATTGCTCTCCTCCTGTACTCACATACAAGATCGGTGTTGATAAGTTTGTATCCCTATGCCACATTATCATTCATCTCCCCTAAGCCACACAAGGGCAAATACTCTTAATTTAACCAATACACAGCTGTGTAGGAGTGCTATTAGTGAGCGGCTATTTAAGCTTAAATGACACATGCGTGGTTGCTGTGGTCAGCCCCATCCTTAGCCACGTTTGTCTCTCCAGTGCTAATATCTACATCAGCCACAGTATACTAATTCAAGGCTGAGTAGACCTTTAACGATCTGAAACCGGTTGTGTGTAAATATATTATACGTTCAGATTGTGTTGTAACTCACAGAAGATTGGCAGAATCTTGCGCATCACAATTCAAGGGAACCGATCGTGGCAGCATCCAATGGCGTGGGGGCTGGGGGTGGGGTTTCCTGTGGTCTCTCTCTTCTGTGAGAACAACAGGGAACAACTCATAACAGCAGCACTCAAGCGCGGGATTTCTCATCAGGATACGACGTGGAGGTATGGTGGCAATCACTTGTTCAGGTCGTGATGATCTTTGAACTTGACCTCAATCACATCGTCCCGTGGCATGCATCACCACATTGGGTGGTGACATGGCCCAGCAGTACCACGTTCATTGCTTGTTGGAATCCGGCAGGCTGTCCTAGTTATTTCTAAACTATTCTACTTACCAGGTAAATCCCATGGAGCTATTAGCTCTTCTCCGATGCGACCTGGCCAAACATGATAGCTCATTGCAGTGGCTTATATCATCATTAACTGTGGGAATTCATAGCAGCAGTCAAATAACCTAAACACTGCTCCTAGATGTAACACTGCAAAAGAATAAAACTGCCCATATACTCAACCCTGCGACAGATTAGCATTGCCCATAAACTAACACTGCCCACAGACTCACACTGTCTATAGACTAACACAGCTCATATATTCACATTGTCTATACTCAACACTGCCCATAGACTCAACAATATACCGTAGACTCAACAATACACCATAGACTCAACACTGCCCATAGACTCAGCACTGCCGATAGACTCCAAGCTGCCCATAGACTCACATGTGGATGGCAAAACTCCACCACGGGGAGAGAACTGGAAAACTCAAACCCACGAACTCCGGCGTACCAGATCAGGGAGATTACATCTCATCACCGTGGCACTCTGACTGTATTGACCATACTAGACACGCCTTCTGCATGATAGAGTATGATGCAGATTCTCTGAGGTCGTTCGAAACGAATAGACCATTTGTGTGCTTGCTTCATGGTTCAAATTGATACATTTCAAATATAACTTAACGTTACTCAATGGGGATTACACGCAGTAATAATCAACCCCTCCTGGAAGACTAATGCCTACCTGCAGGTCCTGAGTCACCGTGTGCCTAGAAAGACAGCTACCATTGGCGGTGCCCTTTCGAACGTTTGAATGGAGATTTGATGTAAGCCGCTTATCGCGTGTAAAGCACTCTGAGATGCCCACTTGTACAAGGCACTCTATTGTCGACAAATCATCGTGATTACAGCGCACAACGGAACCACCCACAGCATCAACACACCTTGGCTAGGCCCCACACAACACAGCACCACCGCGTGTGTTTAGATGCATGCGATAATAGTCTGTACCTACGCTTTTCGTCCAGGTGCCCCTGTGGGAGAGAGAGAAATTATTTTTTTATAATTACACTAACGCAATTTTTATCCCTGTGTAGTAAGTGGTATTTCTTAATTGCTTATGCCTAAAAAGTATAGAAAATGGCTATTGTTCCTCACATACTTTTCTTTTGTGACCAGGATAGTGATATTTTGAAATGTACCTATTTTCAATGAGAAAACGGGCGAATTTGTGTCATTTTGTTCACAGAGTAAAAAAACAACAACATACTGCATGAATTAAAATGAAATGTATTTATACTAAGGTAATGCAAAAATGACTGCAAAAGATTTCGAAGTGAGTAGTTTTTCGAGATTTACGATTGTACTGTAATCATTTTCACGAATCAGCCTCCAAATGTAGTCTCCCATCATGTTCTCATTAAACTGTCCTTGGTAGCGGCGTTCAAAGTCCAATATATCCTGGTGGAAGCGCTCGCCTTGCTCCTTTGAGTATGCTGCCATGTTCTTCTTGAATTTATCAAGATGAGCATCAATGGTATGGACTTTGAGGGACATCCTACAGCCCATTGTGCCGTAGTTCTTCACCAGTCTCAACCAGCTCCACGTTGTTTTCGACCTTGTGATTGCCCAGGATGCCACGAACCACTGCGACAAAGCTGTTCCAAGCCACTTTTTCCTTACTAGTGAGCTTCTTAGGGAATTCATTGCACTCCAGGATCGTCTTTATCTGTGGTTCGACGAAGACACCAGCTTTGCCTCAGAGAGCTTAGGGAAAAAGTATTGAAGGTACTTGAAGGCTGCCGACTCCTTATCTACAGCTCTGACAAATTGTTTCATAAGGTCCAATTTGATGTGCAGTGGTGGCATCACCACCTTCCGGAGGTCCACCAGTGGCTCGCACTCCACGTTGTTCCTCCCCACAGAGAACTCGGTCCGCTGTGGCCAGTCCCGCCTGTGGTAGTGCGCCTTGGTGTCCCTGCTGTCCCAAAGGCAAAGATAGCAGGGAAACTTGGTAAAACCACCTTAGAGAACCATCAGGAATGCCACCATTTTGAAGTCTCCGATGACCACCCAGCCGTACTCATCATACTTCAAGGCATCCAGCAAGGTCTTGATGCTGTTGTAATCCTCTTTGAGGTGCACCGAGTGAGCCAGGGGAAGAGAAGGGTACTTGTTACCATTATGGAGCAGCACAGCTTTGAGGTTCCTGGATGAGCTGTAAATGAAGAGGTGTCACTCATTCTGGTTACAGGCGATTCCAATTGCCTCGAACAGACTGGTCACATTGTGGCAGAAGCAGATCCCATCTTGACGGGTGAAGAAATTGCAAAAAGGTTGGTGATGCTTTCTCGAATCTGCGACTTGAACACTTTCATCCAACATGTTTGACTAATTGAGCCTCGACGTCAAAAGCTCGGCATTGGACTTAGTGAGACCAAGATCTCTGCTCAAGTCGTTAAGGTATTTTTGGTTGGGGTAGTATGGGTTTCTCTTCTCTGCTCCACCTCTGAATTGTCATCTGGATCTACAAGGTCTTGCTCACTCTTTGACTTGCTGCTCTCTTCTAAAGACGGCTGTCTCTCTCCAGAGGAGTGAGTACGGGGAGCTCATGGCAGTGTGGCACCGGGGCGATGGATGTGATAGCAGGTGCATTCTTGCCAGTCCAATGATTGGAAGGGTCCACCATGCAGAAGTAGCAGTTGCTTGAGTGATCAGTGGGTTCCCGCCAAATTCCTGGAATAGCGAACTTCATGGCTCTATTTTCCCCTCTATACCATCCTACAAAAACACATTTATTTCACCCATGTCTAATGTGTAAGAGATTCTCGCAAAAAATTTCAGAAATTATATATTTTTTCAATAACATTTAAACATTTTTTTTATTAAAAACTTTTACAATTTGAAACATTTTAACAAACTTTATAACATAAATTGCGAGCAACAATTGTCCATCTTACCTTCCAGAGTTTGTTTGCATTGCTCGCAGGTGAAATGAGGTGCCAAGGGTTTGTCTTGATCTCCGACAGGCATGCTGAAATATGCCTTGTATACCTCACACATCCTAGCAGATGCTTCCACAGAGTACTTTTTCGCTCTTGTCTTGATAAATTGGCCGCAGACATAGCAAAATGTGTCTGCCGGATGCTTGCAGCCTCTTGATGCCATCTCAGAAAAATGCAGACATGTATCCACTTAGGCAGCTGGAACTAAACTGAACTGGTGGGCTTAAGGTCCCTGTATTTATACTACTGTAGTGGTTTAACGCGTGCCAAGGGGGGTAATTGTAAAAACGTATGGGCTGGAAAGAGTGGGGTCGTACCGGGACAGGCTGGTGTTGCTGGGGGACAACGCAGAAGACGGAGACGGCTCGTTAGGCAATTATGGGAAGCAGGGTAGTGATTGGCCGGTTGTTGTTGTCAAGGCCAAGGTGGCGCCAGTAAGTCTGAGTTCAGAGCAGGTGGCGGGTGGGCCGCGGGAGTCAGAGGGGACGCTGATTAATTAATTGGAAATTAATGAGGAGGGGGATAAATAGGGAGCGTCAGAGTGAGATGGGGAGTTGTGCTGAGAGCTGGATGGAGTCGGTCGGAGCAGAAGAAGAAGTGTATAGTAGCAGTGGAGTAGAAGAAGTGTAGAGTAGCAGTGGAGCAGAAGAAGAAGTGTAGAGTAGCAGTGGAGTAAAGGAAGAAGTGTAGAGTAGCAGTGGGGTAGAAGAAGAAGTGTAGAATAGCAGTGGAGTGGAAGAAGAAGTATAGGGTAGCAGTAAAGATGGAGAAGCTGAACGAGAGAGATAGTCAGGGTGAGATGGAAAAGCTGAACGAGAGAGATAGTTGGAGTGAGACGGAGAAGCCGAACGAAAGAGACAATCGGAGTGAGACGGAGAAGCCGAGAGAGAGCGACAGTCGGAGTGAGACGGAGAAGTCGAGAGAGAGTGACGGCTGGAGTGGGACGGAGAAGCCGAGAGGGGAGTCGGGAGAGACGGAGAGAGAGACGGAGGAACGGAGCGAGCGAGGCCGGCTGAGCGCGGCGAGCGAGCGGAGAACGCGCTGGAGAATGGTGGCGAAATGTGCTGTGTTGGACAAAAGTGATGACAGAAAAGGAAGAAGTTGTCCGCATAAAGTTCAGCACTACAACTGGTGTCGGAAGTGATTGCTGAACCACGCCGACATGTCAAAGAAATCGGCTAAACGGAGAAACGTACTGGCGGACTCGTCGGCCGACAGCAGCAATGCAGACGTGGTGCCTCCGTCGGGGCAAGAGGTTGCCGCTCCCCCGGTGGACCTGGACGATCGGATGCCTCCGGGGCAGGAGGGCGAACCACGCGACGCAGAGACCTCGAGCCCAGCTCAAGAATGGAGGGCCGTTATGGCCCAGTGGGAGGCCAAGCTGGCGACGCTCGCGGAGGCATTCGACCGCATCATGGTGATGGAACGAGAGTTGCCGACGGTGTCGGGCCATTCCTGCGCTACCGGTGGTGGCCGACGACGCGGCCGCGACTCCCGCCATGCTGCAGACGCCGCTGAGGCGCCAGGGTCGCCACGACCGGGTTCACGACGCCGGCTACATGTGGAGTGCTTCGAGGCAAAAGTCTGTGACTGCACGGCATTTACGCGGCGCTTCCGTGCGGCATATGAATCGCTCGATTGGGCGGGGAGCGACGCGCTGCAGGCCCTGCCGACGGCCATGGATGACGATGCGCTGGTGGCGTTCTACGGCATCCCTGCTAAGGTCCGCTCATCGCTGGTGGGAGCATTTGCGGCAATGCAGGACATTTACGAACCGCGGTTAGTCGCCAAGCAGAAATTTCAGTTGAGAAAGCGGGCGGACATGGATTCTCCCCTCGCTACCGCAGCGCACTGTTGGCCCTCGGCCAGGCGGCTTACCCAGCGATGGATCAAGCCGCTCTTGACTCTCTGGCCCAGGAGAAGCTGCTGCTGATGGCAAAGGAGCTGCGAGTTGTCCTTTCGCTTTCCAGCAACGGCGACGATGACATGTCGTCTTTTCAGATAGCCAGGAACATTCAAACCAACCTGGATCTTCGCGACAAAGCGACGGCGGTGGTGGCGCAGCCTCTGGTGGTGTGCGCCGGAGCGGCCGGGTGCCCGGCGGAGTTGGAGGAGCCGGGGTCGCTTGCAGCAACGGCCGGATTGCCACTTGCGAGCCTGCCCTGCCGCCCCGAGATATACGGAGGTGGCGCGCAGCGGAAGTGCTACGAGTACGGACGGCGAGGACACTTCGCCCGGGACTGCTGGTGATGCAG
Source organism: Lampetra planeri (assembly GCF_965212315.1). Classification (NCBI taxonomy): domain Eukaryota; kingdom Metazoa; phylum Chordata; class Hyperoartia; order Petromyzontiformes; family Petromyzontidae; genus Lampetra; species Lampetra planeri. Next base: position 4,134,674 of record NC_136167.1, read on the forward strand.
GGGCGCTTTTCCAAGAGCGCTGGGTGACTACAACCACAGATTTCCCACGTTCCGGGGTAGGCCTCGGCAAGGTAAGGTAATTTACCCTTTTTACCGGTGTTGTGTATGTCGGGTTATGAAATTTTGATAAAAATAATAAAAATGCATAAAATTTTTAAAAATTGCGTGATTCGCATAAATAATGCTAATGTATATCATTATATGCATAAATTATGATAATCGCAGAGATCATCGTATTAATTTATGTGAATGCTTGCAATTATGTTAATGTGTGTAGTTATGATAATTAGGCTTAGCTTCGTTATCCAGAGTTGTATCAATCAGGATGAAACGATTATCTTTGATTAAACATTTATTGATTATCTTAGTGTGTTTTTATTATGTTAGGTCTCCAAATTCATATCTCAACGCAGGATACAGTTCTTAAACATAAGAGTTTTGCATGGACTTGGAAAGAAACACTCAAGCGCTTTTGTTAAGCAATTTTAATTCTAAACAAAAATATGACACTCTAATATGTAAAGGCGAAAGTATACGTCAATAGATTAATGAGCAAGATTATGCAATTAACGAAAATGAATGACTAAAACACTTCTAACAACCGTATTCATGTGTAGGACTCGTACTCCGGTTGTCTTTCTCGTTATGTTTATTCGCACTTTAGAGTTCACACCTTCTCCTCATCACCGCTCCGTGTCTCCCCGTTCACTCCGTTACGCTATCCGCCATCAACGACACTCTATGTCTCTCCGTTCTCTCTCCTACTCTCCCAAGGTCCGTTACTCCGCTGCTACCCTACTCTGTATCTCTCCGATGCACTGCTACCACTGATACCGCTCACTGTGTTCTCTCTATCCACTGCTACCGTACTCCGTCCTATCTCTCTCCACTGTTACCCTTATCGTATCTTCTCTACTCACTCCTGCTCCTCTCTATCCCGCGCACCATCACTCCAGCTCCAACCCAGACTCCAGCTCTAACCAAGACTCCCGTCTCTTCGTTACGCTGTGCCTTTTATCCCCACACCAATCAGTCCCAATCAATTATCTCACCCCCAGCTGTACTACTCGCCCCCAGGCCACCAAGCCTCACGTGGCCTTGTTATTCCCGACTGAGCGGCGCCAGTCATTAACTACTCACCCTCCTAACCAATCACCGGTCTGTGTCCTCGGTTACCCCTAACACCTGTTGCGCCACTTTACGGCGTCTCCCTCGCGCCCCAACAACAACAACCACGTCCTCAGATACACCCACTGTACATTGCCCGCTTGCATAGCAACAGCACAACAGAACGCGTGGCGCGTATATTTTAGATCCTACATCACCCTCCCCACCCTGTTGAAAAAGTTAGCTGTCCCGGCTAAACACAACGTGCCACGCGGAAACACAACATACAACAAATGTACACAATCCCTAACCCCCAAAGTTTTAAGAAAAAGTCAATCTTCTTGGTTCCCGCAGCCGGTCCGTCACCCCGGCTCGACTGAACAGGGGCAAGGGTATCTCTGTCCGTGGGCGCGGGGCAGCGTCCTGCCCGAAACATTCGCCCATCTTCGTAACACCGGCCATTCCTCGATGAAACTCCAACGTGGCCTCGTGTGTCCCGGGGTGTCCCCTGACTCAAAAATGGCGATCCTGCAGACACACGGGGAGTAAACTGCTGAAGTGCGTTCTCCCGTCGTCGCACGGTACGCTCGTCGGACACATCCAATACAGGCCGTTCCGGGATGGGAGATGACACATCACAAGGTACGACATATTTCTCCAACCGCGACGGGTGAACATGCCACCATCGGCGACCGCACCGAATCCTCCTACTCCGGTCCCTACAAATTTCCACAACCCGACGGGACTCTGCCAGGGCCGATAACATGGCGCGCCCACTGGCACCATCAGACAATGTAACCCGGCCCTGTTTCCCACTTGCCATGGTTCCCGCGGAGGCTATATACCGTACAGGCGCCCGTTAACCACCTGCCTCCGCTTCATGTTACCCGGTTAACCCATTGGTGCTCGCAACGGCACCAGATATTGTCGTGCCGGCGCCTCTCGCCGCGCACCCGTTACATGCTTTGCGTACAATGAACATCGTTATGCAATCCCGGCCAGTAAATCGTTACCCAAGTCAATGCGGTTACCTTTACCCCCAAGTGCGTCACTCGCGCGCATCGCAAATAGGTTTTACCCTCAAGGACAATGGTACCATAATTACACAATTTCAGCAACACGATATCCCAAACAAACATGGTCTAAACAACTGCATGACGCATATGTAATGTAGTAACTCGGCGGGAGACGACTTCACGGGTAGCACACTCTTTATTTCACCAACTTCGGTTCACGGGCGACTCACACCCACTGTAGTAGCATCTCGGGCGACTCACACCCACTGTAGTAGCATCTCGGGCGACTCACACCCACTGTAGTAGCATCTCGGGCGACTCACACCCACTGTAGTAGCATCTCGGGCGACTCCCACCCACTGTAGTAGCATCTCGGGCGACTCCCACCCACTGTAGTAGCATCTCGGGCGACTCCCACCCACTGTAGTAGCATCTCGGGCGACTCCCACCCACTGTAGTAGCATCTCGGGCGACTCCCACCCACTGTAGTAGCATCTCGGGCGACTCCCACCCACTGTAGTAGCATCTCGGGCGACTCCCACCCACTGTAGTAGCATCTCGGGCGACTCCCACCCACTGTAGTAGCATCTCGGGCGACTCCCACCCACTGTAGTAGCATCTCGGGCGACTCCCACCCACTGTAGTAGCATCTCGGGCGACTCCCACCCACTGTAGTAGCATCTCGGGCGACTCCCACCCACTGTAGTAGCATCTCGGGCGACTCCCACCCACTGTAGTAGCATCTCGGGCGACTCCCACCCACTGTAGTAGCATCTCGGGCGACTCCCACCCACTGTAGTAGCATCTCGGGCGACTCCCACCCACTGTAGTAGCATCTCGGGCGACTCCCACCCACTGTAGTAGCATCTCGGGCGACTCCCACCCACTGTAGTAGCATCTCGGGCGACTCCCACCCACTGTAGTAGCATCTCGGGCGACTCCCACCCACTGTAGTAGCATCTCGGGCGACTCCCACCCACTGTAGTAGCATCTCGGGCGACTCCCACCCACTGTAGTAGCATCTCGGGCGACTCCCACCCACTGTAGTAGCATCTCGGGCGACTCCCACCCACTGTAGTAGCATCTCGGGCGACTCCCACCCACTGTAGTAGCATCTCGGGCGACTCCCCACCCACTGTAGTAGCATCTCGGGCGACTCCCACCCACTGGTAGTAGCATCTCGGGCGACTCCCACCCACTGTAGTAGCATCTCGGGCGACTCCCACCCACTGTAGTAGCATCTCGGGCGACTCCCACCCACTGTAGTGCATCTCGGGCGACTCCCACCCACTGTAGTAGCATCTCGGGCGACTCCCACCCACTGTAGTAGCATCTCGGGCGACTCCCACCCCACTGTAGTAGCATCTCGGGCGACTCCCACCCACTGTAGTAGCATCTCGGGCGACTCCCACCCACTGTAGTAGCATCTCGGGCGACTCCCACCCACTGTAGTAGCATCTCGGGCGACTCCCACCCACTGTAGTAGCATCTCGGGCGACTCCCACCCACTGTAGTAGCATCTCGGGCGACTCCCACCCACTGTAGTAGCATCTCGGGCGACTCCCACCCACTGTAGTAGCATCTCGGGCGACTCCCACCCACTGTAGTAGCATCTCGGGCGACTCCCACCCACTGTAGTAGCATCTCGGGCGACTCCACCCACTGTAGTAGCATCTCGGGCGACTCCCACCCACTGTAGTAGCATCTCGGGCGACTCCCACCCACTGTAGTAGCATCTCGGGCGACTCCCACCCACTGTAGTAGCATCTCGGGCGACTCCCACCCACTGTAGTAGCATCTCGGGCGACTCCCACCCACTGTAGTAGCATCTCGGGCGACTCCCACCCACTGTAGTAGCATCTCGGGCGACTCCCACCCACTGTAGTAGCATCTCGGGCGACTCCCACCCACTGTAGTAGCATCTCGGGCGACTCCCACCCACTGTAGTAGCATCTCGGGCGACTCCCACCCACTGTAGTAGCATCTCGGGCGACTCCCACCCACTGTAGTAGCATCTCGGGCGACTCCCACCCACTGTAGTAGCATCTCGGGCGACTCCCACCCACTGTAGTAGCATCTCGGGCGACTCCCACCCACTGTAGTAGCATCTCGGGCGACTCCCACCCACTGTAGTAGCATCTCGGGCGACTCCCACCCACTGTAGTAGCATCTCGGGCGACTCCCACCCACTGTAGTAGCATCTCGGGCGACTCCCACCCACTGTAGTAGCATCTCGGGCGACTCCCACCCACTGTAGTAGCATCTCGGGCGACTCCCACCCACTGTAGTAGCATCTCGGGCGACTCCCACCCACTGTAGTAGCATCTCGGGCGACTCCCACCCACTGTAGTAGCATCTCGGGCGACTCCCACCCACTGTAGTAGCATCTCGGCGACTCCCACCCACGTAGTAGCATCTCGGGCGACTCCCACCCACTGTAGTAGCATCTCGGGCGACTCCCACCCACTGTAGTAGCATCTCGGGCGACTCCCACCCACTGTAGTAGCATCTCGGGGCGACTCCCACCCCACTGTAGTAGCATCTCGGCGACTCCACCCACTGTAGTAGCATCTCGGGCGACTCCCACCCACTGTAGTAGCATCTCGGGCGACTCCCACCCACTGTAGTAGCATCTCGGGCGACTCCCACCCACTGTAGTAGCATCTCGGGCGACTCCCACCCACTGTAGTAGCATCTCGGGCGACTCCCACCCACTGTAGTAGCATCTCGGGCGACTCCCACCCACTGTAGTAGCATCTCGGGCGACTCCCACCCACTGTAGTAGCATCTCGGGCGACTCCCACCCACTGTAGTAGCATCTCGGGCGACTCCCACCCACTGTAGTAGCATCTCGGGCGACTCCCACCCACTGTAGTAGCATCTCGGGCGACTCCCACCCACTGTAGTAGCATCTCGGGCGACTCCCACCCACTGTAGTAGCATCTCGGGCGACTCCCACCCACTGTAGTAGCATCTCGGGCGACTCCCACCCACTGTAGTAGCATCTCGGGCGACTCCCACCCACTGTAGTAGCATCTCGGGCGACTCCCACCCACTGTAGTAGCATCTCGGGCGACTCCACCCACTGTAGTAGCATCTCGGGCGACTCCCACCCACTGTAGTAGCATCTCGGGCGACTCCCACCCACTGTAGTAGCATCTCGGGCGACTCCCACCCACTGTAGTAGCATCTCGGCGACTCCCACCCACTGTAGTAGCATCTCGGGCGACTCCCACCCACTGTAGTAGCATCTCGGGCGACTCCCACCCACTGTAGTAGCCATCTCGGGCGACTCCCACCCACTGTAGTAGCATCTCGGGCGACTCCCACCCACTGTAGTAGCATCTCGGGCGGACTCCCACCCACTGTAGTAGCATCTCGGGCGACTCCCACCCACTGTAGTAGCATCTCGGGCGACTCCCACCCACTGTAGTAGCATCTCGGGCGACTCCCACCCACTGTAGTAGCATCTCGGGCGACTCCCACCCACTGTAGTAGCATCTCGGGCGACTCCCACCCACTGTAGTAGCATCTCGGGCGACTCCCACCCACTGTAGTAGCATCTCGGGCGACTCCCACCCACTGTAGTAGCATCTCGGGCGACTCCCACCCACTGTAGTAGCATCTCGGGCGACTCCCACCCACTGTAGTAGCATCTCGGGCGACTCCCACCCACTGTAGTAGCATCTCGGGCGACTCCCACCCACTGTAGTAGCATCTCGGCGACTCCCACCCACTGTAGTAGCATCTCGGGCGACTCCCACCCACTGTAGTAGCATCTCGGGCGACTCCCACCCACTGTAGTAGCATCTCGGGCGACTCCCACCCACTGTAGTAGCATCTCGGGCGACTCCCACCCACTGTAGTAGCATCTCGGGCGACTCCCACCCACTGTAGTAGCATCTCGGGCGACTCCCACCCACTGTAGTAGCATCTCGGGCGACTCCCACCCACTGTAGTAGCATCTCGGGCGACTCCCACCACTGTAGTAGCATCTCGGGCGACTCCCACCCACTGTAGTAGCATCTCGGGCGACTCCCACCCACTGTAGTAGCATCTCGGGCGACTCCACCCACTGTAGTAGCATCTCGGGCGACTCCCACCCACTGTAGTAGCATCTCGGGCGACTCCCACCCACTGTAGTAGCATCTCGGGCGGACTCCCACCCACTGTAGTAGCATCTCGGGCGACTCCCACCCCACTGTAGTAGCATCTCGGGCGACTCCCACCCACTGTAGCATCCGACTCCCCACTGTAGTAGCTCTCGGGCGACTCCCACCCACTGTAGTAGCATCTCGGGCGACTCCCACCCACTGTAGTAGCATCTCGGGCGACTCCCACCCACTGTAGTAGCATCTCGGGCGACTCCCACCCACTGTAGTAGCATCTCGGGCGACTCCCACCCCACTGTAGTAGCATCTCGGGCGACTCCCACCCACTGTAGTAGCATCTCGGCGACTCCCACCCACTGTAGTAGCATCTCGGGCGACTCCCACCCACTGTAGTAGCATCTCGGGCGACTCCCACCCACTGTAGTAGCATCTCGGGCGACTCCCACCCACTGTAGTAGCATCTCGGGCGACTCCCACCCACTGTAGTAGCATCTCGGGCGACTCCCACCCACTGTAGTAGCATCTCGGGCGACTCCCACCCACTGTAGTAGCATCTCGGGCGACTCCCACCCACTGTAGTAGCATCTCGGGCGACTCCCACCCACTGTAGTAGCATCTCGGGCGACTCCCACCCACTGTAGTAGCATCTCGGGCGACTCCCACCCACTGTAGTAGCATCTCGGGCGACTCCCACCCACTGTAGTAGCATCTCGGGCGACTCCCACCCACTGTAGTAGCATCTCGGGCGACTCCCACCCACTGTAGTAGCATCTCGGCGACTCCCCACCCACTGTAGTAGCATCTCGGGCGACTCCACCCACTGTAGTAGCATCTCGGGCGACTCCCACCCACTGTAGTAGCATCTCGGGCGACTCCCACCCACTGTAGTAGCATCTCGGGCGACTCCCACCCACTGTAGTAGCATCTCGGGCGACTCCCACCCACTGTAGTAGCATCTCGGGCGACTCCCACCCACTGTAGTAGCATCTCGGGCGACTCCCACCCACTGTAGTAGCATCTCGGGCGACTCCCACCACCGTAGTAGCATCTCGGGCGACTCCCACCCACCGTAGTAGCATCTCGGGCGACTCCCACCCACGGTAGTAGCATCTCGGGCGACTCCCACCCACCGTAGTAGCATCTCGGGCGACTCCCACCCACCGTAGTAGCATCTCGGGCGACTCCCACCCACCGTAGTAGCATCTCGGGCGACTCCCACCCACGTAGTAGCATCTCGGGCGACTCCCACCCACCGTAGTAGCATCTCGGGCGACTCCCACCACCGGAGTAGCATCTCGGGCGACTCCCACCCACCGTAGTAGCATCTCGGGCGACTCCCACCCACCGTAGTAGCATCTCGGGCCGACTCCCACCCACCGTAGTAGCATCTCGGGCGACTCCCACCCACCGTAGTAGCATCTCGGGCGACTCCCACCCACCGTAGTAGCATCTCGGGCGACTCCCACCCACCGTAGTAGCATCTCGGGCGACTCCCACCCACCGTAGGTAGCATCTCGGGCGACTCCCACCCACCGTAGTAGCATCTCGGGCGACTCCCACCCACCGTAGTAGCATCTCGGGCGACTCCACCCACCGTAGTAGCATCTCGGGCGACTCCCACCCACCGTAGTAGCATCTCGGGCGACTCCCACCCACCGTAGTAGCATCTCGGGCGACTCCCACCCACCGTAGTAGCATCTCGGGCGACTCCCACCCACCGTAGTAGCATCTCGGGCGACTCCCACCCACCGTAGTAGCATCTCGGGCGACTCCCACCCACCGTAGTAGCATCTCGGGCGACTCCCACCCACCGTAGTAGCATCTCGGCGACTCCCACCCACCGTAGTAGCATCTCGGGCGACTCCCCCCCGACCCACCGTAGTAGCATCTCGGGCGACTCCCACCCACCGTAGTAGCATCTCGGGCGACTCCCACCCACCGGTAGTAGCATCTCGGGCGACTCCCACCCCCGTAGTAGCATCTCGGGCGACTCCCACCCACCGTAGTAGCATCTCGGGCGACTCCCACCCACCGTAGTAGCATCTCGGGCGACTCCCACCCCACCGTAGTAGCATCTCGGGCGACTCCCACCCACCGTAGTAGCATCTCGGGCGACTCCCACCCACCGTAGTAGCATCTCGGGCGACTCCCACCCACCGTAGTAGCATCTCGGGCGACTCCCACCCACCGTAGTAGCATCTCGGGCGACTCCCACCCACCGTAGTAGCATCTCGGGCGACTCCCACCCACCGTAGTAGCATCTCGGGCGACTCCCACCCACCGTAGTAGCATCTCGGGCGACTCCCACCCACCGTAGTAGCATCTCGGGCGACTCCCACCCACCGTAGTAGCATCTCGGGCGACTCCCACCCACCGTAGTAGCATCTCGGGCGACTCCCACCCACCGTAGTAGCATCTCGGGCGACTCCCACCCACCGTAGTAGCATCTCGGGCGACTCCCACCCACCGTAGTAGCATCTCGGGCGACTCCCACCCACCGTAGTAGCATCTCGGGCGACTCCCACCACCGTAGTAGCATCTCGGGCGACTCCCACCCACGTAGTAGCATCTCGGGCGACTCCCACCCACCGTAGTAGCATCTCGGGCGACTCCCACCCACCGTAGTAGCATCTCGGGCGACTCCCACCCACCGTAGTAGCATCTCGGGCGACTCCCACCCACCGTAGTAGCATCTCGGGCGACTCCCACCACCGTAGTAGCATCTCGGGCGACTCCCACCCACCGTAGTAGCATCTCGGGCGACTCCCACCCACCGTAGTAGCATCTCGGGCGACTCCCACCCACCGTAGTAGCATCTCGGGCGACTCCACCCACCGTAGTAGCATCTCGGGCGACTCCCACCCACCGTAGTAGCATCTCGGGGGACTCCCACCCACCGTAGTAGCATCTCGGGCGACTCCCACCCACCGTAGTAGCATCTCGGGCGACTCCCACCCACCGTAGTAGCATCTCGGGCGACTCCCACCCACCGTAGCATCTCGGGCGACCCCCACCGTAGACATCTCGGGCGACTCCCACCCACCGTAGTAGCATCTCGGGCGACTCCCACCCACCGTAGTAGCATCTCGGGCGACTCCCACCCACCGTAGTAGCATCTCGGGCGACTCCCACCCACCGTAGTAGCATCTCGGGCGACTCCCACCCACCGTAGTAGCATCTCGGGCGACTCCCACCCACCGTAGTAGCATCTCGGGCGACTCCCACCCACCGTAGTAGCATCTCGGGCGACTCCACCCACCGTAGTAGCATCTCGGGCGACTCCCACCCACCGTAGTAGCATCTCGGGCGACTCCCACCCACCGTAGTAGCATCTCGGGCGACTCCCACCCACCGTCAGTAGCATCTCGGGCGACTCCCACCCACCGTAGTAGCATCTCGGGCGACTCCCACCCACCGTAGTAGCATCTCGGGCGACTCCCACCCACCGTAGTAGCATCTCGGGCGACTCCCACCCACCGTAGTAGCATCTCGGGCGACTCCACCCACCGTAGTAGCATCTCGGGCGACCCCCCCACCGTAGTAGCATCTCGGGCGACTCCCACCCACCGTAGTAGCATCTCGGGCGACTCCCACCCACTGTAGTAGCATCTCGGGCGACTCCCACCCACTGTAGTAGCATCTCGGGCGACTCCCACCCACTGTAGTAGCATCTCGGGCGACTCCCACCCACTGTAGTAGCATCTCGGCGACTCCCACCCACTGTAGTAGCATCTCCGGGCGACTCCCACCCACTGTAGTAGCATCTCGGGCGACTCCCACCCACGTGAGTAGCATCTCGGGCGA